>NC_047070.1:18591580-18924159 GCF_902459465.1 Asterias rubens | reverse complement strand
ACCGCGCACTATCACGCATGCATGTCGGACCTTATTTGTCGGACCTTCGTTGCGTTGTTATTGGTCAATACGCAATGGCGCGGAGCTTAATGGAGCGGCCTATTGAAAGCAACACTAAAAGATTCAAATGTTCAGTTCAGTTCAATTCAATTGGAGACTTTTTGAACACTAGGTGGCAGCAGACTAACCAGGTATAGTTCTGAGTCAAGCCAAATTACCAGTAACCTGGATTTACCTAGTAAGTCTGCTGCTACCTAGCATCCCGAAACTCCCCCGTTGGCGGATGGTCACTAAAAGCCAAACCACTCTGTAGCGATAACGAAAATCATAACGACGCAAAGAGAATGCATTCTATTGGTTGAATTGCTCCACGCAGAATACCCTCCACTCATTCAACCAATCGAGGGCGTGCATTGTTAACAATCTCATTGCCGTTCTCGTTATTAAGGCCTGTGTGACTGGTCGTTAAGGCCGTTATCAAAACGGCGACAACCGCTTTAGCTACAGATAGATCAGTGCGTCTGCCTACTTTTCAATAATGACGTACTGTAACATGAAAATCCTGTGTCAATAACCACAACAATACGGAGCAGTGAAACACACTGAAAACCAGTATTTCTGCTTGAATTCCTGACCGTTTTATTCCAGACGTCCGTTCTTTACAAGTACACAAATCAAGACAACGAAAACATCTCCAGGCGAGCGGGTTTCCCAATCTTCCAGCAGGGGGGCCACCAGCAACTAGCTCCACCGCGGAGCCATGCTGGCACCCTCTACTGGCTGATTGGCACGAATGTTACAATACGCATCGATCTAGCTGAAGCTTGGGCAAAAGCCGCAGTTTTGGACACGGCCCTTGTCAGAGTCGAAGATGTGCTTTCTAAAAATAACCATTGTAAGAAACTCACCTGCTCAGAAGAATAAAGTCATGTGACAAGATGGGATGAAGTGAGAAGATCGCAAGTCCTTCTTCTTTTCTCTCTAGGCTGTCGTGCTCATAGGCAATGGCAGGCTGGTAAACATACTGCGAAATAAACAACATTGGAAGCTAATTAATTGTAGGCTCATACATGTAATCTGTCATGGCCGAGTGATCCTGTAGGTCACTGGACTTAAGCTCTGGGCTCAATTTCACAGAGCTGTGTAAAGCAGAAAAGATTGCTAAACAGAAATCAGCAGGATACCAGTCACAAATTGTATGTGATAGGGTATTTTGACTGGTAACCCTGTTTAGCAGAAAAGATTGCAAAACAGAAATCAGCAGGATACCAGTCACAAATTGTATGTGATAGGGTATTTTGGTTGGTAACCCTGTTTAGCAGAAAAGATTGCTAAACAGAAATCAGCAGGATACCAGTCACAAATTGAATGTGATAGGGTATTTTGACTGGTAACCCTGTTTAGCAGAAAAGATTGCTAAACAGAAATCAGCAGGATACCAGTCACAAATTGAATGTGATAGGGTATTTTGACTGGTAACCCTGTTTAGCAGAAAAGATTGCTAAACAGAAATCAGCAGGATACCTGTTCAGGTAAGCATAATTTTGTTGTGCTTAGCTACTGTTGTTTTTAAGCAGGTCTATGAAATTGGGCACAGGTGTTGTCAGCAACGAAAGAAAAAACACCCTTGTCACACGAAGTTGGGTGCTTTCTGATGCTTGTGATCGAGACCACTAAAACTCAGCTCTCACAATCAAATTCGTGGAAAATTACTTCTTTCTCGAAAACTATGGCACTTCAGAGGGAGCCGTTTCTCACAATGTGTTATCTAGCTCTCCCTATTAATCGTTACCAAGTAAGCTTTCATGCTAATAATTATTTTGAGTAATTACCAATAGTGTCCACTGCCCCTAAGTTTTTTTTAGCAAAAGATGTACTACCTGATACTCTGACAGATGGTTGGCAAGCTGTTCTACTTGACATGGTCCCAGCGAACCTCCACTATTGACGTCAAATCTGACCTCTTGAAATCCAATAACATCGGCAATTGTACTCTTAATCAACGCACCAAGCCTAGCCATCCTTTCAACGTACTCTTCGGCCGATCTCACAATGTCCCTGGAAAAACCATTGAAGTTCCAGATGTTGTATGAAACAATGCTCACATCGTGCCCCCCTTGATGGGACCGTTTGTAAAGATGATTTTCTCTGCTGCTTTCCCCAGGTCTTGATTGAAGTTTGCTCTCTAAGCATTCATGCTCTGTGGATGAGCTTGTCTCTTCATTAAATTCATACACAACAGATAGCTCATCCGGAGAAGTGGGCACTGCTATCATTTTAGAATCTTTATGATTACGACTGCTTTCATTTGAAAAACTAGCGTCTCTTTGGCGATAGAATGTGTGCTGGAACATGAACATATTCTTCCCCCTGTCTAAAGACATGACAAAGTTGTGTCTGAATGGGTCTTCGATGCTGTCCCATAATAAACAGAAAGAATATGTTAAACCATAGATGATACTTCTGCGATGAAATTGTTCCTTGCCGTTGACAAGTGTACGGTCCACTAAGTAACTTCTGTTCTGGCCATCGTGTGTTGCTTGGAGTTTCTGCGGAGGACAAAGTGTGTGTTAATTTTTTGTGGTAAGAGTTAGATAATTTCTTAATGTTACCAACAATTTAAATTAGATTGGCCTGCAATCGAGGCCTAAAATTATGGGAAAATGCCTGCAACTGCCTAGTTGGGGTAATTACTAGTTAATAATAATTAATATATATTACTTACAACTTTAACCAATGAGCAGGTTCATCCCTGTGAGGGGCAAACACCACGAAGCCAAGTCCAAACCTGCTACATTGGCTAAAGAAAATAGAAGCGAAGAAAACTGTCTTAATATTCAAGACCTTGTCTGACCAGAGCTGACGGTGAAGTGGACGAGCATTTGCTATGTGCCCCTGATTGTAGCTACGCCTCAGCAGTTTTCAAAAGAGAGAAGGGAACAAAAGCGTGCGTCTTTTGTGCACAAAGAAAGCTTTATTTATTCTTGAAGGAATTCACTACAAATTATCATTATATATTAGTTTATGAGATTGCAAGAAGCCATTTGCGACTTAGATTAGAAAAATGTCTGGTACAATGATGTGCTTGATCAAAAGTTACCACTTCAAATTTTTACTGTAGTCGCTTTAAGTCACATGCCTCTTTAAGCTTTAGGCCACGCTGTTGAGTTGTTGTTACATGTTAAGAGGAGAATTGCAAGTCAAGAGTTAGTTCCAGTTTGGAGCATGAATCAGTTCAAGAATAAATGTTAAAGCAATCATCATGACGATGCCTAGGACATAACAAATTTGAATTTCTCAAACTATCGTCTCATGATTCGGGCAAGCTTTTGTTTAGTTACATAAGAGATGGTGAACACCCATAACCAATTTCAAGAATAAATGTTAAAGCAATCATCATGACGATGCCTCAGTCATTCAGGGATTAGGACATAACAAATTTGAATTTCTCAAACTATCGTCACATGATTCGGGCAAGCTTTTGTTAATAGTTACATAAGAGATGGTGAACACCCATAACCAATTTCGAATGAATGTGTTTGGCACATTGGTTCCAGGGTTTGCTCATCTGGAGGTTGCTATACAAAGGTCAACATGAGGGCACCTTTAGACCCATTAGACCCAAAGTGATGTTGTACTCTGCAGCCAAACATACCAGACACACCTGGGCCTCATTTCATAGCGCTGCTAAGCACAACAATTTGCTTAGCATGAAATTTCTTCCTTGATGAAAACAGGATTACCAACCGAATTTCCACGTGATTTTCAGGATAAGCAAACAACAGCTGAATACCAGTAACAAGCAGTATGCAACAAATGGAAATTCGGTTGGTAATCTTCTTTTTATCAAAGAAGAAATGTCATGCTAAGCAAATTTGTCTGCTTAGCAGCTCTATGAAATTGGGCCCAGGGCAGACTCTACCCAGAACATCTGAGATCACACAAGGCTTGTGAATGTGAATAAGATACCTAACCATTACTTGCTTCCCTTCGCCTAGGAGTTGGATTATGGGCCCCGGCAGTGCAAAAGGGAGTATCTTGCAGTTGCATGCTTCCGAGGCAGATGCTTTTTAAGTATAATTTCAAAACAGATTCTTTTGCCTGAGCGGTCGGATCACCGAACCAAGTACAATGCTAGTGGATAACTTTGCAAAATCTTGCTATTTTTACAAACTTACGAGCTTTTGAAAGTTTGAGACCTGCGGCTCTAAAGTCTTCCCGTTGGAATCCGTCGGAATGGTAGCTGGGTGCCTCTTGACTGCAGACTGGATTGCACACTAGGAAATGCATTTAAAACAAAAAGACAGACTGTAAATAAAACAGTAATTTGTCAGTAATCTTTGACGTGTTCACAACAAATTATTTCACATGACCTGTAGGGACTAATTACATTAAGTTGTTTCTAATTACACAAATAAGCTTAGCACAACAAATTGACCTGTCATCCTCATCATCATTCTCTTGATCCATCAGGGGGGACGTAGAGCCGCCCAACCAATGTGCTCTGCTGCCGAGTGCCACAGCAGCCCAGCCTGGGACTCGAAGTCTGCTTCCAGTTGGCCCACCCAGGTGCTGCGAGGTCGGCCTCTTGGCCTCTTCCAGGTTGGGCAGGGGCGGGATCCTTCTGTACACGTTTGTAATGAACAAACACAGAGTGCGCTTTGTGATTTTGTTCCCCAGATCCCGGATGTCCATGGTGAATGTAACACAAGTCGTAGCCCTCTATTTTTATTCATCACAAATGAACATCCCCATTTATCGGAACGTAGGTGTGTGTGGAAACACTGTCATCTCCCACCGGTCATGTATTTATATTATTGTTTATAATTTATACGTTTCTCTTACGTTTACTAGCTTATCCTTATTTGTTTAAAGTCAAAGGTCAGAGTGCACGCAGCCAATCGCCTGCGGGCATCTTAGGAATTTGGTTTAAGGTGTGGCAAGCCCTATTTACTATACGCAGGTACCTGGGTGCCGGTATTTCTAAGTCATTTCTTTTCCTGGTTTCGTTTGGTTAACTTCGCCTTATTTTTCTTAGTCAATCCCAGCTAGCTTTCATCGCCGTTTTCGTAAGTAGTATTTTCGTCGTTGTATAATATTTAATGTCACTTGTTCCGATTGTATTAAAGTATTGGTCACTGTAAAATTGCTTCCTTTCCATTTCAATGATCTGGGCTTTTTGTAGTTATTTGTTGGTTCCTCTTAATGCTGTTTATGTGGGGTACAAAATAGAGCCGTCGCTAGATTTTGATATAAGATTTATGGTGCCACTAGGCAAAGCTAGTTTACTCTTCTTAATCCTATTTTTTGTACCCAACGTACTTGTCTCGTATAATTGCTTTTATTATCGTGTGTGTATTAGTAGGATTTGTAACGTTGCATGGTGGTAATACGATTTAGAAAGGTTTGCGGTAACACCTCTTAATGACTATCTCTAAATGAGTTTATATGTGTGTATTTCCCTACAGTTTTGTTATATATCAGTATGCCGCCGAAAACTCATGTAAACCCCGTACATCGCCGTTAAGTTTCTCACAGTGTTGATGTGAATTTCCCGGTAACAATTTGTAAGTGTTAATTTAGTAAAGTCCATAATTGTATTGTTCATCTTTTGATATAGAATTGCAGAAGCGGATTTGTTCAAGCTTTAATAATTGCTTTCTTTAAATCCCTGTGATGAATCCGAGTGCTTAGTTTCTTTAATCTTCTTTTGGAAACAATTGTCTGTTCATTTTTGTATAATCTTTCCATAAGCCATCGATTGCATTTTATTCAATCTTTCCGGAAACCTCTGATTGCGTGTTTTATTTAAATACCCTTCTTGTATCTTTGATTTGATTATTGAGTAATTTAATTTATGTATTTATATATTAATTATCTATTTCATTATTTGTTGTTTTATAGTTCACCTGCTCCTCGCTGAGTGCGAATAAAACTACCGGGTCGAACAAACACAATTTTGTCCACGTCTTTCATTGTTACATCAACACCGTGACAAACACCATAGTCTTGGAATCAAGACTGGGGAGAGGGGGGAGGGGTACATGGGATCCAAATTCCAAACCAATACCTTAATTACTGTAGTTTCAAATGCGTTGACCGTTTCAGATGATGTTGCCTCTTTGAGTATGCCACCATAAGCAACCTTTGATTGGTTAATCAGCATCACATGATGATCTGCACAACATAATTTAAGAAAAACAGGAGTATTAATTTTGTGAAAGTTTTTAGAGGGTCTGACGAAACAGACATCCATTCAAAAGGTTGTTGCGATGATCTCCACTCTCTCGCTCCTTCCTCAGTTCGAAAATACCTCAGTTCTGTTTATAACCCAATACGCAAAGAGAAAGTAGAATGGCATGATTTAGTTGCGTGACCACACTTGTGTCAAAAAAACATTTAAAAATTAAATTAAAAATTTCCAAAAAACAAAGTTAATCGCCCAACGTTTCGACCCTAGCTCTATCTCCAGTCTAGCATTGCTAGGGAGTAGCAAAGACTTTTCAAAGCTTTTGAGAAGTCTCCCAAGGCTAGCGCTCTGGAGTCTGGTAGGGTCTTTTTTTCATGTAGTCAATACCTTCGAGAAAGACTCTGCCAGTGCTACTGCTAATGATGAGTGCTAGGGAGTCTTCTCAGAACTATTTTTGGATAATTTTCCGTATGGCGCCACCACTTTTTTACAAAAAGGGATATCTCATTGAGGTAAATTAGATACTATATTATTTCCTATCGAATGAAAAAGTGGTGGTGCCATGCGGAAACTTTTTCCTATTTTTTGCAATTTCAGTATGGCGCCCTCGCCGGTTGTTCATTGGCCAATCTATGTGTGTTGTGATTGTTTCGTCACCGTTTGACCTCAAGGATGGCGGCTAGATGACGTCAATGCATAAGGTCTATTGTTTACTACTAATAATATGTTCGGAAGTTTGGTAGTGCATGATGAAAATAAGCAGTTTGCAACAAGTTAACAACAGCTAATGTAATAATATTTTTAAATTTAATAACTAATTCTAATTCTGTTATATGTTTGAGTTTCTCTATCCTTACTCCATGGTTTAACCATTTAACCTCCATTAACTGACACATGCCACGACAGTGACAGTGACACCTCACTGGATCGGTAGTAGTGACCATGGTGACACCACTCACTGACACTGACAGTGACACAGTGTGACAGTGACACACACACAGCATAACAAAAAATAAACTAAGGTCACACCACAACTTTTTTACCTGACGCAGCAGCGGCACTTTCTGTGGCTGAATACGACATGCTGCTAAGGAAAATGAAACAAAGTGAACTCCAATTGATCACAAGAGCAATCCTGTAAACAGAGAATGGGGGAAAATCAGTCATTTTATGTGCTCTCCTCGGTGTCGTTTTTGACGTCGCAGCTGGGTGGTTCCGGGGGGTGGTGTGGTGTGCGCGTTCAAGCGAACCGCTATTATTCCGTCCCAACTCTAGTTATCCCACCCAACTCCGGTCCCAACTTGAGTGTTCCAGTTGGGACGACCCAACTATAGCTGAGATCCAAACTAGTCTCGGTGAAAGACCTTCTTGTGTTGATTTGTCACAACTTATCCAACGTTGAGGGCGGTATCACTCACGAACCGCTCTCACGTTCGTTGAGCTACGCGTGTTGTGAGATCGTTTTTCGGGTGACAGCGCCCTCCTGTGGGGACATATCAACCCGAGAAGGTCTTATACCAAGACTAGTTGTTGGCATCTCTGGATCCCATGTAAAGCTGGGCCGTCCCAACTGGAAACTCAAGTTGGGACCAGTCCCAACTACAGTTGGGCAGTTCTAAACACCACCGCGAAGACTAGTCTTGTTGGACATCGCATCTTCATCAGACAAGCTGAAATACATATTTAGTCTTACATTGTCTTACACAATAAAGGAATTAAAGTACAACAAAATAAGTTATACGAAGCTTATACATAATTTGCCTACATTAGTACTTGTTTTCAAAGCTACAATATTTATATTTTTACTTTAGAAGATATTTTGACGACTGCAAAAAAACTCTACGTCCTTTTTCTATTCTATAGATAAGACATTAGTCTCTTATTTCAGTATGGGGGATTAGCTCAAGTGGTAGAGCGCTCGCTTAGCATGTGAGAGGTACCGGGATCGATACCCGGATTCTCCACCATTGTTTTATACTTTTGTTTTGTCAGAAAATGAAAACAAAACGTCAGGCCAGTACTTTTTGTTGCACTTAAACCATTTATACCATCGAAGTTGTTTTGCAACAGCTTATTCCTTCTCTCTAATGATTTGGGGTTAAACAAAGAAGTCGACTGGAGTGATAATTTTGAAAATGTTTTTATTTTATAGTGATAAAAATCTGCGTGGAAAGCATAATCAAACGTACACCAGTTTTTTATGCATTTTTGGAGAGACAATTATAATGAGCGTTACCGCGGTAACGCTTCCTACGTGTGTGTTCCTATCTGGGATTATTGGGGACGATGACACTCTTGTGTCCCTTTTTTTAATTTTTAGAACTAAGCAAGACACTTAACCAGCATGCCGGAGGTGGTAGTCCACATCTTAAAGTGGCCCTCAGGTCTTGTGTTGCATAAAAAACTCCTGCGTGGACCTAATTTTGACTCCGGATTTTCGGCAATCTTAAAAACGCTAGCCATCGTTAAATTAATTTTAAAGGTGTAAGTGTGTTAGTATACATCTTTAAACATTCAATTCAGTTCCAAAACCCAAATGTATATTTTGCCTTCTCGAAAGAATCAGCCCCAGCAGGAATCTCATGTGTGTAACACTGATGCTCCCCAGCCTGCAAACTTGAACATCTCAGGCATAATATTCGGGTGGGATTTGAACACACAACCTTTGTGATATTCTAGAGAAGTGTCTTACTCCGAAGAAATTGTAAAGTTTTGACCTGCCTTTAGCTTCTTTAGGGGGCCACTTTATACCTCGTGGCTCCCGGGGGGCGAATTTTTCTTAAAGTTTCTTTTCTGGGACGGGTCTTTTATTGATTGTTGGTGTAAAGTAATTTACTCGTGCTGAAATTTGGAAAGGGGTATTTTGGATGTGTACTTGAAGTCATGGTGGGAAAGTAGTTTGCCGAGAAATCGGACGTGAAATAAACGTTTTAAAATAAGTAATATGCAAATAGTATTCTCCAAACTTTGTGCACTAAGAACTATGTCTTGGAATTTAGCTCGAAGATCAAAGACGGTGGATTGGTTAAAGACTATTGTTCATTACTCCGATTCCTTTGCAAACCTCTTCGACTCCAACCTACCTCAATGCTCCAGCTATCAACACCATTTAATATGGAACTCTCCGTAGTCAAACTTTTATTAAACCCCTCGCAATCCATCCAAGGCCCCGCCCACCAAACTGATTTCCCGATCGAAGCCTGGCTCCAAAATTATAAATTGTACCGTTGATGTATCCATAAGTGAAATGGACACCAGACGTCCTCATGAAAGGTCGGTGGTACTCTGCGGTAAGGGGTAAGTGTTGGCAGACGATGTGGGTTACCAGCGGGAATTTTTCGCGTATGGCAAAGTGACGTGGCCACGATTTGTTGCCATTCGTTTGTGCAGTTAGGGTTTGTTTCTCTGCAAACAGGTGAGTTTTAATTTTACTTTTTACTATATAAATACACTGTAATAATCATAGCACATGGAAGTTATCAAAATGATTTGTTTCACTGCTTGCCTTAAATCGTGTGATTATTTCCATTGCCCGGTCTTCCGTATCTGACAAAAAAAAGTTCGGCCGAGAACGACCGTCAGTCACAAACTCAAGTCAACTCAAAGGCGTCAATTCAGTTTATCTATTTTCAACTTAACTATTTTACCTGAGACGGGAATACGGTTATCAATAATCATATAAGGATCTTATAAAGTAAATAGTTATAATGTGATACATTTTAGGGAAAGCTTTCCGTATCCTGATGCCACTTTTCCACTAATTGTTACCACATACCAAACACAAAACAGGAATTTAGATTATAAATTATAAAAAATTCTACACCATTTTATTCCTCTTTTGTCTTTAGTCTTTTCTTAATAAGAAAATTGGAATGGTGTATCTCATTTATTTGACTTTGACTTTGACTTGAGTAAATTACAATTAAATACTATTTCAAATTCATTTCATGGCAGCCGGCAGTATTTTAACTTCATGAAAAAGTGGTGGCAGGACACACAGAAACTTTTCCCATTTACATACTTCCATTCTTTCTTCCTCTATTTTATTTTTATAGACTACTACTACGTCATTTCACATCGAGTTTGATTTCAAAAGAGAGAGTGACGAGGTTTTCAGCAATGCTGACCAAGTTTGAAACAAAATCGGCCAGGGTCAAAGGTGAGATATTCAAATCCAAAATCAGTGAATCTAAACTGTCCAGTGTTTGTCCCAAACGATGGACAGTAAATACAGGGCCTCGGGGAGGAGACATACAATGTAGCTATTCCCTGGGGTATGCTCATTTGCCGGGGTTGATCAGGGGTAAAGAGGTCCCAAGTGTGAAAGGGCCGGCTAGATTCCACGGGGTTGCCCCCCCCCCCCACCCCACACTGGGGAAAAGAGGTTTGTGAAAAGGACATTGATGCATCGAGTCAGTGGAAATAAATGTTTAACCCTGTTTTTTAACTGCCCTTTCTATGCTTGAGTGTTGCTCTCTAAGCGCCTTGATGCCCGGCATAAGGCCCAATATAAATACTCTTTTTTATTGTTATCACTATTAATAATCTTTAACGTGTGAATTGTTTCTTCCATCCAGGCCTCTGTTTCCATCCGAAGCGGCCATGGATCTTGACCAGTTTACATAATGGCACTATACAGCTCTGGGACTATCGCATGTGTACCATGCTGGAAAAATTTGATGAGCACGACGGTAAGAGTATAGACGATGTGACCTGTGACACGTTTACAAAAGAGCCACAGAGCCTGGACTTCCTGCAACAGGCATGATTTGTACACAGCTCAATGGAAGAAGACATAAAATCTTAAAGTTTATGGAGATTGCACTGTCTAATTCTTATCAACTTTTGATATGATGAAAGGGGCACATCTCAAAACTTGTCCAGCTTTTACTTTCATAACTCTTGGTTTTACGTGGACATTATGACACAAAATGTAAACTTTCCCATAGGACCAGTGTAGTACAGTGCCTGCCAGAATACTTCAAGAATGTACAAGGTCACACTTATTGTAAATAAGGTTCACATGGTCTTTACAATCTGTCTGGTTTTGTTTTTGATATTTTATATTTTGAACGAGATATTCATGTAGTCTTACATCACAAGGCCGGACTTCTACTTCAAGGTGAGGGCTACACTTGATTGATTTTGGCTGTCAACCCAAACCGACTGTTGGTAACCAGGGGCATGCTGCCATTTACTCCTGGGGCTGAAACAGGGTTATCCCTGTATACTCCCCAGGGAGCTGAGATGGTTTAAAGATGGAGGAAAGGCTCAATGACCAGGAGTAATAATGTTGGAAGCGCTTTGAGATGCCATTCTGGTGTAAAAAAGCGCTACATAAAAACTGGTTATCATTATAATTATTATTATTATTATTGACTTATTGGAAGTGCTGGCAGAACCATTGAACGGTCAAACAGTAGGAGGGTTGACTAACACTGTGAATCTTTTGTTTTCCTGAATGCAGGTCCAGTGCGTGGGATTGGATTTCACCAGCAGCAGCCGCTGTTTGTATCTGGAGGTGATGACTACAAGATCAAAGTGTGGAACTACAAATTGAAGAGATGCCTTTTCACTCTACTTGGCCATCTTGATTATATCCGCACAGCAGTATTCCATCATGTAAGTACAACTTGGAAATATAGTTTTTATTTTTTCAAACATAAGAGTGTATGTTTAGTAACAATAAAACAATTTTTTTAAGTAATTGTTTGTAACGATTTATATGTTTAAAAAGTAGATAAAGTTGTTTTGGGGGTTGACTCCTACCCCTTTGTGATGTCAATTGAGGCAGACTTTGCCTTGATGCGTAGAGTAAACACACATGCAAAGTACATGCAAGTCCAAGTCGTGAGTGTTATGGAGTTTACTTTATACACCATGGAAAAATGTACTAAAATGTTAAAAATATCGAGAAGAATTGGGGTTTAAAAAAAGTGATGATGCACAAATTTTACATGATCAAAGAGACGAACAAGAGAAGTAACAATCAAACACTACTTTTATCCTCTCAGGAATACCCATGGATTTTAAGTGCATCTGATGATCAGACGATCCGCATTTGGAATTGGCAGTCAAGAAATTGTATCCAGTGAGTAGTGCAGGGATGAGATTGTTCAGTCTTTTGGCTGAATTCAGACTTGTTATGTCGGCCTGGTGAAGAAAATCAGACAATATTTTTTTCCACAAATAAAGAAATCCCGCTAATTGGTCTTCTTCTCTAGTGCTTTGGATACTGTTTCCAAAAGCTCCTTGGAATCTATAACTCCAGGGGTTACCAAATGGTAGAAATGCCATCATTTCAACATACCTTTGAATTTGTATCTAAGTTTCAGACTTTGTCCTTAGTAATGACTCTCACCCCTGGTATTGTCCACATTCTTATCATATCATCGCACCAAAATGTGTTGTACCCTAATGTTGCAAAAACAAAGTATCTCAATTTTGGCACTGATACAAGGTATATATGAATGTAAATTAATGATGAAGAATCTGTTTGATTAAGGCAACATACTCTTTCTCCACCCTTCAGTGTCTTGACTGGTCACAACCATTATGTGATGTGCGCCAACTTTCATCACAGTGAAGATCTGGTTGTATCTGCCTCCTTGGACCAGACAGTCAGAGTGTGGGATATCTCTGGTAAGTGAAAAAGTAAGATTGTCATGGCCGAGCAGATAAGAACACCAAAGTAAGCTCCGGTGTTTCTGATCAGCAGATTGGGTTGGAGTCCCGGTTGTGACACTTGTGTCCTTCAGCAAGACACTTAACAATTATTGCCTCGACATGATGGGACCTAAAGCCGTAGGTCCCGTGTGTTGTGTAATGCATGAAAAGAACCTAGTGAATTTATCGTAAAGAGAAGGGATTCACCCCTGTATTCCTGGTTTAATTGGCAGCATGATTTGCTACATCACCTTGTAAACCATTACATGGTGCTATGTGAAGGAATAGGCCTTGTTTAAAACAAATATTTGGTCCTTTGAGACGCCCATCGGGTGTGATAAAACAAATTGGTTTGCGGTAACACCATGTGTGTATCTACTTGCCAGGTAGAGTTTGTTCTTGGAGAACTGTCTTTCTTTATTCTAGACAAAGACAGTTTCTAAGAAAGACAGTTCTCTAAGAACAAACTCTACCTGGCAAGTAGATACACACATGGTGTTACTGCAAACCAAATATATATTGATACCTCACCATGCAATACCTCAAATCCTATATGCGTATTATTTTGTATTAAAGACTGGGACATAATACGAGCCTCTTCTGCCTAGAGGTGGAAAGCGAGGAAAGAAACCATTGCCTAGACCCCATCCCCTTAAAAAATTACCATTACCCAGAAATAGATAATAATTTTTTTTTAATCATTACTTTGAAGGTCTGCGTAAGAAGAATGTTGCCCCCGGGCCGGGAGGCATAGAGGACCATGTCAAGTCTACCATGACTCCTGACCTGTTTGGATCCGCTGACGCTGTGGTCAAACACGTCTTGGAGGTAAGAACTGTCTTAAAAAACCAGACACCATTGTATTTTGTCTTTGTTAACTTTTTGATTGTATGTGAGATTAGAGGTTAATTTCATCAAACATGTAAGCTGATTTGGTTTGCTTACAAAGCAGCGCCCAATTTCACAGAGTTGCTTGAGCAGCAAAGTAGTGCTTAAAGACAGTGGACACTATTGGTAATTGTCAAAGACCAGTCTTCTCACTTGCTGTATCCCAACATATTCATAATATGTCAGACCTGTGAAAATTTCAGCTCAATCGGTCATCGAAGTTGCGAGATAATAATGAAAGCAAAAACACCCTTGCTGCAAATTTTACTGCAAATCTCCATGTGAAATAAATGCAAGGTCAAAGGTGATTATGGACGTTTCAATTCTTGAATGAAAAAACTATTTATCCATTCACTATGTTTATTTACGGTTTGACTTAGGGTCACGATCGAGGTGTCAACTGGGCCTGCTTCCATCCCACTATGCCACTGATTGTTTCAGCCGCTGACGACCGCTACGTCAAACTGTGGAGGATGAACGGTAAGTTTTTTGTTAACACTCTGAATTGACTCCCAAAAAGGCGGAAATGGTTGAGACATTGTGCAGAGGTGCATTCAACGTCCTGTTGCTTATCCCGTCTGCCATTTTAGGAGTAAAAATTTACTCAAAGGAATTGACTTCCAAAATGGCAGAAATGGTAGGTGCCTTCCGCTTCAGACAAGGGGGTCCATACACAACTACTTCTATCCATTTTAAAGTTGATTTCATTGGTACTTTCCTCTCTTAAAAACCTGTTGTTGTTGTTGTTTATTTCTAGATGCCAAAGCCTGGGAGGTAGACACCTGTCGAGGTCATTATAACAATGTGTCTTGCGTGACCTTTCACCCTCGCCAGGAGCTGATCCTGAGTAACTCGGAGGACAAGAGCATCCGTGTTTGGGATATGTCGAAAAGGTAGGGTTCACTGCAACCTCGTCCCCATGGTTTACTTTATTTTCAACCATGTTTACAATAGTAAACCCTGGAATGGAAACTCGTTACTTGGACCCTGATTGGACAACGACTTTACAATATTAGAATATGTTCCATATTCATAGGTACAGCCAGCCGCTGGCAACCCAAAACGTACAAACAAGCTATTAAATCTGGTGCCGTACTACAAGATTATGACGAAGATGTGAATTGCGAAAAGCAGCCAGACTATTTTAATTTGCATACGTATCCAAACAATTTGGATATGCAAATGATCCAATACCAGGGTGAGAGAGCGTTCAACCTTGTAACCGATCGACACACCCTTGGGACGAGGTTGGGTTCACTGGTTCTCTTGTTAAATCTTGTTAAGTAGGTAATATGGTACCATTAGTCAATAAATCTACATAAATTTATGCAAATGCACTAAAGTACTTCTCATTCTTTTATCACTATTTGCTGTTAAAATTGCAACTCCCGCCTGAGTAATATGCCTGTGAGGTTTTTTTATAGAACGAGGGGAAAGTGCTAAGTATACAGTGTGAACACACGTCGGTGTAAGGGTCAAACCAAAACCAAAAATGTTTTCCTTTATTTTTACCCCATTAGAACATGCATCCAGACGTTCCGTCGTGACCATGATCGCTTCTGGGTCATCTGCCCTCACCCAACCCTCAACCTGTTTGCTGCTGGTGAGTCCTAATTCACAACAACGCTCAATTTAACCCAAATAGGAAATAATGATAACAATAATGTAAGATTTACTGGTTTTTGAAAGGTCAAGGACACCAAGGCATTTTCTCCTTGGTAAAGGTCACCTCTATGAAGAAATTGTAAACTTCTACTGGAGCATTTCAAGGGCACCAAGGCAATAACCGGGAGCACTGGAGGCAATAGACCGATCCATTAGTCTCTGCCCATGGTGCCGTGTGAGCAAGAACACGTGCGCATCTCCAATGCCATTCTGCACAACTCTGCCGCGCGCGCCAAGCATACGCGCACCAGCATGTCAGTTTGTTTTGTTAGACTTTTGGTTGTGCATTGGGTTGTGATTGTGGCGGAGCTTTTATAATGGATTTGTCCTTTGCCCCTGTTGCCTCCGCGTCGAGGACACGTCATTAGTCAATCACTCTAGGGGTCAAGCCAAGTTCATACTTCCTGCCAACGCGAATGCAAATGCGATACAAATTTTGCAACAACAGTTCGCAACAGTTGACGAGTGCTCAACTCCTGCGATTCGTTCACGGCGAACACAGCTATGTGACATCAAAATTGGCTTCCCATTTGCCGGGAGTATTTTCCATGCTTTACAGATAACTATTTTGAATGACTGTCTGTATCAGGACACGACAGCGGTATGATCGTCTTCAAGTTGGAGAGAGAGCGTCCAGCCTTCGCTGTCAACGGCAACATCCTCTACTACGTCAAGGAGCGTTATCTACGCAAGCTGGACTTCACTACCTCCAAGGATACTGCTATCATGCAGCTACGAGGAGGTAGCAAGAGCCCAGTGTACAGCATGTCTTATAACCCTGCTGAGAATGCTGTACTTGTCTGCACTGTGAGTTTCTCGTTTACAGGTTTTATTTTATTTTACGTTATTATACTTATGAGGTATCCCCCAACTCACAAGGCCAGTCGGCCACTTCAAAGTGAAGGCTACACTTAAATGGTTTGGGCTGTCTACCCAAATCAACTGCCACCAGAGACACATTGCCACCTACTACTGGGGTTGAAACAGGGTTATATATACCCCCCTTCTGAAAGGAAGCAGGCATGGGTATCATCCACTAGGAGCCGAATGGGTAGAGCAGAATGCACTACATCCCCAACGTTTTACAAAGCAATTATATTTGGGTGCCTTGCTCAAAGGCATAAGTGTCATGCCGGAAATGCTTAGAAGCCCTGCCGGCCGTGGTCTAAACTTTTCCAGTGACTTGACCAACCATTTTTGAAATGATTTCTTTTTTACAGCGGACCAGTAATGTGGACAACAGTACCTATGACTTATACCAAGTCCCCAAAGAGAGCGACAAACAAAACCCTGACGGTAGGTAACATTTGAATCCAACCACTTCTAAAATATAGTAACTATAATAATTTGGGGGGCTAATCGTCCTTACTCATAGCTAGAGCTGAATTGCGAAGGACGCGGCTACAACGTGTTCGAGAAGCAGGCATGCAAGGGCGCATTCAACCCATTATGACCACGGAGCACAGCCAAGATCGAAAGTGTTTGATTTTTTTTCTGAGGGAGGAAAATCGGATAGTCTGGAAAACCCTTGTGGCACAGCAGAGAACCAACGCACAACTCAACTCACATAGGGCCCTGGCCGGGAATCGAACCGGGGTCACCTCGGTGAGAGGCGAGCGCTTTACGCATAAGCCAATTGTGCCTCTGACTATGAGACTTGTTACTTTACCTGAATGTTTTGTTTGATTCTATTTGAACTCAAGGCTGCACTTGTAAACTTTTCATTGTGTAAATTGGATCAGGCATACCACCATAATTAGAGTCCAACAGCTTGGGTGTTGAGTGACTGAATGGTATTGAGCTGAGGATTGCACTAGTAAACTGATCATTCTGTACACTGGATCAGGCACACCAACATAATCAGAGTCCAACAGTTTGGGTGTTGAGTTACTGAATGGTGTTAGACGGCGGACTGCACTAGTTAACTGATCATTCTGTACACTGGATCAGGCATACCAACATAATCAGAGTCCAACAGTTTGGGTGTTGAGTGACTGAATGGTGTTAGACGGAGGACTGCACTAGTTAACTGATCATTCTGTACACTGGATCAGGCACACCAACATAATCAGAGTCCAACAGTTTGGGTGTTGAGTTTACCGAAACAATTTCTCTGAGAGTTACCTATGATGTTTTTTAGTACGAAGTTCTTTGATTAACTTTATTTCTGTCTGTATCCTAAAGCTCCTGAAGGAAAGAGGTCATCTGGTCTGTCTGCCATCTGGGTTGCAAGGAACCGCTTTGCCGTCATGGACAGAACTCATGCCGTAAGTGAATGTGTTTTTAGCATACTAAATCTGAACACAAATACTTCTTAAAAAACATCACCCTCGCAGGTACCCATTTATACCCCTGGGGGAAGGAAAGCAACTATAGTAAAGTATCTTGCTCAAGGACACACGTGTCGAGGCCTGGATTCGAACCCACACTCCGATGACTTAACCGCCAGAGTTGAATTTTATGCTTTTAACCACTCTGCCATGACACACTACTAATACAGAGTTATACAGTTCTTATGCTGCGATTATAAACTGTGGTATTATTATTTTGCTACTTGCTCATGTGGTTTATGCTTTCCACTTTTTTTTTTCTCAAGCATTAATTCTCTTTCGATATCCATTTCCATTTCAGGTCATCATCAAGAATCTTAAGAATGAGGTCACCAAGAAGGTTCAAACGCCGACCTGCGATGAAATCATGTACGCCGGTACTGGCATGCTACTGCTGCGCGACAATGACAATGTCACCATGTTTGATGTGCAGCAGAAACGCTCAGTTGGAACGGTGCGTATCTCAAAGGTTCGCTACGCCATCTGGTCAGCTGATATGTCCCACGTGGCTCTTCTTGGAAAGCACAGTAAGTTCATAAAAATTGTAAACTATTGTAAAAATTGTAAATTACAGGAATATTCCATTAAAGAAAGAGGCTTAAAAGACACATTTGTTCGCCTGATAACTTACACTCTGTTATCATGTAATTGCTTTTACAAACAGTGGACTTAATTGAATCTTGACCCAAATAATAAAAGAATAAAAGGGTAGCGAAGAGTTCTTAAACGGTCGTTTAAAACCGGCAGGGTCGTTACCGCGTGATAAAGGCCCGAGCCGAACGGCCCTACAATGCTTTAAACATCCGTTTAAGAACGTGTCACTTCTCTTTTATTCCAATTCATAAGTGCCTTTTGTTAAAAAACTTTTAAAAAATACAATTATAGACACTTTAACAATTGAAAATTCAAGGTTTTAAATATAAAAAAAAAACTTTGTAAAGAATCTGTGTGATGTGCGTTGGTTGTGTGTACACGCGCACGCTTAGAGTAGGCGCGCGCTCGCTGTTACTAATAGCTATGAATTGTGTTCAGCATTATAGTCTTGCGTGCCCGACATGCGGAAGCCAGCCAGTTATAAACAGCTCCAGCTGGTTATTATCAACCGTTTAAACACCCCTACGTGACGCGCTCTCCACCAATAGGAGTAGCGAAACTGTCTGGGGTATTTATGAATTCAACTTAATAACTCATCGCATATGATTTTTGTTTATCATGTAGCGCTGGGAATCTGTAATCGGAAACTTGACAGCCTCTGCACAATCCATGAGAACATCAGAGTGAAGAGTGGAGCTTGGGACGAGAGTGGAGTTTTCATCTATACCACTAGTAACCACATCAAATACGTCATCAGTAATGGGTAGGTTGCAGGTCAACAAGTGCCCTTTACTCTGAAACACTGGGTGCGTTTGTTTAGCTTCCCTGGGTCTACCCCCCGGTGCTCACTCAGGTGAGCCCCTGACAAGAGCTAAACGAACGACCACTCACCGCTCTCGTGGTGACGCCTGTAACCTGGGGCGTGACCCACTCCACAAGCAGGGCACTGGGGCACTGGGGGCTGACCTGGGTGAACCCCTGGAAGACGTCAAAAGCTATTCAAACGCACCGGGGCAGACCAGGGATGACCCAGGGAAGCTTAACGAAGGCACTCACTCGCATCAGTGTGACAAGGCCCCTTTTCATAGAGCTGCTTAAAACCCCCATCACACCGAACTTGTTCTCACAACGTGAAAATGTAGTCTTTGTGCAAGACGATAGTAATATGAGTGTCGTGGAGGGAGCAAGCGGGGATCGCGATAGTTGAATTAGGGAGTAAATAACAGCTTGCGCCAAGGCTAAATTTTTTAAGAACGTAGTGAGACAAGTTCGTGTGATGGGGGTATAAGCAGAAATAAATGCTTTCAAAATTTCTGCTAAAGAAAAAGAAGCAGGATACCAGTGACAGATTGTACATGAAACATGCTATTTTGGCCGGTGTCTTTTTTTCTGGTTACTTTGTTGTGCTTAGCTCCTTTCAACAGCTTTATGAAATTGTGCCCAGGTTATCATGTGACTTTCTTACCCTTACAGGGATCACGGCATCATCCGCACACTGGATGTTCCTATCTACATCACCCGTGTCAAAGGTCAGAATGTCTACTGCCTCGATCGCGAATGCCGCCCTCGCATCCTGAGCATCGACCCGACTGAGTTCAAGTTTAAGCTGGCGTTGATCCATCGCAAGTACGACGAGGTGCTGCACATGGTGCGCACTGCTAAGCTGGTTGGCCAGTCCATCATTGCCTACTTGCAGAAGAAGGGATACCCAGAGGTAGGCAAAACTTTCTTAATACAACCTCAAGAGGGCTTGATTTATTACAAAAATCCCAACTAGCCCACAAAGCCTCATTTCTCAAAGCACAAAACGGTGCTAAGCACAGAAAATCTTGCTTAGCAGAGTCGAGTTACCAGCCAAAATACCAAGTGATATTGATCTTGTGTGACTGGCTCTCAGTTAAAATGTGCTGAGTAGATAAATTTGCTATGCACAGAAAATTTTCGCTTAGCTGAATCAGAATACCAGCTGAAACACTGAGTAATGTATATTGTTTGTGGCTCACTCCCTGCTTATATTTGCTAAGCAGAGAAAATTTCTAAGCAAACGATTCTGCGAAACCGCATAGAGAAATTTGTCTCATCGCTCAGAACTGCCACTGGACCATGAAACATTTCTTACAAGAGCTCAAAAAATATCTTCTTATTTGTTATTTTCAGAGCTTTTCAGAGAAATTTAATAAGAAAGCAAAAGGGTGCTTTTGTTTAGCTTCCCTGGGTCGACCCCGCTGTGTGGCGGTTTTTTTTCCCAGGACGATTGTGTGCAAATAACAACCCACGTTCGTCCCAGAAAAAAAAACCGCCACACACAAGGGTCGACCCAGGGAAGTTTAACATGTAAATCTTGATAGTATGTGTTTGGAGAAGTTATCGACTGCTTGGTTTACTGGTCATACTCTGATTATTAGAGGAGGTCTGCCCTGTGACACTAGGTTGTTGGATAACTGGATTTGTCTTACGATTTGTCTTATGATCTGTCTTGTATTTTCAGGTTGCGTTGCACTTTGTCAAGGATGAGAAGACGCGCTTTGCTCTCGCTCTGGAATGTGGGAACATCGAGGTAAGAAATGAGACTTCATCATCTCTCAACAATTCTTGCAATCCATGTCTTCACTTTAAAATTCAGGACCCCTGTTCATGGCCATGGTTACTGTAAGCTAAGATTCAGCGCTTGCGGAAGCAGAGAATTCCGCACTCGCGTCAAGAGTATTTCATGGGTAAGCAGGATTGTGCGCATGTGTACTCCTTCTTACTAGGCATTCCATGCTTACACAGCTATCGTAGAAATTATGCGCTTTGCCGGCAAGCAGACAGGAGGCAGAGAATGGTTATTGTAAGCGCAGAATTCGCGGTAAGCAGAGCCACGACTTTAGGCCCTGGTGCCGTCTCCCAGGGCCCAAGATTTACTTCTCTTTTATTTCTTGAATCAGGTTGCCTTAGAAGCCGCCAGGGCCCTTGATGATAAGAGTTGCTGGGAGAAGCTTGGGGAGGCAGCCCTTCTACAAGGGAACCATCAGGTGGTTGAGATGGCTTACCAACGAACCAAGAACTTTGATAAGTTGGCCTTTCTCTATCTGATCACTGGTAATCTGGAGAAACTGCGCAAGATGATGAAGATTGGTGAGTTTAATAACGATCATTATCATAGACATCTGGATGTTGTAAGCTTAGATAAGGCAAAGAAGATGTGTCATCTCATTGACATAGCTGTGCCGGGAGATAAAAGGGTAGCTTGGAAGGAGATGGACAAGATCCAACAGTACCAAGACCTGGCCAGGGAACTTTGTAAGATTTGGCAGGTAAAGGTAAAAGTAGTCCCCATGGTGGTTGGAGCGCTTGGCACAATTCCCAAAGCACTGGGGAAACATCTAGACAAAATAGGGACAAATGTGAGAATAGATCTGTTGCAGAAGGCGGCGCTGTTGGGAACAGCGGGATCCTCAGAAAGACCCTCGAGATCTAAGGCTACGGAACGTAGCCCGACTCGAGGAGTTACCGGCACAAATGAAAATATCATCTTTCTTTTGCATGCTGTGATAAGATGAAATAATAATAATAATAATAATAATAATATTTATAATAACAAATTAACTAACACCCTTAACCCCCAAAGGGTCCTGAGGCGATTGACAGAGGTTATGAATATAAGCAAGTTAAGAAAATACAGAAAATTTTAAGATAAACAGATTAAGAATGCTTGAGAAAATTACAAACGCCCAATAACAATGATAAAATTGACATTATCGTTTTGGGGCAAATTAGTCAAACAAGTACTTTTAATCTTGCGAGTCAAAAACCAATGTTTGAAAACACATTTTTCACTATTGTCTTGTGACTCCAATAACCAATAGGGCTGAACATTTTTAAAGGTTTGTTATTTCATAAATATTAGGTTACATCAAACACGGATTCTGTTTTTTGGCAATTATCCATGTTATCCTTGTGCAGTAATGGGAATTATTACTGATATGTTGATTATGTTTCCTTTACTTGAACTCCTGTGTAGCCGAGATTCGCAAGGACACCAGCGGTCAGTTTCAGTGTGCCATGTATCTGGGAGACGTTCAGGAACGAGTTAAGATACTCCAAACCTGTGGACAGAGTAAGTTTAAAGGATTTTGGTACTTTTTCAAAATGTCCATAGATTTACATTAAACTTACAGGGTTTGAAGATAATGATAGTGGAAAGCTTCCCTTCAAATATTACTTACTGAGGTGCTGTAGTTTTTGAGAAATGAGTAAAACAATATGTATTTTAGCACTGTATACTAAGTACTTTCCTGGCTTTGAAAAAATAACACAGGCATATTTTTCGGGTAGGATTCGAACCTACGACCCTTGCAATTCAAGAGTAGATGTCTAACCAACTTATTGTGTATTGAATTAAACAAACCTTTTTTCTTTTCTATTGTTCAGAGGCTCTTGCTTACTTGACGGCCGCTACCCATGGAATGGCGGAAGAAGCAGAAGCACTCAAAGAAGAATTCACTGAAGATGAAAAGGTGACCAAATACTTACAAATATATCTTGTTATCATTTTGTTATAGGTCCCCGGTTTGAATGTGGATACCTACCCACACACACAGAATAATTTTTTATAGGAACTTTCACTTTATTCCAATTGACCCCTTGCAGGCGCATCACACACGCGGCGACTGGTGCCACGCTCACCATGTTGGTGGGCAAGTTAGGTTTACGTGTATTAACGCTGCACCGCCTAAAATGCGCACTTCACTGCATAAGGCACAGCATACTCTATGCATAGAGTTATATATGAAAACGCACAGTGAAATTGCCCATCAGTATGGCGCATTCAAGATTTTTCTGATTATGGCGTCAGGTGACATGGGTCAATACCTAATTGTTGATGTTTTGTAAAATCATGTCAAGGTCCCTGAGATCAATTCCAACGCCCAGCTACTACAGCCTCCTCCCCCCATCAAGCAGTCGGAGGACAATTGGCCCCTCTTGACAATGTCTAAGGGATTCTTTGAGGGCGCCATGCCCCGTGGGAAGGGTGGAGTGTCGATGGTTGCCGATGCCGAGATGGAGATGGAGGAGGATGGTGGATGGGGCGAGGATGCAGAACTGGTTCTGGATGGTGAGTACTTGAGTCTTGGTTCAGTGCCAAGGTTTGAATCAGAATTCAAGCCTGTATTCTTTCATTTGTGAAAGAGCAAGGGCACTAAGGCACTTTCTCATTGATAAAGGGCAACCTGTGAGGACATTTTGAGTTTTCTATTTCAAGAACTCCAAGGAAATGACCAGGGGCATGGAGGCAGTCGCCTGTGTTGCCTCCGTGGGCATAGACGCAATTGCCTTTGTTGCCTCCGTGAAGTATCAGGCCTGAGAATTCGGCTAGCAATTAGCCATTTGTGAGTCAGATTTGTATAATATCCAAACGTTGTGATAACGCAACCATCTCTGTAGTCTGGAGGAGTTTAAAAGAGGTAAACTTGTGACAAACCAAGTCATTTCTAGAAGTGACACATGCAAGAACAAAGAGTTGTTTGCAAAATTCTTCACAAAGTAGTTGGCATGGTAGATTGCGCTTCCTATGAAGTTAAATTGAAGTTAAAGTTCCCGCTATTTGTAACCGTCTTTGTTTTCTCAGGTGGTGATGAGTTTGAAGATGCTGAGATGATGGGAGGAGGAGATGATGAAGACGGAGGATGGGACGTAGGAGATGATGATTTGGAGCTTCCTGCTGACCTGGTAAGTGCACACCAAAATAATGTAAGACACATTTCAGACAGGCTTGCCAGAGTCATGCCGAACTAAAAAAATTGGGGTGACTCTAGGTCGACCCAAATCAAACTTAAAATTTACATTGGCTTGGGTAAAACCAAAAATTAATAGGCTTAGCTCATGACAAAATTAGGGCCCAATTTCAAGCGCTGCTTAGCGGCCGATATTTGTGCTTACTGTGCAATTTCTATTTCATAGCGCTGTTAACCGAAAGCACACGAAAAGGCATGCTAACCTTCCGGTGCTTATCGCATGAAAATAAATGACGTCACAATCCACGGTAAACACGCAATATGGCCGCCCAATTTTTCTGCTAACCTGTGAAATATGCTAAGGCTTAAGCAAATTTGTCTGCTACAGTAAGCACGCAAATTTGCTTACTGTTAAGCAGCGCTATAAAGTTGGGCCCTGGGGTTATAGGGTGGAATTGTTAAAATTTCAAAGTACATTCTAAGATCTTGATCCAAGTTTCAAACTGTTTTTGTGGGCAGTGACTCTCACCTTTGACTTATGACTCAATGACATTAATTCCTTTAGTAATAACCATTGAATTTCCATAACTTGACTCATGATGACGTCACAATGAATTTTTTTTAAAATACATGAACAGAAAGTCAGCATGACAAAACAAAACTGTTTAAAAGATTTTCATCGTTCTCATATTTTTTTGTTATTCTTCAGGAGATTGCTGGAGGTCCGATGGCAGGCTCCGGGGAAGAGGGGTACTTTGTCCCTCCAGTAAAGGGTACCAACCAGGCTCAAGTCTGGTGCAACAATTCCTCTCTACCAGTGGACCACATACTAGCTGGTGCATTTGAGTCTGCCACAAGGGTGAGGAACTAGACCATGTGGGTTCCAGTTTGAGACTTGGTTACCTGCTAATAGTCAGAGACATTTGGATACATATGTAACTGGTTCCCCTCATTGCATTGCAAACGGTGCTATGTACTGTAAGGTTGCCAAGCATGGTCTGTTTTGAACTCGCTTGGCAGGGTTCTCAACAGGGGTAAATATTGCTCGAGCGCACACCATTCCTGCACAATTGTCAAATTGTGCAAACCATTCCCGCACAATCTACAAAATGTGCAAAGCATTCCTGCACAATCGTCAAATTGTGCAAACCATTCCTGCACAAATGTCAAATTTTGCAAACCATTCCTGCACAACCATTCCCGCACAATTGTCAAATTGTGCAAACCATTCCTGCACAATTGTCAAATTGTGCAAACCATTCAACCATTCCTGCACAATCGTCAAATTGTGCAAACCATTCCTGCATAATTGTCAAATTGTGCAAACCATTCCTGCACGGCGAATTGTGCAAACTGTCCAAAACTGAATGTAAAATATGTTGTCTCATCACACAAATCTCACTAAAAACTGTCATAATTGAGAGTTGAACAAAGAACATTTTCCTAGTGTGGGATTTGAACCAACAACCTCCAGACTGTTTTATTTAAAAAAACATTTTATTATGCAAGTCGCCTGACACTTCAAGGTGTGGGCTACAATTTTTTTTCCCAGAGGCCGTCGGCACCTACTCTTAGGGTTGAAACAGGGTTACCCCTTTCATAGCCCATACGAAGTGGCCTTCAGGCCTTGTGTGTCTGGCGACTTGCACTAAAAAAAGAATATTAAAAAAATAGATAAATAATGATGTTTCTTGTTTCCTTGTTTTCAGCTTCTTCATGAGCAAGTTGGCGTGGTTGACTTCACCCCTTACAAGTCCCTCTTCATGCAGACCTACGCCAGAGCAAGAACAGCGTACCTGGGTTTACCCAGCCTCCCCCCACTCATGGGCTACCCGCACCGAAACTGGTAAGAACAGAGCACTGTGTACTTGACCATGTGAGGGCGCTCTTTACAGAATAAGGCAGTAGGAAGGGTTTATCGCAAATAAGCACAACTTAAATTTGAATCTCCAAAACTCACTTTTCTTGTCCAGGATGCCCTCTACCATCCCCCTCTTTGCAACAAGTAGACCTTTGGATAAAAAAGAATTAAGGTTTTTCGGGTTCAGTGCTAAAGTATGAATTGACCTTTTCCCACAGGAAAGAGTCCGGTTCCCGAGGCGGTCTGGCAGCGGTCAGCCTAAAGCTTGGTCACCTGGTCCAGAGGCTACAATCCGCGTATCAGTTGACCACATCGGGAAAGTTTGCCGAGGCGGCGGAACGCTTCCGAGTCATTCTGCTCAGTGTTCCTCTACTGGTGGTGGACAACAAGCAGGAGATAGCAGAGGTAAGAGCCTCGGTCTTAAAATCCCATGTCTACAGCATGTCTAGATTGTACAGAGGCTCTGGGTTTATCAATCTATAGATTTGATTGGCCGAGGCAGACCTATATCCACATCGTGTCTAGATTATGGAAAGGCTCTGGGTGTATCAATCTATAGATTTGATTGGTCGAGCCAGACCTATATCCACATCGTGTCTAGATTTGGAAAGGCTCTGGGTGTATCAATCTATAGATTTGATTGGTCGAGCCAGACCTATATCCACATCTTGTCTAGATTATGGAAAGGCTCTGGGTGTATCAATCTATAGATTTGATTGGTCGAGCCAGACCTATATCCACATCATGTCTAGATTATGGAAAGGCTCTGGGTGTATCAATCTATAGATTTGATTGGTCGAGCCAGACCAATATCCACATCATGTCTAGATTATGGAAAGGCTCTGGGTGTATCAATCTATAGATTTGATTGGTCGAGCCAGACCTATATCCACATCATGTCTAGATTATGGAAAGGCTCTGGGTGTATCAATCTATAGATTTGATTGGTCGAGCCAGACCTATATCCACATCATGTCTAGATTGTGGAAAGGCTCTGGGTGTATCAATCTATAGATTTGATTGGTCGAGCCAGACCTATATCCACATCGTGTCTAGGAGCAAGTTCGAGTGTGCACAATGGTTAACTAAAGGTTGACCATTTTGACTCGAACCCAGGCTGGTCGACCATTGGTTGACTACTGTGGTCGACCATTTGGAACCAGCCTCGAGCCCATGGTTTCTTCACTGGTCCCAACAGCATGTTCCATTCGAACATGTGTTAAGCGCAGAGGGGAACCAGTGACACTTTAGCGAAAAGGTGGAAGGTTGACGAGTCGTTCGGGTGAGTACGTCACTGCGCATGTGCGTTGCTAGTCTGTGGTCGACCACTGGTGGACTATTTGTGCACACTCGAACTTGCTCTAGTTTGTGGAAAGGCTCTGGGTGTATCAATCTATACATTTGATTGGTCCGGCCAGTAATATCCAAGTTTACCCAAGTGCCGATGTCAAGGGGTGATGGTCCTGAACTTAATTTCGGTATCTAACCTTTTTACAGGTTTCCCTTCTTTGTAGAACATCAGAAACTTCCGCAAACCAGTTTTGCAAGAGTTTTGCAAGCCGTCCTTGTACAAATTGTTTCTCAGATTCAAAATGTTTCTGGGTGATTATCCAAAGCCATATTACTTGAAGGGAATCCTTACTCAAAATCTTTCTATCAACTATCAACAGCTGCAGTGCGTCTCGCTAAGGATTAGTTTTTATGGTCATACATTTTTGGGAGTATTTACGAATCTATGGTCCTACTTTTTATAAACAATTACAGGCACAGCAGCTCATCAACATCTGCAAAGAGTACGTCTTGGGATTGACGATGGAGATTTATCGTAAGGAGCAGCCGAAAGGAAACCTGGACGATCAGAAACGTAACTGCGAGGTAAGCGGTACTCTGTACAGCGCACTAGGCGTGTCATGGCCAAATGGTCAAGAGCACTGTACTCAACCTCTGGGCCCAATTTCATACAGCTATTAAGCAGAAAATAGTGCTAAAGGTAAAATATAATAATCCACACAAACATGACTTGAAATTGCACGGTTTATCTTTTACGTTGTGAAGAAACACGGTCAGCCATTTTGTAGAGTCAAAGTTTTGACTCCATGAAATGGCCGACCGAGTTAGTACGCGACGTAAAAGGAAAACAGTGTAATTTCGAGTCAAACTTGTGTGGATCATTATATTCTACTTTAAAAATATCTATATAACCATTCGCATTTCATAACAAATGGTTCCAAAGACCAACTCGTTCGATTCGAGGCAACGTGTTCCTTTAAGCTACCGGGCAATCTCAGTGGTCTAGTTGGTAAGACACTGCTCTAGAATTGCAAAGTCGTGGGTTTGAATCTCGCCCAAGTAATATGCCTGTGATTTTTTTTCACAGAGCTCAGGAAAGTACTGAGTATACAGTGCTTACACACATCAGTGTTTTGTTTTTGGTTTTACTGCGCCTTAAACACCCAGCAGGGTTGATATGTGCGCATTACAAGTCTTATTATTATTATTTATTATTACTAAATGGGTAATTCTTTAGTATGTATTTTTTGTATAACATATTTTTAGACACGCAAAACCAAATTGCATTTCCCTGTACAATTATATTTCACATGTGACAATAAAACATTAATGTTGATTTGACAGTTGGCGGCCTACTTCACACACTGCAACCTGCAGCCTATACACCAGGTTCTTACACTCCGTACAGCTCTCAATCTCTTCTTCAAGCTCAAGAACTTTAAGACGGCGGCTTCGTTTGCTCGCAGACTCCTTGAGCTCGGCCCTAAGCCAGAAGTCGCTTCACAGGTCAGTGCCTTCCCGGTGTATAGTTGTTTTGTTTCATAGACCTTATGCACATGACGTCATTTCAGTAGGGCGCCCTCACCTAGAGGTCAAAAGGAGGTTGTTCATTGGCAAATCCTTGTGCGCCGCGCATACAAATCCGTGCGTCTCGATTGTTTCGTCAACGTTTTTCCACTAAGATGACGGCTGGATGATGGATGACGGCTGGATGATGTCAATACATAAGGTCTATTGTATTATTTTTTTTGGACTGTTGTAAGCAGGCTTGTTTTTATTGAGAGAGACCCAAGTTTTGTTCACCTGCATTTTATAAATGTTTTACCTCGTGTCTGGGGTCCAGTCCAATGTACAAAATCATGCCCTGCATTGAGGTATTTTTCCCCCATGAAGTATCATCGGAGAAACTCCCATTTCCAACAGCTCTGCTGATATTTCTGGAGCAGAAGTTCCAGCTACTCTAAAAATCCTGACAGTGACAGTTTTTACTGCAGGCCCTGAATCACCAGGACAAAATCGTCAGCTCACATATCACCCATTTCATATAATCTCCACTGGCTTCCTGTTGAACATAGAATACAATTCAAAATCATGCTTCTCACATTCAAGGCCCTCCATGGGTTAGCACCTTGCTACATTGCACGTCTTCTACAACAACGTAACATCAGACCAGGCCTTAGATTATCATCATCATCACACATACTCTATGTTCCCAAAACTAATCTGGCAAGTTACGGAGACCGTGCCTTTTCCAGCTGCGCACCGCGTCTCTGGAATTCCTTGCCAGACGAGCTGAGGGCCACACCTCATCTTTCTACTTTCAAACACAACCTCAACTCTCATCTGTTCAATTTGTCAGCTTGCTAGCATCCGGCGCCTTTGAATGGTACCATTCAAGATACTGTGCGCCTTATAAATTTTATGTTATTATTATTATAACATGAAGGCCGCGGAGACCATGACCTCTGTTGTCCCCAGCCATGACACTTGTGTCCTTCAGCAAGACACTTAACCATTGCCTCGTCCTTCGGATGGGACGTAAAGCCGTTGGTCCCATGTGTTGTGTAAACGCATGTAAAAGAACCCAGTGCACTTATCGTAAAGAGAAGGGGTTTGCCCAGGTGTTCCTGGCCGGATTGGCAGCATATTGCGCCACAGCACCTTGTAAACCATTACATGGTGCTAAGGATTAGGTCTTATATCTCAAACTTCGTCCCACTCCTTGCAGTAATAATACCTGGCGCTTTGTATCCTTTGGCGAAAGGCGCGTTATAAATACGGTTATCATTATTATTATTATTATTATTTATTTTTAATGTCCGTGGTCTTGGCCTTGGTGTCCCTTCAAAAGTTTCCAACTGACTTTAAGATTTTCCCGATGAAAGCACCCTTTTAAAGATGAATTTCCTTGCCTTCTACTGACTTTTTGTTGTTGCTTCTTTTCGACGCAGACACGGAAGATTCTATTGGCGTGTGAGAAGAACCTTACGGATGCACACAAGCTGAACTACGATGAGCATAACCCATTCGACATTTGTGCAGCAACCTATAAGCCTATATACAGGTATTTATTATTCAGCCAATAGTTTACTCTTTCAGCCCCAAATTCTTTTGACATAAACAACTGCTGTCGACAACATTGGGTGCGTTCGTTTAGCTTCCCTGGGTCCACCCGGTCTGTTGAGGGGACTCACCCAGGTCAGCCCCCAGTGCCCTGCTTGTGGAGGGGGTCAATTGGGGGTGACCTGAGGTGCATGCCGTCACCTTGAGAGGGCGAGTGTGTTGATTCGATTAGTTCATGTCAGGGGCTCACTCGAGTGAGCACTGCGGGGTCGACCCGGGGAAGCTAAACGAATGCACCCATTGTTTGACCACTCAAGCATTATGCACACATTATCTTACAACAGAAAGCTTACATGGTCAAATCATAATATTGGTCGTAAAAATTTGCCCTCTCTGGACAATCATCTGATAGCACTCTCATCGGACACAAGTTCATCAGGCTAAGTTTAAAAAACTCTGACCGAGTTAATATCTCGAGTTTAAACATGTACACATGATCTCCTCTTACTATGGATAAACAGTCATTGGTAAATGAATGATTGATACGCTATTCCAGGTTGCAGTATGGTATTATGTGGTGAAGGCATCTACCCAGCACACAAGTACACTCATTTATACACTTGTGTCCTTAAGCAAGACACTTTACCATTGCTTCATTCTTCGGATGGGACGTAAAGCCGTTGGTCCCATGTGTTGTGTAACGCATGTAAAAGAACCCAGTGCACTTATCCAAAAGAGAAGGGGTTCGCCCCGTTGTTCCTGGTTGTGGCTGCTTTATGCGCCGTAGCACCTTGTAAACCCTTATAAGTGCTTCATAATTGGGTCTCAGAATTCATCACTGCAATAATCTATCTTTCTGAAAGTTTGTATATACTCGCCTTGAGTACCTTGTTTGGTAGATACATGCGCTATATAAGACTTCGATATGATCAGAAGATGTGATTCACTTTCTTCAATTGGAAATTTTGGTACAAAGGTTGTTTTTGTTTTTTCGCACAGGGGAAAGCCAGTTGAGAAATGTCCGCTGAGTGGGACCTGCTACCTGCCAGAGTTCAAGGGGTCAATCTGCCGGGTCACTCAGGTCACGGAGGTCGGCAAGGACTGCCTGGGACTGCGAATCAGTCCGATTCAATTCCGTTGAGTCATCACTTCCAGACGATGGCGAGACTTACAGAGCAAAAGTTGTTAAAGATTTAATTGAATTCAGCTTCCTCTGAATCCTGTACTTTAAAGTTTTTGTTTTTGTTTTTTTGTAAGATGGTAAACAGGAAAATGCAATTGAGGTTCAACATTAGTAAACAAATCTTCTCTTTAGGAATAGTAGAGCAAACTCGTGAAAAAAAAAAACCCAGATTTTGGGGGCACTTCTTTTAAAGAGGAAACACTGTGTTTGGGTTTGATGGGGGGGGGTACTTGCTGCCACATACAGTATATTGGCCTCGTATATTTTGACCAAACTGAATGTTGCACTGAGGCGATGACTTTGAAGTTGTCTTCATGATACAGTTTACAAAGTTGGGAGAATCCACTTCTGTTTTTGTTTCATCCTTCGAATTATATTAATCTATTGAATGAACTGTGTTTCATCCTTCGAATTATATTAATCTATTGAATGAACTGTGTAAAGAAATACTGGGGTTTTGTCGAGTGAAATGTATCTTGCAGACTGTGTGTTTGACGAGACTGTACTAAAAATAGTTCAATGCCAGATGAGTTGTGTTGATTTTAAAATTAAAACATGACCAATACACGCTTGATGCCCTTGGTAAAGTGTAGCTCATTAGGTGTAAATTTGCCCTGGAACATTTCAAGGGGCACCAAGGCGGATGGTGGTAATCGCCTCTGTTGCCCCCCATGAATTACCGGGCCTCCCAATCTTCGTCTTGAATCTTCAGTTGTAGAGAAATTCCAAATCTAGCTTGTAGATTTTGGCAAACTTTAATCTATTTAACCACACCCAGGCCTGGAATTTCAACATAGAAAGGGCAACGCTGTTTGTATTTTGAAAAGAACACCTCCTTTGGAAAATCTTAAATCAATGGGAAATTTTTGAAGGGGCACCAAGGCCAATACCAGGGAAGTGGAGGGCATGGCATGGCTGTAATTCCAGGCCTGCACAACTGTATTTGTTTATCTCTACAAATAACAAGCCATAGTTTTTTTGTATTAATGTTGCCCAAACAAAACAAATATATATTTAACTTATACTTTAAGGTGTTGCCAGCTTGTAGGGTTAAAGCGCTTATTATCGGGTACCCTTTATCTACTTTTTCTTTAAACAAGTGTATTTGCTTTGAAGTAAAATTCAACGAGGAGACAGTCGGTATTTCCCTCACTTAGCATGTGGCTGGTAACCCATTTCTGCTAAGCAAGATTTGTCTCTGCTCAGCAGATTTGTGTTGATGGCTGCTCTATTGAATGTACTCATGTCAATATTATGAATAACTGTGATTGAAAATGACTTCTGCATTATCTGTAATAAAGGAAAAGCTCACTATGACTGCATCCTTAATGCTTGTGAATGTGTCTATTAAAATGTTTGACTTGTGACACTTTTTAATTGCTCTGACTCAATGCTCAGATAATACTCTGGAATTCTTGTCTGGTAACCAAAGTAATAATAATATAGCATTTGTATCTACCAATGAGTTACTGCTCAAGGTGCTTGACCAAACAAACATTTTAAAGGCACTGGACACTAGAGGTTATTACTCAAAATAATTTGTATCATAACAAATTACTTGGTAACGAGCTAAGGAGAGCCGTTCATAGTATAAACATTGTGTATGTGAGAAACAGCTCCCTCTGAAGTATTACGTAGTGTTTGAGAAAGAAGTAATTTCTTACTAAAATATTTGTGAGGTCTCGAAATCAGGCATCTGAAAGCACACAACTTCTGTGACATGGGAATTTTTTCTTCCATTATTATCTCGCAACTTCGATGACTGGTCTTTGACAATTACCAAAGGTGTCCAGTGTCTTTAAGACAGTTTTTTTTTAAAGTTGAGTTTCAGCATCTTCTATGGGTTTACATTCAGCAACTACTGCTGGAAACAGTTGTGAATCTTCCACCCACTTTTAATAAAATAGTAGTTGAAATAATCACTGTGAAAGAAAAGAAAAACAAGTTATTTTTGTTGGCAAAGTTTCATTCGGTTATTTTATGGCAATTTACACTTTCCACAATGAGTCAACAGAGGGCAGTATTGCACTTGACCGTTAGTCAGAACAGGTGCCTGATTAAGTTTTATTCCTTCAAAGAGCTATGTTCATTCCTAGTTATTCAACAATTAGTAGGGTAATTTTGACACACCCAACCATTTATCCTACTTTTAAGTCACAGTGGTTTGCAACAAATCAATTATTTGTATGAAAAGGCGGTATTCCATACCATTATTGTCAAGTTATCGAGAATTATAAACGATGTCATTCTAAAACGAAGAAAAATGTAACCCAGCCCAACATAACTCCGTCACAACAAAGGACACCCGTCAACTTTGCTAAGCAAACTTTAAAATGCCATTAGTGTTACGTTGTTAGTTTACAATAAGCACACAAGAAACAATGTATGAACTTTGGGAAATACCAGTACACACATTTTTTTTTTTTTTTTTGGGGGGGGGGGGCAATTAAAAATACGCGTAATGTGGAAGTGCGTTTCCCGGTTTTTATTTTGGGAGACATTTTTGGTTAATAGCATGATTCAGTTTATGACCGCCAAACACAAACACTTTGTTGACTCATGCGGTTTGATGATCACGTTTTTTGTTTGGTCGTAAAAAGCCTAATTTTGGCGGCCTGCCTTTTCTCATAAAATACGGGCCGTCCCCATCCCATCAAATTTACCCCGGTTGACCGGTTCCCGCAACTTTTATGGATTGCGTTATGTGGGCGGCTGATCATGGGGACTTTTAAGGGTTTAACTTTGAGAGATTTGTTTCTAACTTGCCATCGGTTAAATATGATTCTTTAATGAATGAATTAAAGGCGAAATTAAGGCCGAAACGGTGAAAAAATAAACTAAAAAACATACTGTTTTATTCATTAGTTTTATGTTTGCTTTTAATTATGATTGTAGGGTGGTGGCTGAAACAATTAAAAAAAAAATTAAATTAAATTTATGTATCTGTGATCTGCATGGCCTTACTTTATAAGATAAAAGAAGCCGACAACGCAAAAGTGACGTCAACAGGCGTGGCGACTGTGAACCGCCGTGAACTTTGTTCCCTGGTCCCACCAGCATGACGTCGGTTTCAGGTAAGCCTGGTGCCATTTCGACTGAAGAGTTAAACGCTATGTATTTCCGGCCAAATTGAAACGGGAACAGGACGTGATTCACTTTCGTAATTACACGCTAGCACATGAAGGGGGCAGGTACCAGTGAAGTGTTTAGGTTCCATTTTTTAATCCAAAATGGCGAAAACTGAGTACTCGGTGACATGGGTGATAAATTGATCTTTTCCAAGAGGAAGTGTGATGAGTTAAAGTGATTTCGCTGATCTTTGCGGCTTTCCGGAAGTTTATGGCCGTGCAAGCTTTCTTATCTCGTGGATAGTCGTTGATTGTGTGATGCGTGACAACCTGTTGTTCTGAACTCCAACACCGAGACGTTTTGTGACCGAGCAGGGAAGTGTTGTCGAAACCGCCAAGGAACGAAGGCATCCCGCCCCGCCGTTGACTGCTGCCCTGCCGGCCGTCGGGTCATGCGTGGGCTCGGTATTCAGTGATTACTACTGTACATTTGTTTGTTTTCTGGCTGAATGAACACACAGTTAATTCCACTTTTAACTGTCGTTTTAACTAACTGTTTAAATTGTGAGCTATGACTTTGTTTTTAGTGTCACAAAACATTGATGTTTACAATTAGAATACCAAGGTTCTTGTGAGGTGATTTGTTCGAGGAAAGAGGTGTTTACTTCAAGTTCAACAGTCACAGAATAAGGAAAACACAAACATAACGAATTTTCTCACAAGTTTTGGGTAACTGTCACTTCTCTTATTTACGTGTATCTGATCCTCTTACAACTTGTAATACTAAAACAAGCTTGTCATCGAATTTAGTCGTAGCAAACAACCAATTGATCATTGAAAGATGCTGAACTTGCATACGCTATAACTTTCATTCTAAATAAAACTTGCATTGCAACGAAGCGAGCAAGATGTCAATACACGCCCTAAAGAGGTTCTTCCGTATCTCAACGGGCGACAAGAAGAAGGAAGATAAATACCAGAACATCATCCGAGATAAAGATCCTGAGTCGGAATGGGAAATACTCTGCGAGATCGGCGATGGGGCTTTTGGAAAAGTATACAAGGTGAGATAATATTGCTGTCTGTGAAAATACGGAAAGATGTCCGTATCTTGTCACCACTTTTCCACTCATTTTAATCATAAGGAATATCTCATTTGAGTAAATAAAAAGTTAGGTATAGACCTTATGCACATGACATCATTTCAGTACGGCGCCCACGCCTTGAGGTCAAAAGGAGGTTGTTCACTGGCCAATCTATGTGCGTTTCGATTGTTTCGTCACCGTTTGACCTCAAAGATGGCGGCTGGATGACGTCAATGCATAAGGTCTGTTAATATATTTCATAACAAGTAGTGGACAAGTGGTGGCAGGTAACAACATTTTTCCCAAAAAATCTTTGATTTTTTTTAAAGTAGGCCTAAGTCTTCAAAGTAGCCTTATTATTTGGAAGTTAAGTTGTTGCTTTTTTTACGTGGGCCAACATTGTAACCCAAAATAGTATCTCATTTACCAACACGCAGGAACTACATGTACGGCTTTACGTCCAAACCGAATGACGAAGCAGTAAAAATAGTTAGGTGTCTTGCTCAAAGTACACAAGTGTCAAGACCGGTACTCAAACCCAAACTTTGCTATTCAGAAAACCAGAACTCGAGTCCAGTGCCCTTTACATCTCGGCCACAACATGCCAATCATTGAATTATCTCTTATTTTGCAGAAATGTAGAAAGAATTTAGTTGAGACTATATAGTACCACGACCAGAACTCAAAATAATAAACTAGTACAATAGCAACAGAATTTTTTTGTTACGACTATGCGGACACATGTACATGGTGGTCATACAGTTAAGGCCTAGTCACACTGCAGCGATAACGAAAATGATAACGATAACGATAACGAAGCAAAGAGAACGCATTCTATTGGTTGACTTGCTCCATGCAGAATACGCCCACGCTTATTCAACCAATCGAGGGCATGCATTTTTAAGGTTATCGTTTTCGTTTTCAATATCGGGGTCTGTGTACTTGACTGGGCCTTTATTCTACCAATCATGATCCTACATGGGGATAGTTTCCCAAAGAAATTTAGCCTCATAGACAGGGGACAGCAAACACATGAAGATGAAGCACAAAGCTATCCTAGTTGTAGATCTATGAAGACAACACAACTTCCCTGACTGCACAAACCAGTAAGGTCCCACATTTTTGTGTTTGTCCTTGGGAGTTGTCTTTGTCTCCATTTTCCTGGAATAAAGGACATTACTCAATCCTGACCATCCCATTTCATTAGAATCTTGTGTTAGTTAAACCAAGGTTGATTCCTGTGGTTTTAAATATCATTGGCTCAAAACAGTTTGCTAATGAATGATAGTAAGGAATTATAATTTAAGGAGAGCAGTGTCATGGCCGAGCGGATAAGAACACTGGACTCAAGCTCTCTCTGATGCTTTTGTTCAGCAGAGTGTGGGCTCGAGTCCCAGTCGAGACACTTTCATGTACAGTGGAGTGTCCTTTTAAAGCAAGACATTAACCATTATTGCTGCGTCTTCAGATTGGAGGTAAAGCGTGTGTTTTGTTATTACTATGCCGCAAAGAACCCAATTACAAAAAGGAAAAAAATAATAGGCCTATAATCATGAGTGAAATCTTGACTAAACATTCCATTTCATCGGGCAAAGCCTAGTAAAATGGAAATTCCTAGCCAAATTTCACGGGCAATTACTCTGGATAATGCACAAATTATGGACAGGTATAAACAATTTTTTTTCTCTTCTTTTTTTTCCTTTAAAAACACTTAAGACTTGCATTTTGTAAGCATAAACACTTCCATAGACTATTGTAGAAGCTCAAAATATTTCTTTCTTCACATGAATGGTTTCCAACCAAAATAACTTGTTTTGTGTGTGTCGCCTGAGAGCGGTCATCACAAAGCACTGAGGCCCTTTCCGAATCCAGGGCGTCGGCTTTGGACTCGGCTTCAGGCTCCGTCCTCTCGTCTTAAGCACCGAGTGCGTTTGCAAAGGGGGATGCGCAATTGTCAAAACAACTGCGGGGCCAAGCTAGCCTGAGCTAAATCCAAAGCCGAAGCCGTACAATGTAGTTTCGTAAAGGGCCTAAGATTCACCTTAAGATGAGTTTTTAATGTTGCCATAGTGATTTCTATTGTGTCATCACACTTTGCCTAGCAATTAAGATTGATTTGCCGTTAAGATCAATCTCAGCTCTTTGTGAAATCAGCTCCTGTTTTCTCTCAAGAGAATTTCTTTTGATATCAATTCTCTTTCTGCTGAAATCTAACACCGTGGTCTGTTGTATGCTGGTGTTTCTGAGAGTGGCAATTACAAATTACATAAAACACCTTGAGGCCATGGTACAATGGGAAATGTTTTCAGTCTTATTATTTCAAGGCAATCACTTGCACTGCATGAAAAATGAACAATTTTGCAGCACAAAAGACAAGCTTCAGGTCCTATCGCAAATCTTACTTGATTGCTCTCCTACCATGCAAAGTCTCAACTTCTTAAAGACCCTGGGCACCATTGGTAATTGTCAAAGACTAGTCTTCTCACTTGGTGTAACTCCTGTGAAAATTTGAACTCAATTGGTCGTCCAAGTTGCGAGATAATAATGAAAGAACTCTAATTCTATATATGAGGTCTTGAAATCAAATTCTTGGAAAATTACTTCTTACTCGAAAACTACTCCACTTCAGAGGGAGCCGTTTCTCACAATGTTTTTGTACTACCAACCTCTCCCCATTAACTCGTTACCAAGTAAGGTTTTATGCTAATAATTATTTTGAGGTATTACTAATAGTGTCCACGGCCTTTAATAGTAAAAAAATGAAAGAGTGTAACAGACATTTATGTATGTTTCGTTTTTTAAAAGAGCAACGAAACCAATGCATTTCTTCCTTGGTAAAGGGCACTCTACATGTATGAGAAAATAATATTGTAAATTGCTACTGGAGCATTTTAAGGGCACCAAGGCAATGACCAACAGGACATGGAGGCAATTGCCTTAGTTGCCTCCGAGAAGTTTCAGGGCTGGTGTAATACAGTACATTGTAAATTGCTACTGGAGCATTTCAATGGCACCAAGGCAATGACCAACAGGACATGGAGGCAATTGCCTTAGTTGCCTCCGAGAAGTTTCAGGGCGGGTGTAATACAGTACATGTATATGGATTTATAAAGTGCACTTTCAAAACACGAGGCCACAATACATGAGGCCTACTCGTGGTGCTACCTTTCTCTATGAATATTGCCTATAAAAAAGCATTATGTTGACAAAAAACAATCAATAACTGTACATTGCACATTATACTATGTACATTACCATCCTTGAACATAGACCTTTTATACATGTAACTCAATGATGATTTGTGCACTGTACATCAGTACATGTATACGTACATGTATACGTACAACAGCATGTACAATATGATACTTGCGTATGTAATTCTACCTCTACGATTTTATGCAGTTTCAGAAAGCCATGGCATTCACTGTAAGAGAACACTGTAGGAGAAGTTAAGATCAGATATCACTCCAACATGTCACATTTTGTTTAATTGAATGCAAATCAGCAACCTGAGTACATGTAGTATTCCCCCTAGGCCTTGTTCATCCATTGCATCTTGTCCGGCATTGTTTATGGATGACACAGAAAGGAAAATTAGTTTCATGATTTTTTATTATTAGAAACCTGGAGAGGGTTGACAAATGTTGCTGTATGTTTTTTAACACGAAGTTGATTGATAACGTCACTTAAAGGCAGTGGAAAATATTGGTAATTACTCAGAATAATTATCAGCATAAAACCTTTCTTGGTGACGAGTAATGGGGAGAGGTTGATGGTATAAAACATTGTGAGAAATGGCTCCCTCTGAAGTGACATAGTTTTCGAGAAAGAAGTAATTTTCCATGAATTTGATTTTGAGACCTCAAGTCTAACTTGAGGTCTCTAAATCAACCATCTAAACGCACACAAAACTTTGTGTGACAAGGGTGTTTTTTCTTTTGCTATTATCTCGCAACTTCAACGACCAATTGAGCTCAAATTTTCACAGGTTTGTTATTTCATGCAAATGTTGAGATACACCAAGTGAGAAGACTTGTTTACTTTTGATAATTGGAACCCCCTGCTGTGTGTTCAATCCTATTTTTATGGTTATCATATTATAACATAAAACTAATGTAACCTATAGGATAGGTGAAAATTATATTTAAAAAATATGTTTGGTTTGCAAATTGTGCATGCAGGAAGTCCAGGCTACGTACATTACATGTAGCTCTTTTGTAAACATGTGACATCACAAAATACAGTTGTCTATTGTGTCACAACAACATTAAAGCCATTGGACCCTTTCGGTAAACAGTTTGTGTACCACAACTTCTATATCAAATAACAAACCTGTGAAAATTTAGGCTCAATCGGTCATCGGAGTCGGGAGAAAACAACGGAAAAACCCACCCATGTTTCCGCGCGTTTCGCCGTGTCATGACATGTGTTTAAAATAAATCTGTAATTCTCGTTAACGAGAATTTATATTGTTTTGCTGTTTTCTCAAAAAGTAAAGCATTTCATGGAATAATATTTCAAGAGAAGTCTTTCACCATTGCCTTCTGTAAACCCTGTAAGTTATTTGTAAATCTGTGAACTTCTTTTTTTTTTTTTTTTTTAACCGAAAGGGCCCCATGGCTTTAAGGCATTTATTTGGAAATATTTGGCCATGAACGGCTTGATAATAGAATGTGATCCTCCAAGAGCAAAGTTCAAGGGCTGGATTTGACCAACTACACCCGGGATGGCTCATCTTCACACACTATCACTCAGGCCTGATGCTTTGTTTTTTAAAAGGGCAAGAGCATCCAAAGCATTCTATTTGATAAAGGGCACCTAAATGTATTTTGTACTTGTTACTCTTTGTTGCCTTTAGGTATGTAATTGTTTATATTTGTTGATGTACTACATATTTTTATATGGGGGGGGGGGGTGTAAATCTACTGCTGCTGGTCATTTTGTTGGCTACCAATAAACAAAAAAGAAATAAAGATAAAATGTTTGAGGAAATTGTAAATTTCTACTGGAGCATTTCAAGGGCAACAAGGCAGTGACCAGGGGGCATTTTTATATTTTGTTGACATTTTTTTATGCAAGTCGCTAGACACACAAGGCCTGAAGGCCACTTCAAGGTGTGGGCTACAATTATTTTTTTCCAGAGGCTGTTGCCACCTACTCCTATGGCTGATGGATGCAGGCTTGGGTATCAATCAGTCCGAAGCCTGGCCGGTAGAGCAGAAAGCACTACCTACCCAATTTTACGTAGCAAGTGTCATGACCGGGATTCGAACCCACACTCTGCTGATCAAACACCAGAGCTTGAATCCGGTGCTCTTAACCGCTCGGCCATGACACGCCACGAAGGAGGCAGTCGCTTTTGTTGCCTTAGGAAAGCACTCCCAGTGTATTAAACTTACTAATGTTTTGCTAACAACCCCCACAGGCCAAGAATCGAGCCACCGGTATTTACGCCGCGGCCAAACTCATCGAGATTAAAGAGCAAGAAGAACTGGAAGACTTCCTGGTTGAGATCCAGATATTGTTTGAATGCAAGCATCGCTACATCGTGGGAATGCATGAGACGTATCTCTTCGCTAACAAATTATGGGTATGTACTTGTCCAAAGCATTTCAAATTATGAGTATGTACGTATTAATGAAGGGTGGCATGGTTGGCTTGTGCGTAAAGCGCTTGCCTCTCACCAAGGTGACCCTGGTTTGATTCCCGGCCAGGGCCATATATGTGAGTTGAGTTGTGTGTTGGTTCACTGCTGTGCCACAAGGGTTTCCAGACCATCCGGTTTTCCTCCCTTGGGAAAAAATCAAACACTTTTGATCATGGCTGTGCTCCGTGGTCATAATGGGTTGATGTGGCTGGCAGCCAAAGGCGCCCTTGCATGCCTGCTTCTCGAACATATTGTAGCCGCGTCCTTCGCAATTCAGCTCTTAGCTGCGAGTAAGGATGATTAGCCTCCCAAGTTATTATTATTATTGTTACTGTAAGACCAGCTTTTTTTATCTCCAAGTCGGGAGCAATTTTCTTCGGACTTTTTCCTCAGTTTTCTTGGAGACGCACAATTGCGATGGCATGATAAATCCATGGGGAGCCCAAGGTTTCTTAATAAAAATAAGGTCTGTTTGTTTGTTATAGAGGAGATTAAAGCAAAGGGTAAAGGCTAAGGTTGGAAAATTGAAGAGGAATGACGACAGAGGGCGCTATTTATGTTACATGGATATTACTCCTTTGTGATTCCTAACAGATGCTGATAGAATTCTGCGAAGGAGGAGCCCTCGACGACATCATGCTGGATCTGGAGAAGGGTCTAACCGAGATGCAGATTAAGGTGGTCTGTAAACAGATGCTAGAAGCTCTGGACTTCCTTCACAGTAAACACATCATCCATCGAGACATTAAGGCTGGCAATATACTTCTCACCATGAGCGGGGATATAAGACTCGGTAGGTCGAAATTAAAACTCAATCCAAGCAGTTTCGGCACCAGAGATTTGTTGATTTGTTATAAATATTCTTAAAAATACTGTTTATGCAAGTCCTCAGCCACACAAGGCCTGAAGGCCACTTCAAGGTGTGGGCTGCAAATCAACTATTTTTCTTTGGGCTGTTGCCACCTACTCCTAGGGCTGAAACAGGGTTACCCGTTCACAGTCCATACGGATGTTGGCTTGGGTATCATCCACCAGAAGCTCGACTGGTAGACCAGAAAGCACTACCCTCCTACCTACATGTATGTAGCTTGACGTGGTTAAGTGGCTTGCTTAAGGACACATGTTTTCACAGCTGGAATTGGAACCCACACTCTTCTGATCAGAAACACATTTTTTTGCTCGAGGATCTTTAAGAAGCTCCGGCTTCTTATGTAGTCTCCAATTCTTTTAAAGAAACTGGACACTATTGGTAATTGTCAAAGGCCAGTCTTCTCACTTGGTGTATCTCAGCATATGTATAAAACAACAAACCTGTGAAAATTTGAGCTAAGAAAAACCCTTGTCACACAAAGTAGTATGATTTCAGATGCTTGATTTCGAGACTTCAAATTCTAAATCTGAGGTCTCGAAATCAAATTCGTGGAAAATTACTTCTTTCTCAAAAACTGCTCCACTTCAAAGGGAACCGTTTCTCACAATGTTTTATACTTCCAACCTCCTCCCATTACTCGTTACCAAGTAAGGTATTATGCTAATAATTATTTTGAGTAATTACCAAAAGTGTCCACTGCCTTTTATTTCTGTTAATATCAGTGTTTATGCTGTGCATGCTATTAAATGTGTCTATGACCGATTTAGAAAAAGTTAACGTGCTTATCTTTTGTTCTCTATCCTTCAGCGGACTTTGGAGTTTCTGCTAAGAACGTCAAAACCAAACAGAGGAGAGATTCCTTCATCGGTACTCCATACTGGTAAGAAAGAACTCTTTTTAAAAATACAATTGTAGTCCACCACATTTAGGGACCTTGACAATGTGCCTCAATCTTCAGGTTGGTTTTTAAGTTGGCGCAGAAACAGAAACAAAAGGTAATAACTGACTAATAAATATGATTTATATTTGTTGTTTAGGATGGCTCCTGAGGTAGTGGTATGTGAGACACTGAAAGACAATCCGTACGACTACAAAGCCGATATATGGTCCTTGGGGATAACATTGATTGAGCTGGCCCAGCAGGAGCCTCCTTACCACGAGCTTCATCCCATGAGGGTACTCATCAAGATCCCTAAAGCAGAACCCCCGATTCTCCTTGCCCCTTCAAGATGGTAAGTAGTCTGGAAACAGGAAGAAACAACATGTATAAATAAATTGTAAAGTTGCGGGTACAACCATGTGTAAATCTCTTTTGTGGGAGTGTCGGCTCTGAAAAGAGCCAGTGCGGTCTCGACGTTTCTAACAGTATACTCTGTTCAATGGCTTTCAAGACGAGCCGAGTATACTGTTCAAAACATCGAGACCACACTCCCACTAAAGAGATTTACACATGGCTGTACCCGCAAGGTTACTATATATTTATGGTTTCTTCCTATTTATCCACACCATGCAAAGCTTCAAACAATACTTAGTCTGGAAACCTCAATGGGTATCGTGGTCGGGCGGTTTTGGGTGACTTCAATCAGTTCAATCAGTTTATTTCCACAGTTTCAAAATCACAATCAGTATCAAATCATAGGCAATGTATTAGTTGGAAATAAAGAAATAAATAAATGTTTGATGAGATTAATTAAATGAATAATAAGCATTATTCACAAGTTCTGAATGTGGGTTTGAATGCTAGCCTGGTCAGTCGTGTCATAACTGTTTCCCTCCACCTAGGAGTGAAAATGAATACCAGCCAGAGTTGATGGATGGTGTAGAGTTACATGTATGCCTGATTCCTGTGTTTTTTTTTCTTCAGGTCTAAGAATTTCAGTCACTTTATCAAGACATGCCTCGATAAGAATCCCGAGTCGAGACCGTCAGCAGCAGAAATGATGAAGGTAATTTATAAAAATAATACCCCTTACAAGAATCCTTATCTCATAACCATTCCACACACCCCAAACTCCATCCCAGCCCCACCCCATCCGAATATCCCAAACAATGGATGTGCTCGTTTAGCTTCCCTTGGTCGACCCGGTCTGCCCCCGCTGCATTCGAATAGCTTTGACATCATTCCAGGGGCTCACCCAGGTCAGCCCCCCAGTGCCCTGCTTGTGGAGTGGGTCACTTGGGGGCTGGCCCCAGGTGCATAGCATCACTACGAAAGTGGTGAGTGATTGTTCGTTTTGCTCTTGTCTGGGGCTCACCCGAGTGAGCACCGCGGGGTCGACACGGGGAAGCTAATCGAACGCACCAATTATAAAGATTAATTGTATCTTCTTAAAAAAGACAAAAAAACTTTTTGCTGTGTAACACGCTTTCTGATTGGTCCTCCAGCATCCCTGGCTAGCTGATGTGACTGATACTAAGCCAGTCAGAGACCTTCTCTGTGAAGCCAAGGCTGAGGTGACGGAGGAGATTCTGGAACTCCCAGAGGACCAAGTTCCGGTAAGAAACAAAATGTGATTGGTTTATTTTATCCACGTGATGAGAACTTCAAACAGATGTTAATACTTAACAAGACCTTTTTCGGTCATAACTGACCTGTCCGAAATAGCCATACAGGCCACAAAGTGCCTCAAGTTTTGACCAGTGTTGTGCTTTGTTCGTCATTTACATGTAAATTTGGGAGGTAGTGCTTTCTGCTCGATCGACCAGGCTTCGGACTAATGATACCCAAGCCTGCATCGGTATGGACTGTAAAAGGGGTAACCCTGTTTCAGCCCTAAAAATGATTGTAGCCCACACCTTGAAGTGGCCTTAAGGCCTTGTGTGTCTGGCGACTTGAAAAATAAATAAAAATGTATCATTAATTCACAATATGGACACTTAGATTTTTAAATTTTCTCAAACGTGGACACCCATTTTACCAAATCTTGGCTAAAATGTCAAGGTGTTTAATTGTGTCTATTCTTGACTGTTTCAGCAGAATGATCAGAGCAGCGATGTAAGTGATCGTCGCTCGTCCATCGGTGCCGACAGCACAGACAGTCAAGAGTTGCTGAATAATTCAGTCAGCATTCCCACAACGCCCTCTAGTAACATCATTAGCCCATTAGCTGTTAATAACAGCACACCATTGGTCAACAATAACGGCAAGCCATTGGCCGACGATGACAGCACGCCATCGGCCGTAAATAGCAGCACGCCATTGGTCGACAAGAACAGCACACCAGTGGCCGACAGGAACAGCACACAATTGGCCGACAGGAACAGCACGCCCTTGGCCATTAATAACAGCACGCCATCAACGCCGACCAAGACTTCATATAACTCGCCTGTAAAAGAGCAGGTAAGTCGAAGTAGACCAGGTTCGAATCATAACTAAGGTAACCGCTAATTTCACAATGACTAGAATAAGTATAGATCCTTAATCAAGCTGTCAACATCTTGGTCATGTTCCCTGTTTCCAATAACAGCAATGAATGCTATCATTCATTGCGCAAACATGGCACCAGACTATTATTTCGTCTAGCCTCAGTTTGGTCGCAATGAGTTGGAATGGAGTAAAATCAAGATGGCAACACCGTGATAAAGGTCTATTGTTGTATAGCTACTGAATCACAATTTCTTGATTTGTCCAGTTCATAATCATCTTATCAACTGGATCTAAACGCCTTTGTTGTAATTGCATTTTTAGTTTTGTTGTTGTTTAGTGTTCTTTTTCTGTATATGCCCTTCTGTCTGTCCGTGGTTCACTTTTTAACTCTGTATTTATTAGGCCCACTATTTTTCTGTGGTAAGGTTTAAAACATTTTTAACGCTGTACCTTTTTACTGGTGACTGTGTTTATATGTGAGCATTAAGGCCAAAGGAATTTCCCTTGCAGGGACAATAAAGTTTTATTGTATTGTATTGTATTGTATTGTACACGTATGTTAAACCAGTGTTTGTATGAGAGAGATTGGCTGTTTGCCAGCTTGGTGTTCATATCCCCTTGTGGGAGTTTGCAGCGTTCCCTTGACTGTTGTTCATTAAGAACGACAGATGGGTTCTTAACTTAACCGTGCAGATAAATTCTTTTATCTTCTCAATCAAGATTGATTCTGTCGCATTCAATTTAATTTGAACAAACCAACTTGCAAAAAGTTAACAGTACAGCTGCTGTAAAAAAAAAAAATTGTATAAGAACAAGGCATCGTACTAGGTGTCACTTAAGTTGACGTTCAAAATGGCTGAATAGAATAGTGTACAGACTTAGCCCCAATTTCATAGAGCTGCTTAAGCACAAAAAGGAGCTAAGCACATTAGAAAATGGTTACCAGCCAAACTGCCATGTCACATGTATGGTTCTTGACTGACGCCCTGCTCATTTCTGCTAAACAATTTTCCGCTTAAGAAGCTCTATGAAATTGGGCCAAGTTTACAGAAACAAATCCCGCCTTCGATCTCAATGACTTGTCATAAGATATTTTGTTTATTTGTTCCAGTATCTCCTTGTCTCATTAAAATTTAAACTTTTTGTTTTGTTATCTTTTTGTTTGTTTAGCCAAGTGCTCAGAATGGTCAAAGCCAGGATTTTAATCGCAAAATGAGCTCAGTCAGCACAGCATCCGTGGACGGCGTCGAGCAAGAGCACCATGTGGTATGTGATGTAGTAGACACTGACAAAGGGGATGGGAAACCGACTATAAGTGGGGAACCGACTAGCGAGGACGGGGAACCGGCTAGCGAGGACGGGGAACTGGCTAGTAGGGATGGGGTAAAGCCTATAGCAGATGGGGATCTTCTGGGTGGAGATGGGGAACCGGCTAATAAGGATGGGGTAACACCTACTGTAGATGGGGAACCACTGAGTGGAGATGGGGAACCGGCTAATAAGGATGGGGTAACACCTACTGTAGATGGGGAACCACTGAGCGACGATGGGGTAGTGGCTAATAAGGATGGGGTAACGCCTATAGCAGACGGGGAACCGGCTGCTGTGGTGCTTACTGATCATTTAGTTATAGATGCTAATGAAATCGAGGGCTCGGATATCGAACCCAAGGCCAGACTTGAAGAAATTAATGCAGAATCACTGTCGAGTAATGTAGATAATATTAATGACTTGGCTGAGAAGGCAGAGGATGTTGATGAAGATGCTCCCTCGAGTAAGACCGAGGATGAAGGAGCTGAGACGGTGAAAACGCTAGATGTGGAAGATGTTATCGGTAATAAAGATGAGATGGTGGAAAACATAACGGTTGATACGGAAGAAGAGGAAAGCAAACCAGAAATGGAGAACAATGCTCAGAGTCCCACTGAGAAAGAAGCAATAACATCGGCAGATCAACCTATGCCAGTAATCGTCATGGAAACACTCAAGGATGTGGATAATATAGGGACGCGAGACGGCGAGGTTGTTCAACCAGACGGGAACCACGTCACATCATCTCAGGAAAACAGCATTAAGGAGGGCGTAGATTCCCCGAAGCCCAAGCCAAGCAAACCCAAACTGGACTTGCTTAGAGGGGAGTTGGACACCCTCGGGAATGGTGGGGTAATCTGCAGTGGGGAGCCCTCCCCAAAGACGCCCCATAGCATCTCCAATAAGGGCAGCATCGCCAGCCGGGGCTCGTCGGAGAACGGTAGCGAGGTGGAGCTGGATCGTAGCATTTCGAAGACTGAGGTTAGCCTGGTATTTCCTACTCTCACAGCATCCATGCCTGAAGGCTTCCTTTTTGCAAAAGCGTTTTGTCTTGAGCTCCGCACACACACACTCATGCTTTCATCTGTTCCACATGATTGTCATCTTTCGTTGCAGTGCAAGTTATTTTTTAGTTGTTGAGTTTTATTTTGTTTTCTTTTTAGTTGATCATTTCACATGCTTGGTTTGCAATGTTATTTTAGTTTGTTTGTTGTTTAGCCTTTTTGTTTTCATTTCTACCTTTGAATCATTCCGCAGGGTTTATCAGTTTAAGCATGAATCTTAAAGCACACCAAGCCACCTCTTACCCTTTTCATTTTCTCAGAAAATAAAATTCTCTGAGCCACCGAAGAAACTTTGAAATTGTCTTCATGGTTTTTAAATCACTTTTATTGATGTGGTTTAATCCTCTTTGAGACTACACCAACCACCTGTTGTCATCACTTCAAAGCTTGTGAATAACATCAGATACCAACCATTACGCAACTACTCGCACTCAATAGATGTTGACCTTTGACCCCTAACCTCTTGGCGTCTTTAATGTTAGTTGGCACTTACTGGTTCAACAGGAGTACAAGTCTCTCACAATGATACATATTTGAAAGCTTCGCTTAAAGACAAAGAAGACAAAGAAGAATGTCGGCTCACTGTACAATTCTCGCATAGTGTGCTGCCAATCTCGGACTCAGGAATTCAAGCAGTATATTCCCCCATCAGACAATTGAATCATTTTCTGCTGATGCCTGTCTTTAACCGAACAGATAAAGACAGGGGTCCAGTCTATCCTTACAATTATTTTCTGGATTGCTTGCAGAAACCTCAAAATTTTTGCTGTCTTGTTGTGCAAGGGAGAAATGCATTGTAGCACAAAATGATCACTGGCACAATTTACATAACATTTGCATATCTCAATATTCATGACTGATACACTGTAGAAAACACCAAAGGGTTTAGGGTTCACAACATGGTCACAATTTACATAACCTTTGCATATTTTCCATATTCATGTTTGATACACTACAGAAAACACCAGAGGGTTAGGCTCCACAACATGGTCACTGGCACAATTTACATAACATTTGCATATTTCCATATTCATGGTGAAGGCATGGTGCAGGATTGGTTAATTTGTATGATTACTTTGTTAGGGTTGGGTGAGAGCATTATTAGTTTTCAATTATGCAGTATATAGGTCAAACATGTAACGGTACCAGTACTCAAGAGAAATGTCTCCATCTGATATATTGTCTATTTATGGGTGCTTTCATTTAGCTTCCCTGGGTCTCCCCGCGGTGCTCACTCGGGTGAGACGTGACAAGAGCTAAACGAGTGACCACTCACCGCTCTTGTAGTGACGTCGTTTACCTGGGGCCAGCCCCCAAGTGACTCACTCCACAAGCAGGGCACTTGGGGGCTGACCTGGGTGAGCCCCTGGAATGATGTCAAAAGCTATTCGAATGCACCGGGGCAGACCGGGAATGACCCAGGGAAGCTAAACGAACGCACCCTAAGATCACATTCTGAGAACCAGTTAAATTCAGCGCGCTTCGGCCAAACATCCAAACTTTGGGTCCAGAGTGCCCCAAAGTTTTGAAAAATCTTTGCTCGGTAGAACCCTTATCAATATACTAAATCAAATAAATGTTAAAATACTTTAATACCACAAAAAAAGAGGCATGCATGAAGTTGTTATTGTTATGTTTGAAGGGTGCAGATGGTAGTGTTCTTAATTATGTTAATTTATTCATTTTGAAGTGAGTTCTTTTCTGCCGATGCCCGTCTTTAACCTTAAGTAACTGTCTTGTTCATGTTCTTATTTCTGTTCTGCACTGCACCGTTTGCTTTTATTTTAAGCTCACGTCAAGTTGCATCTTTTGAGTTTTCTTGTTCCTGATTAAATTGCATTTCGTTTTTATAATTGTGGTTTTCAGTTTGCATTGTGACATAAAGCAAACAAATGTTTTTGCAGTGGTTGTGTTTGTTCTATTTTGTCTTCTATGTACAATTTTGCATGCTTTTGAAAATACATGTTCTGTGTACATTGTGTAGCACTTTACTTTGTAAAAAGTTGTAAAATTCTTTCAACAATTTTTTCTCTCCAAACAATTACAAATGGTTTTTTTATCAGGTTCACACTAGTTCAATGTTTTGACCTTATATTAAACTTTACCCAGTCCTTGACCTTTATCAGCAGGCCATGCACACAAACAAACCATCAATATTGGAGAAGCCTCAAATGACAATTGTTTTTTCAACAATAGTCTCAAGTGCGTAGTTTAATGTGGATTCAATTTGTTCATTTCCTCGTTTGTCTCGGTACGAATCATTAGTAAAAATGTTTCCCTTTGTCCAATATATCCTGTCAGACTCTCACTCTCGAGAAAGATCGAAGCCCAGTTTTCTTCATTATGACTTCATTTCAGAGGGAAATATCTCACACAATTTTTTTTCTTCTAGTATGAACTTTCATAATCAGTAACTTCTTCCATGTAGACCGAAATTCTAAGGCACTCTCAAAGTAAGGGCAATAATAATAATTATAATGATTAATAATAATAATTGTGGCTTCTTATAAAGCGCACATGTCCGCCACCCAGTGACACTCCTGGCGCTGGAACATACAGCATTTCCTGCCAGATTGTGGGACTTTGTTTGAATTATGAGACCTAATTTTGATAGCACCATGTAATGCTTTACAAGATGATGTGGTGTAATTTGCTGCCGATCAAACCAGGAACCCCTTCTCTTTTCGATAAGTGCACTGGGTTCTTTTACATGCGTTACATAACACATGGGACCAACGGCTTAACGTCCCATCCGAAGGACGGAGCAATGGTTAAGTGTCTTGCTTAAGGACACAAGTGTCATGGCTGGGGATTCGAACCCACACTCTGCTGATCAGAAACACCAGAGTTTGAATTTGGTGCTTTTAACCGCTCGGCCACAACACTTCCACAAATAACACGTTTTAGTTAGAAGCGCACATCAGCTTTCGATAGTATACAGCATGTGAGAGACATTTCTCTTTGAATAATTGTGGTGACGTAAAACGAAGAAAGTTTTATGCCCTCAACTTTGAATCTGAGAAGTGTTACGGACAGTAACGTTTCTCAGATTGTGTTTCCTAGTGGAGAACTATGCGTCCCACATTGCATGTGAACATATTCGCTCTGGATTTTCGGCGCTACATGTATCTCAAAAACGCGACCACCTTTTGAAATGAAATTCTCACATTCTTGTCAAATCAACTTCATTTATATAGAATTAAAATAATCGAGGGGTTGCCAAAACCAAGGGTATACTTTGCCTTTCAAAGAAATTGAACTATCATTCACCAGAATTCTTTTTTCCCCTCACTTGTTTAAAACATCTGTGGATAACCCTCTGTACATTTTGTCTCTCCTTCGGTAAATATTATTTTGATAACCTGAAGTGCACTCCAGAAATACTTCCACCGTGCTCGGTTGGTTGTTCTTTCCAGAATGCCCTCCTTTTTAAACATCTGGCTAGCTTTTGTGCACATCTGCTTTGTGGACACAGCCGTTGACATATGTTATGTACACAGTGGATGTTGTTTACCCTCAAATAAATTGATTCTGTGTGAAGCGTGCTGTTCATGCCATACCCTTGACTTGTTTGCCACACAATTTTGTTAAAGGCAGTGGACACTATTGGTTATTACTCAAAATAATTATTATCATAAAACCTTACTTGGTGACGAGTAATGGGGAGCGGTAGATAGTAAATAACATTGTGAGAAACGGCTCCCTCTGAAGTGATGTAGTTTTCGATAAAGAAGTTATTTTCCATGAATTTGATTTCGAGACCTCAGATTTATAATTATTTGTGGTCTCGAAATCAACCATCTAAAAGCACACAACTTTGTGTGACAAGAGCGTTTTTTCCTTTCATCATTATCTCGCTACTTCCACGACCAATTGAGCTAAAAAAGACTGGTCTTTGACAATTACCAATAGTGTCCAGTGTCTTTAAATATACGAAGAAGAATGTCCTTCTGTAAACCCTGTAAATTATTTGTAAATCTGTGAACTTTTTTTTTTTCTGTTCCGAAAGTGTACATGATAATATCCATACCATAAGTATTATTTTTACAATTAGTATTATTGTAGGCGCCCCCCAGTATAATTGGTAAAAAGTTTAACAATTAATTAATTATTATTATTATTTTTAATGTAAAATCTATAAAAATGTTCCTTCAAGATTATAATCCAATTCTAACTTTCCAGCAATGCCGTAATACTTTTCCAATGACGAACACTACATTTATCACTTACAGCCAAACGCATTCACCAGTAAAAATGAAAAATTTCCAAAGGTAATATCTTGGGATGTAATATTTTCCCTTCCAGCAATTAACAGAGAGTTACTCACTTTCTTAACAATCTTTATTACAGTCACCGTTACAGTTTTATTCTTGCACCCTTTTAAGTTAAAGACTAACACTAAACTTAGTTCTTGAACACCTTTGTTTTCTTATCAATTTTTTTCAATTTTTTTTTATGGTTTTTGTTCTTTGAACAGAAGATCCTTTCAATTTTATTTAAAAAAAAACCACTAATAATTATGAGTAATCACAACTTTAACTTTCACGAAAAAATTCAATTCCCTTTTTAAAAAACTGTAATAATAATATCGAGAATTAACACAGGTTTCTCTGGGTACCGTATTTGAACATGTTAAATTTTCATCACAGTTATCATTTCAATTTAGATTTGTGTCAAAGAAAAAGTTTTTTGTTAGGGCTTTGGCTAGGTTATATGACCAATTCATCTGGACAAAGCCGTAGCCAAAGACACTCAATATAAGCGATTCACAGGACAGTGTGCCTCTACAGTTTCAATCAGGAGAGTTTTTTTTTCGTTTCAAAAAGCTGTCAAATACTTTTTTAAGAATCAGTTTGGGATTTCTAAAATGGCTGATATAGATTTTGCAAAATATTCACCAGCCTCACACAAAAAATAATAAACATAAAAATCTCATGCCATAAACACAGCAGAGGAATAAATGTTACTGCTTTATGGAGGAAAATGGTGGCATGGTTGGCGTGTGCGTAAAGTGCTCGCCTCTCACCAAGGTGACCCCGGTTTGATTCCCGGCCGGGGCCATATGTGAGTTGAGCCGTGCGTTGGTTCTCTGCTGTGCCACGAGGGTTTTCCAGACCATCCGGTTTTCCTCCCTCGGGAAAAATCAAACACTTTCGATCTTGGCTGTGCTCCGTGGTCATAATGGGTTGATGTTGCTGGCAGCCAAAGGCTCCCTTGCATGCCTGCTTCTCGAACACGTTGTAGCCGCGTCCTTCGCAATTCAGCTCTTAGCTGCGAGTAAGGATGATTAGCCCCCCAAATTATAAAATTATTAAAAATCACTCCTGTTTCCTGTTCACTGCCCAAATTTGACGGCTGCTTGCCATCTGAAAGTCTCAGGTATTGGAATCCTCGCATACACCAATAACTCGTCCACCCTTTTTGGGCATACACTGCGAAAATGGCATCTCATCTGCAAACTGTAGAGGGCGCACTTATATTGTGAATCGCTTGTTATTCTGTCACATGGTTAAAGGCATAATACACGATTGGTTTTTAAAATTATTTAAGCTGCAGTTTTTCAGATGGATTGAAAAAATCCACTAGAAGCAAAAAGCTTATAAGCTTTTCCGCAGAGCACTATCATTCATCTCCATTTTGTTTTTCATTCGTAAACCAATGATGTATAATGCCTTTAACTAGTTTGTAAAAGAACAACTCCATTTTCAACTTGGTTTTTCACTTCATACTGACATAGTCCATTCAATAATCATTCCGTCACAAGATTTTAATTTTAAATTCATCCTGAAGACGATCAGAGCATACTGATTGAAATGTTTAGTCGTCAATCACCAATTTCTTTTTTTGAAAATCATCACTACTCAAAAGAGATTTACATATTGTGATAACCAGACCTCACCTAATTTTCAATTTGGGTTTAACATTTCAATTTGAGTTTAAAAACAGTCAACACTGGGTTGTTACTGATGCATTTGTACTCTCAATTTTTTCAGAAATACGCATCTGCTGTATAATAGACCGATCCATTAAGCTTCGCCCCATTGCGATCTGACCAATCACAACCCAATTGAGCAACCAAAAGTCTGACAAATAAAGTCTGACAAACATGCACGAATGGGGGGGCGCGCGCAGCAGAGTTGTGCAGAATGGCATTGAAGAGGCTCACGTGTTCTTGCTTACATGTGCGCCGTGGGCGGAGCCTAATGGATTGTTCTATTGCAAAGGTCAACGGTTTTAACCCCACCCAAGTAAAATACCTGGGATTTATTCACAGAACTCGGGAAAGTATTGAGTATACAATCCTTACACACATCAATGTAAAATCTTCCTACGTACAAACCCATTTTGACGTCAACAGACTTTTAACTTTGAGTATGTTACTTCTTGTTTTTAGGAGAAGCCGAACTACAAGACCCTTAAGAAGACAAGGAAGTTTGTCTTGGATGGGAAGGTGGTGACGCTGACGACGTCTAAGGTGGTCCAAGAAGGATTGGAGGATAAATCAAAACAACGCCATGAAGACAGGTGGGTAATCAAATCAAAAACATATATTTTGTTTTAAAAATTGGGCTTAAGACATCAAAACTTTGTGACGTCAAAATTTGCCAAGTCCAGGCCTGATACTTCACGGAGGCAATGAGGCAATCCGTGCCTCCTGGTTGTTGCCCCTCCTTGAAATGCTCCAGTAGAAATTGAGAATTTCCTCATAGAGTGCCCTTTACCAAGGGGAAAATGCCTTGGTGCCCTTGCCCTTTCAACAACGAGGCATAGAGGCCTGCAAGCCCAAGTGGTGCTTCCGAAAAAAGGGCGAGTGTACGTCCGAGTAACCTAGAATGACCCATGACCCCCTAGTGACCTTGAATGACCCATGATCCCCTGAGTGATCTTGTTTGACACCATGACCCAAAGTCTCATCCATCTATCTTGTCGTTGAATCTGAGCAGGAAGGCGGAGATGAGGCAACTGAAGCTTCTCCACAAGGGAGAGACGAAGGAGAGCAACAACTTAGCCAGTCGGATCTTGCAGCAAGCTGAAGTCCTCAAGACCAAACACAAGAATGAAGTACAGGTTAGTATTTAAGAAGTTTGTTTATACTCTGCGCCTTGATTACCTTGTTTGGTAGATATGTGCGCTATATAAGACTTTGATATTGTTATTATTATTATTATTAGTCTCTTTTTGCTATTAATTTAGAAAATGGAACAAGCTGTTGCCACCTGCTTATCGACCAAAAGGACCTATGGTATTAATGCATAAAATAGTTCATAATGGCCCGACATATTGACCCTCATCTGATTCCTTCTCCAGAAGAATGACTCTGCTAGGGTTGAATTGTCGGACCAATAAACAATTTTTGCTAAGGGAATAAAAGGGTAGCGTTGAGTTCTTACACGGCCATTTAAAGGCGCGGGCCTTTAGCGCACGGCAATGACCATGCAAGGTTTTAAACAGATGTTTAAGAACGAGTCACTTCTCTTTAATTCCCATTAAGCTTGGGCGATATCACGATAATATCGAATATCGTGATATTAATTTGGAAACGATTTCGATATCGGATGGATTTGGTTTTAATCGAATTATCGATATATCGCGATCATCGCGATATCGATTAAATATCGCGATGTATTTGCTAGCTGAGACATCTTGCACCCCATAGGTTTGGAGTAAAACCAGAAGAATAGGTCATTAGAACACCTCTCTTATGCTATGACTGTCTCTTCTACAACTTTCACTTGGAGTTTGAAGACTGATGATGTCAAATTTAATTAATCGCGGTTACATCGAACATCGCGATATATTGTCGGCGATATATCATGAATAAAATAAATCGAGATCGCCCAAGCTTAATTCCCATTCATAGATGCCCTTTTGTAAAAAAAAAAAAAATTACAGACACTTTGACAGTTGAAAATTTGAGGTTTGAAAGATTTTGTTCTCAAAAACCTTATGAAGAGTCTGTTTCGCGTGGATTGTGTGTACATGCGCGCTTAAAAGTAGATTACGCGCTGTTACTAATAGTTATGAATTGCGTTCCGCTTGATAATCAACCGTTTAAACACCCCCAAGTGACGCGCTTTCCACCAATAGGAGTAGAGTAACTGTCTTTGAAAATTTCCGATGTGACACATGTGCTGCTCAAACGTTAAATTTTTACCACTGATACTTCCCACTTACAGACTTTGATGAAGAAGTACGACAACGAAGTAGAACTCTTGAACAAACAGCAGAAACATGAAGTAGAGAAACTGGAGCTTGCTCAAACCAATGAGGCCAAGACCTTCACTAGGGCTTCCAAGAGCAAACAGGAGAAGGATCTTAAGTACTTCAGGGAGAAGCAGAAGAGGGAGATTAAAGAGATGAGATCAATACGGGGACCGTCTAAGGATGATGTCAAACGCAAGAAGGAAGAATTTGAGGTGAGGGGGCGGGAAAGAGGCTAGAGGTCTAGTGCAGTGGGCTAAAGCTCTGTAGTTCACTGGACTCAAGCTCTGTAGTGCACTAGGCTCAAGCTCTGGTGTTCGTAGAGTGTGGTAAGCGACACACCATACAGTCTAGTGCACTAGGCTCAAGCTCTGGTGTTCGTAGAGTGTGGGTAAGCGACACACCATACAGTCTAGTGCACTAGGCTCAAGCTCTGGTGTTCGTAGAGTGTGGGTAAGCGACACACCATACAGTCTAGTGCACTGGGCTAAAGCTCTGTAGTTCACTGGGCTAAAGCTCTGTAGTGCACTGGGCTCCAGCTTTGGTGTTTGTATAGTGTGGGAAAGGGAAAAGTAGAGTTTTGATTATTTTTTCAACAAAACATTTTTTAGCCACTTTCACACTACACAACTTTTAGCGATTTTGAATGAGTTTTTACCTTTTGCTGTCGGGCAGTGTGTTCTTGGCATGAGTGCGCTGTCCACACGCTCGAACGATGATAACAAGACCCGAGAACAATACACTCGGATCAAGATCACTTACCACCTTTCAGCATGAATTATACATCTTCTTGAGCATCCAAGAACACACCGCCCGGACTCGATCATAAAGCACTCAGTATCTGCCAGTTCGCAAAGTCAAAGTTGATTGTCCAGGATTTAATATTCTTGGTTTGACCTCTAGGTCCAGATGCAGCAGGATGAGCACAGGTTCATGTCGCAGCAAGCCGTGCAACTAGAAAGCCAGACTGCAGATCTTTCTGAGGTGCACAAAAACAAAGTAGCCCTTCTGGAACGGAAGTTCCTCAACGATAAACACCAGAAACTCAGAGGTAAGTATCACTTGCACTTAATGTTTTGGCTTTGTATTTGTTTTCTTTTACAGATTCCTATTATGGCGATCCTGTACATACCTCTTTTGTTTGTTCCATTTCTCCTGTAGTAAACATACTCCCATAATAGCAGTAGTAGTAGTAAGAATACTGCTACTACTAAATATTGCTACTTCCTAGCGGTTCCAAATTGAGAGAAAAATCCACATGACTGCTGAGCTGATAGCTCAACTTTTTTTACTGATCCAGAATTCATTTTACGAGATCAGATTGAAAAATTGCTGAAAACCTCTTTGTTTTTCCTTGTTTTGTTGTAGCGAGGGAGTCCGCTGTGTGGGAGTTGGAGGAGAGACAATTGAAGGAGATGCACCAAGCCACTAAGACTCAGATGAAGGATATGTTCTTCCTTCAGAGACATCATCTTGTCATCAGACAGGAGAAGGTAAGCCCCGGGAGGAATCAAGCAGTCGGTTCGGATGAGGAATACTTCAAGATGTTGAATAGTTCCCTCGGATGTTTTTTTGCCAATTTTACAGCTATCAAATCCCTTTTAAGTGAGCTGTGGTTACACTAAGTTATGGTTGATGTTAATTATTTCATGTTTTTTTTCCAAAGTGAGATTTCCTGAGGGAAAGTCATTGGTATCTTAGACTGGACTATTCCATATATCTTAGAGGGGATGAGATTTTAGAGTCAAGTTTCCCTCTATATTCTTTGTCAAGTTTACAGCTATCCAAACTCTCAAGTGAGCACTGGTATTACTAAGTCATGGCACACGCTATTTATTTCACTTTTGTCTCCAAATTGGAATTCCCCTTGGCGAGTCAAAGTTCTTGGTCTCCTAGACTGGACTATTCCATATATCTGATAGGGGTAGCGGGTCCTTGATTAACTTTGACAATCATCATTATCATGACTTCCATTCGCGTACAGCACACAGGCGTTGATCAGTGGCTACAATTTGTTCGTTTTGTTAATTGTTTGTTTTCATTTGTTCGTCATTGATTGTTTGGCATGATTTTTGACAAGACCCCCTTAGAGAAAGGCCATGAAGAGCTTTGAAGGTCAACGCAAGATTGTTCTCATTCACAGGAGTTGCAGATTGTGAAGTCTGTTCAGGAGAAGGAAGAGGAAGACTTGAGGCAGATCCACACCCAGGAGAAGAAACGTCTGCCAAGACACCTTCGCAGCGAGATGAAAACTCGAACCACCATCTTCCGTAAGAGCATCACCATCAACAATCCCAACTGCTCAGCAGATGAGGAAAGAGAGAAAATGAAGGAGGTATGATGAATAAATAGGATTTGAAACTTTGCTTTAAATAAGTAGCATCTTAAACTTGGCATGGTGGGAGTTAGAATCTGGTGAAGTTTGCAGAACCACCTTGTTGAGGAGTGTTGGTTCTGAGATAAACCGGGGCTTGACGACTCAACGTTTCGATCAGTAGGCTCTGATTGCCATCAGGAGAAGAGCATATTAATTTTGACCCATACACTGCTGTGTGTTAGCACTGTTTACTCAGTACTTTCCCCGAGTCCTGTGAAAAAAATATCACAGGCATGTTAATCGGGTGGGATTCGAACCCACGACCCTTGCAGTTCTAGAGCAGTGTGTTACCAACTAAACTACCGAGGTTGCCCGGTAGCTAGAGGCAGTTCGAATCCTATGTTTTGGCAGCGGGTACCACAACGATAAGAGATGAAAGCTGACTGAGAAGAGCATAGCGATCGAAATGTTGAGTTGTTAATCCCGGTTCTTCTGGGAACCAACACTACTCAAAAAGAGATTTACTCATGGTGTTACCATAAATCTCACTTAACTATAAATAATTTCCTGCTTAGCAGATGTGAGTAGGATTGCAATGCTACATGTGACGTTTTATAAAACCAACACTACTCAAAAAGAGATTTGCACATGGTGCTACCACAAATCTCAATGAGGTTTAAATCATTTCCTGCTTAGCCGACATGACACAGATGCTACATGTGACGTTTAACATCATAGTTTTGTCCTCCAATCAAGTAACAAGCATCTACTTGGATGTTCTATATTTTAAATGATGAATGGTTTGCATTCGTGCAGTGGTGAGGATATTTTCATTTATTGAAAGATGAAATGTTAAAATCCCAATGACGTGTTAAAATATGTGCTTATTATTTTGCTTATCTATTTAAATATGTTGTGTTTGTAATATCTTCAGGAGAGTAGTAAGAAATAAATGTTGACTCGAATGAATGAATGGAAATGTCAAGGTCCTAAGATGTTTTTGAAGACAATTCTCATTGGTTTTGTCGTTGTTTTTCCCTCTGATTAGTTCCAAGAATCGGAGAGTAAGAGATATAAGTCTGAGATTGATCGTCAGGAACGTAAACAACGTCGCCAGATGGAGAGCCTGAGACTAAAAAATGGTGCATATATGCAAGAGTTGCTAACCATACACGTGAGTTACTTCTTTTCTTCATTAACCTCCGCCTGTTGTGTGCCCATTTCGCAAAACGGTGTTGCTTAATTTGGTGAAACACAGCAGAATTATGCTAACAGTGAACAATGCCTTCACACATTGGTGTATATTGACCCCTTGCACACGCGTCACACGCAGCGACTGATGCCACGCTCACCATGTTGGTGGGCAGTTAGGTTAACGTGTATTAACGCAGCGTTGCCAAAAATGTGCACTTCACTGCATAACGTACGGCATACTCTATGCATAGAGTTATATATGAAAACGCACAGTGAAATTGCCCACCAGTATGGCGCATTCAAGATTTTTCTGATGATGACGTCAGGTAAAATGGGTCAAAAGATCAAAACCATAATGAAAGTTGAACATGCAAGAATAACATTTGTTTAAACATTAACATTGTTGTTGATTTGTTGTGCTGTTGTTGTTGTTGTTGTTGACAGAATGAGAAGAGAAAACAGCTGATGGAGCAGGAAACGTCAAAGCTGAAAACTAAAGAAGAGGATCACATTAAGGAGATGAAAGTTTGGAAGGATAATCTTCGACCCAGGAAAAAGGTATGACCATTTGTCACTTTAATAAAAATCCTTAGGAGCCACAATTTAGAAGAATCTCCTTAACAGAAACTCTGTTGGGCTCCAGCCGACTCAGTTTATATTTCGTCTGTCTGAGTTTAAATTTTGTAATATTTTGTTTTGATGGTATACCTTTATATTTTTAACTTGCCCACAAAATTAATATCAATACTATTACTAATTTCTCCGGTAGCTGCTTTGATGGCTGTAATAAATTAAACTGTTCTCATAAAATTTTGCCTTTTTTTATCAATTGTCGGTATTCTGGTAGTAAGCTATTATTGACTTAGTGTGATTGGTCACGGATCATTAACTTTTATATTCAAGGCCATCAAATATCATAATTGATTTTTGAATAAATGGTCCTATTGTGTGATATGTTGATGAATTATTTTGAGTTGACATTTTTGGTTTCGACAGTCTGCCAATTTTTTTTTCAGAACAGTATTTGTTTCCCCCGCCCCTCCATGTAGCAGAACGCTCAAACTAAAGGTCGCCACACATCTGCAACTCTCTACCACTTAATCTAAGATCTTGTCTTTGTACCACACCATTTAAATCTCTTTGCAAAACATATCTTATGTCACAGGTTTTCAAGAACTAATTTTGTTGTGTCTGTTTTTCTTTGTTTTGTTTTTGGTTTTACTGTACCATGAACATCCATCAGGGTGGATATCTGTGCATAATAAGTCTTACTATTATTATTATTATTATTATTATTATTATTATTATTATTATTATTACTATTATTATTGTTGTTGTTATGATTGATCATGTGGGTGTAGATGTGATGTATTTATCTGTATGCTTTATTTCATCTGGCAATGTTGTGTATCCTACTAACTGACTAAGATATGTGTGCACTGGATTTGAATAGTGTCTGGTACAATGACTTGCTTGATCACACGTTACCACTCCAATTTGAATTCCTTAGACTATCGAGACAGTTGCTACGTCACATGATACGGGGCAAGCTTTTACGTAAGAGACGAGGAACATCCCCCATACCCAACTTTGGTTGAATGTCTAATAATGACCCAACGGTCTAGAGGCTGCTAATACAAAATCTTGCCCCGAATCATTTAACAACGCAACTGTCTCTGTAGTCTGAGGAATTCAAATTTAAGCGGTACGTTGTGACTAAGCAAGTCATTATACCCAAAATTATCCAAACCTGAACTTAACTCTGAAATGAGTTATTGAAACCATAGATGTGTTTTCAGCATGACTAAGTATTATGAGGTGAAAGCATCACACACATTATTCTCTGTTTTTCTCCTTTTTTTTCTTGTAATGGTCAGTAGAGTATACTTATATAGGTCACTGCGCAATATAAATGTCTGTATTATTATTATAACTATTATTATTATTATTACTATTATTACACAGTTTTGCCACCCTATATTGGGTGCATTCGTTAAGCTTCCCCGAGTGTACCCCGTGGTGCTCACTCGGGTGAGCCCCTGACAAGAGCTAATCGAACGGTCACACTCGCCCTCTCATGGTGACGGCATGCACCTCAGGTCACCCCCCAAGTGATCCACTCCACAAGCAGGGCACTGGGGGCTGACCTGGGTGAGCCCCGTCAAAGCTATTCGAACATACCGGGGCAGACCGGGGTCGACCCAGGGAAGCTAAACGAACGCACCCATAACTGCATCCACCCAGCATGACATGTACACAGTTTGGTTCTGTGCTCAACTGTGCCACCCTACAGAATCCAAGTAGTTGGCTGGTTTTAAATGGTTGGCCAACTCACTGAAAAATGGCACAAAGAGTAGGAGGCCTAATGTATTGATTTAGATGATCTGTTGATCATTTTTGTAGCATTTTAAGTAGGCTTAAATATTTTGTATTGTTTGTACAAATAATTCAAGGGATATATTTAACATTTCGGATAACATTAATGTTGTGTTTTTGATGTAACAGGATCTGGAAGAAAGTTTCAAGAAGGAACTTCAAGATCAAGAACGCTTCTATGCCAAGGGCGCCACGGCGGGTGGTGCCTCCAACCAGGAGCCTGGTCAGACCCATATGAGAGATGCTAGAAATAGTCTCAAGTAAGACGGGTCACCAGACTTGTACATGTCGATAGTAATACAACCTGCAAAACAAAATATATAAACTCAAATTTATATCTTTATCCCCGATGAAAATTTATCATCTATTATACATCGTTGCGGTACCCGCTGCCAAAAACATAGGATTCAAACTGCCTCTAGCTACCGGGCAACCTCGGTAGTCTAGTTGGTAAGACACTGCTCTAGATTTGCAAGGGTCGTGGGTTTGAATCCCACCCAAGTTATATGCCTGTGATATTTTTTTCACAGGACTCTGGGAAAGTCATGAGTATACAGTGCTAACACAAATTGGTGTATGGGTAAAAACCAACACTAAATATACTCAAAGTTGTTTAGCCCAGTGGAAGGAAATAGTGTTGAAGCTAGCCATATTCAGTTTCCATTAATCCTTAATTCAGAGTCCTATAGGTGTCCTCCATCATCCAATATCATTACAGGAAAGCTGCACTATAAAAGAGGCTAGAATAATACACCCTTTTCATCTGGCAACTAACACCTGTTATCTCTTTGTAGTTCCTTTTCAATACAGTGTACTTGATTGGATCATGCACAAACCAGTGCATCTGCTGACTGCTCAAAGCAGATTAACTGCTCATCCAAAGTTAAGCAACATAAGTAATTAAATTTAAACACACCCACTGGTGAAAATGATGTATAGCTTCAACAGCTTTAGGAAATTCATATCTTATGAAAAGGTCTCACTGTTAGTGTAAGGCAAGTTACCAGACATCTCCTGACATTCACATACTAGCTGGAGCTTAGATGATATTGTAATCGTTAACACTAAATGAAGTTCGGGTGCCTGACTTACTCATTCCTTTTTTCTCATCAGGTGCCTTGAATGAGAGAGGTTATTTCTAAAACTATAAGGTGATTTTGGTGCTGCGTTATTGTGTGTGGATTAGTTTAAGTATAAAGAGTGCGTCAGAGTGCATTAAGTGGTTCATTATCGTCTGTAGGAAGCTGTAAGTTATTAACACTTACGAGGCCAGATCAGCTGCATGTGGCTTGTACAATGCATCTATAGCAGCCACAAGTGGCTTGTACAATGCATCTATAGCAGCCACAAGTGGCTTGTACAATGCATCTATAGCAGCCACAAGTGTCTTGTACAACGCATCTATAGCAGCCACAAGTGGCTTGTACAATTCATCTATAGCAGCCACAAGTGGCTTGTACAATGCATCTATAGCAGCCACAAGTGGCTTGTACAATGCATCTATAGCAGCCACAAGTGGCTTGTACAATGCATCTATAGCAGCAACAAGTGGCTTGTACTCCTCAGATTCGTCATGTCAATGTTGCAAACCTTACATAGCAACAAGGTCAAAGGTCACTGCTTAGTTCTCCATGCACATGATTGGTGCAGTCAAGCTGTTACCTTATAGCACCTTTAAACCAACTCATATGAAACACATGAGAGTAGACGGTCATACTAATTTTAGTTGTAATACTTTTTCGTCAGGATTTCGATATGACAAGGTATTGCAATTTATGTGTAATTGCAAAACCCCAAACTGCACTTGATATGCATTTAGTCTTCCCTTTATATTTCCACAGTTTACTTTTCAAAGTTAGTCTTTTCTGTTGTATTTTCTGTTGTCTTAATTCATGAAAATCTAAAAAATGTTTTTTTTTTCTCCAAATCAAGTTTAATATTCATAGCAAGTGATTAGTCAAAAGAAATTTATTACATCTATACCTCATATATTTAATAACAACAGTAACAACAACTTATATAGCATTTCACAAATTTCACTCTTCAAAATTTCCATAACTGTCTTTGTTTACTCCATTCTTAAGTGTTCTCTATTCTTGTTTTGCCCTTTTTTTCCTGACCCCATTTAAAGAGTAAACAAGTGTGTGCTTACGTCTAAGATGTCAAGCTTATAGCCGTTATTAATTGGTCTTAAATCATTGGTAACACACAAGTGCCGGCATTTGCCAGTTGCTTTTTTTCTCATCATCTCGCCGTGTGTGTTAAAGTCAATCGCAGTGGGGACGCTTTGCCGACTGATGAAATACGTAACCCGAGCGTAAGATTATCGTACAAGTGCCAAACAGATGATTAAGTATGGAGCAGATTTTGTACGTAATGTTTGGTGCGTACAGTGTTGAGGCAGGCGTTGGGTAATTTATCAATTTTTTGTGTCATGAATATTTCTGAAAACAGGAATGGAATTACCTGGTAACTTTGTTTCCATTTAGCGATCGTTTAGAGCAACTCCACTAAGAGCAAGTTGTGGGGAAGGATTATAGTCATCCACATTCCCAGGGGTGAGCAACTGCGGCGCCATTTTTTCCCCAGCGTGCCTTGCTGGATCATAAACCCCTGTAATTGGCAAATTTAAATGTAAACGTGCTATATGCTAGCAAATTAAAATGCGCGTATAATAAATCGTTTCTACGTGCGCATGCATGTCTTTCGTTTAAAATCATTTTTTCTCCATAAAACTGATCATACATGTACGATTATGCCACTGAAAGAGTTTCCAGAAATTTGCGCTTGCTCAGAATGACGTCCTCAATGGAAATGAATAAATTGTGTCTGCTGCCACCTGCTGCTATAAAGTCCAACTTCGATTCTACGAACCTCTCATTTTTTTATCCACAGTAAATCTCTTGTTTTCGTTAAATTTCCACTCTGATGCAAATATCCTATTGATTAATAGGACTGTTACAAACAATGCACATAAAATGTGTTTAACGTGTTAACCAATATTGCTTTGTTTTTTACATAATTTGTGTAAATATATAAATTAGAAATACACAGAATATTGGCAGTTGATACTGTAGTGTGAGGCAACGTAACATTATTATTATTTCAGGTGTATTGGCGAGGGGGCTTGTGTACTCTGTCCACAGCCTTTACCCTAATGGAAATGTGTCAACTATTTATTAAATGTGATAATTATACTGAGACGTAAACATGTAAACAAATTAGTCATCATTTGATGACGATAATAATTGGAGATTTGGTCGGTCTTGGCCTTTGAAACCAAAGGTTGGGCTGTTGTATACACATGCTCAGTGGACCATTGACCCCTGACCTTATGACCCCAGGTCACCTCTTCCTGTCTACGAAAGATTCTACCCTTATTAATTATAATGAAGTATGGTGTCATTCCATTGGAAATAGCAGTTGTTATTATTTGCCCTGTACTAAAAAAAAATACAGATTTGTTGTTTTTTAACAAAATCTGAAGCATAATGATATTCACAATAATCTGTTCAAGTTTATTTGGTAATAGGTCAGTGAAGCTTTCGACTCATTTTATAAAATGCTTAGCAGTGAAGGGTTCTACTTAGCAACTAGTGCGGGTTACCAGCCAGATGGCAATGTGTCCTAGTATGTGTCCTAAACAGGTTCCCCGCTCATTTTCTCCTTAAAAGATACAGTAACCAAGCATTATTTTGTGTTTCAGAGCTGGCAGGGAATTACATGAATCGCTTTGCATAATTATTTTGCTAAGCAAATGTCTGTGCTCGGTGTGACCTGCTAAGCGATAGGGGTCATCATTGTGTCATTAGTTACTAGCAATTAAGTGCTGGGTTGTTGTGATTTTTGTATGGGTTTGGGTTTCATAAATCAGACGATTTGTCACAAAATTTTGAGAAAGTAATTTAAAATAGTTGAATTGACTTTATGGACTGTTCAAACCTCAAAAATCATTGTGTGTGATCATCCAAGATTTGTACAGAGGGTACGTTGACCTTTAAAGGTCATGACCTGTAAAGGTCAAAGGGTCAAAGGTTGCATGGCTTTATTGTAATGTGTTGATTTGCTATTTTTATACAAAAGAATGCCTTTTGTGTGTAAGGGGGAGGGGAACCTAGGCCCGACTGTTTGGGGAGGAGGGGTGGGGTTAGTGATGTGTCTGATCAAAGGGTGGAAAAGGGAGTTATATTTTGAGGAAAATAAAGTTTCGCTGAGTGCCTGTCGTAAAGTGGCCATTTCGGAAATTAAATACACCGTTTTGTCATTAAGACTTCATTTTCTTTCCGATAACTCATATAAATGACTATTTTATACACATATTGCCTTTTAATTTTACACAAAATGTATTGACTTATGCTCTCGAAATTTGTTTTCAGGTGTCCTTTTATGTTAGACAGTATTCTGCAGATGGTTGTTGTTCATGAAGGAAAATGCCATTCCCATGAATAGATTATTATTATGATATAGATTATAGTTTACAATTATGTTTATTTGTTAGTACTGTGAGGAAAAAAAATATGTTTATGCCTACCTACAGGTAAAGTTATGTTTTTTTTTATATATATAATATTTTGGCCCATCAATTAATAATGACCACTTTGTGTTGATCATTTATATTTTATTTAGGTTCTGACAAACAAAATTACCATAATCAAGACTATATCTTGCTGTTTGGTTCGGCTTGGGTTCATTTGTTATGTTATGTAGCCAACGAATATTATGTCATTTACACTGTAGCTCAGTCTATTTTGTTTTGCAGAAGTACAGGATTTTTTTTAAATAGTTGGCTAATTTGATACACGGGATACCATCTTGCTTACAGTAGCTACAACATTGTTATTATTTTTGGTGGTCCTGCTATAAATGTCATTGTTTACAAATAAACGCAAGGAAAGGGTTTATATCAGTGCTTCATTTGTCGTTTTTTGGGCAAGTTTTTTTTGCTTGAAAAATTTCACCTTTTTGCTTTTGTAGTGTTTGCTTCTAAGGTCGGATCCAGACTCAAATTTGTAGGGTGCGTCAAATCTGTCGAAGAAGGATCATGAGTGCGTGGAGCGCGAAGCGTTTGCGGAAAAGGGTCCGGAGCCCTCTTAAGGGCCCTGGAAAATTGTGCATTCTAGTTGCTCCGTGGCACAATCTTAGGCCAATTAGAGGCATAATGATCAAAGAAACAAAACATGCCCCCCCCACCCCCGGACCCGTCCTTGATCATTGGTAGACTGATCCCCTGTCTTTTCTTTGTTATTCACCGTGACGTCAGAATGTCCAGGCTATATCATTGGCTAAGAGTTGCGTTCGGTGCGTTGTTAGGCCTCGACGATGGCGGCAAAATGCAAAAAGTGTGTTGAACCACAAGGTAGCCTTTGTCATTGGCTGGATTACACGAACTGCTATTAAAATAACAACAACCTTGGATATCCAAAGCTATGATCAATCATAAAAGAGTGGAGACTGTCAACGTCAATTTGGGTTGCAACAAAAAGAAAAAAGGGGGGAAAACCTGGCTGTGATGATCAGTACCTTGGATTGGTATTGATTCCAGTGCATCGATTTACTATGCATGGTCATGACGTCACCGTACGGTATTATAATGGCGTACGTGTATGCGGGTATCTCCCGCATCAATATGTGGAATATTATATGCTGTAATTATTCCATCTGTGCAGTAAATAATATATCACACATTTAGCATTGAACTCAAACTACAACTGGACTATACGGGTAGTGATTTGTAGCATAGCCGTAGGTGTGAGAGGGATCGAATGTAAAATGTGTTGGCCTATGTGTAATCAAATGTGACATTCACCAATGCGTTTATAACGTGGAAAGTAACAACTGTTGGTTAAACTGTGCCCCAAGTGGTTTTAAACGACGCGAGGTCTCGTGAGTGTTTGCTTGGTTTCATCAATCAATGAAGGCTGTCGCATCAGACCAAACGTTTTTTCTACTGTTGCCGTTTGGGTGCTCTGTTTTATTGAATGTGATTCTACGTGTAGTTTGTGGCTCAGGTATATAGTATATACGCAAACGACCACACGCACTGGTTGAATGACTCGTATAGAGAGATGCGCATACTCAGCTGTGCACACCTCACGAGACAAAGTCCAATCTGAAAGCATGTGTCGTTTAAGAACAAGTCACGGATGGGTGACGAGAGAAAGATGAATGGGTTCTGCTCGGTGTATTCCTCACGGCACGACTTCCTCCATGAGAAATGATTAGAGGCTAGACGACGATGCAGTCACTATACGAGGTCAATGTTGGGAGAGAGATGACAATGCTAAAAGCATTGGAGATCTTTTAATACAGTGTTCATAAGCAGTAGCTACACACTATGACATGCGTTCGTACTGTAGACTCCTCCATCAATGAGCGGGAAATATACTCAGCGTGCAGTTAATTAAAATCTCCTACCAGCCAAATACAACAACAACCTCGTGCCTATTGTTGTATGACAGTCGATCCCACACCAAACATTCACGCAAAATAGTCACGGTGGTCCGTTGTGATAAAGACACCAAAACTCGGCCGGTGTGGGTATAAGTTTCCTGCTTTTTGGACTTGATTTTTCTCTTCGAGATAATACATGAAATCCGTGAGAATCATGGGAGCCGCAGCCACCAGTCAAAGCATGCAGACTGGTATAACCTCGACAACCACTACGGCCACAGCGGTGACAGTCGCCCTAACTCCACCACGAAAGGCCCCACCGGATTACCGGCGGATGGACAGTCGCTCCTACCGGTACTTTCGACGCATTCAACCCGCTGTGTTCTGCCTCGCCATCGTGGTGGCTCTCATGGGCTATGCATTCATCGGAGCGGCTGTCTTCGTCAGCCTTGAAGCAGAGACTGAGAAACAAAACTTTCATAAATTAATGAGCGCCCGGAAGGATTTCCTTGCCCTGATCAACCTCACTACTGAACTAGCAGCCGGAGTAGAGCAAACAAACGGAACCGACGTTTCATCTACTATAGCGAACTATACTCAGCAGATTGACGATGGACTGAGGTCGTATGAAAATATGTTGCGGAAATACAGAAACATTAACCTAGATGGAGAGCTGATGTGGAATTACTTTGGTGCCTTGTTCTTCTCAGCTACTGTGATTAGCACAATAGGTAAGTTTGTTTAAATGATCTTCCCGTCAAGGGAACTCGGCAAACTCCCCACCACAAGGGGGTATAAACACCAAGCTGGCAACAGCCAATCTCTCTCATACAAACTTTTGTTTAGCGTCTATATGCACTAGATTGTATTTATTTTTGTCAAACAAATAAGTTTATTGCACTGTATAACTAGCACATGTGTTGTATTAAGAATCACTGAGAAATCTGCTTTAGTGGTTACCCAGCCCTACCGCCAAGACTACATTGTTATGACTGGTGCTCCACTAATTGTTTTGCTTAATATTATCTTCTGCTTAACACAACAAATTTATGTTATTGGGCGATCAAATCTTAGAGGGGTGTAATATATCTACTTTGCCGTCGAGCGTAAGTCCCGTCCACCTGTGGCCTCGAGGGTGCTGTGGTGAAATCAGGCGTTAACATTGCATGCTGTAGCGAAGCCTTTTAATTACTTTAGTACGGTGATCAACAATGTCATGACTTGAAATATAATAAATATTGTCGGGATAAAATACGGTGACGGTGACGTAGGCCTGTTTTACCACAACATTTGACTTGCAGTGTAAAATCCATTAATTAGAATATAAGTGCCGTGTTTGTAAATGAAAAAAATAGCCTATATAATGGTTTACTCTTTCCTCGAGGGAGATACATTACCAATAAATCAATCCTCCAATGACCAATTAAGCAATAAAGTGTAATGACCCGGGAGTCATATTTATTGATATCCTAAACTGGGCAATTCCACTTTCTAAAAGGGGCTCAGGTCTCAGTAATGTTTATTTTGGAGGGGCAGAAAACTATTTGCACATAAAATATCCCATGTAAAAATAGTACCATCCTCTGAAAGGAGGGAGCCGTCTGTTCTTTGTAAAAATGCAGCATACGTGGGGGTGGTTTTCAACACACCCTGCTATCATGGGTTGAAGTAGGATCTTTTAAATTGGACTGTATTCGAAAAAGTGGCTCTTATTATTTAAAGACCCCGTCCCAATCTCAACTTTTCCCGGCTGTTAAAGGTATGGCGCGCCCCTTGAAAGTGAAAACGGCACATGACCTCAATAAGAGCGATACTGTTTGATGAGAATGCATTAGTGCGATATTCCGAAGTGATTAAACAGTACGCTAATCAAGACGCGAAATCTAAAGATAGCAAACAAATACCTTTTTGAAGATGGGTAAATATTTAACTGCGCTGAGCTTCAAACTGTCTTTTGGCGATATAGTCGGTCGAGACGATTACATCTCCAGTACGGGTATTCCCATCAGATATGACAGTGCGATGGTCAAGTGTTCTCGTGCTCATTCCTTGAAGATCCTTTCGACTAGAAATGAATATGTTGATATGTAGGGGCCTACTGTATAGTATTACCTGTACTGTATCTGTATCTGGCATTTTCCTGAAGACGAGCAGAGTGTACTGTTCGAAACGTCGAGACTACACCGGCTCTTGTTAGAGCCAACACTCCAACAAAAGATATGTACACATAGTTGTACCCGCAAGTTTACTATTTATTTATATTTTTATTTCTATTTATCCATACAATACATAGCTTCAAACGATGCCGTGACACTTGTGTCCTTAAGCAAGACGCTTGACCATTGATTCGTCCTTCGGATGGGACGTAAAGCCGTTGGTCCCATGTGTTGTGTAACGCATGTAAAAGAACCTAGTGCACTTATCGAAAAGAGAAGGGGTTCGCCCCGGTGTTCCTGGCTGTGGCTGCTAAATGCGCCGTAGCACCTTGTTAACTGTTATAAGGTGCTACATAATTGGGTCTCATAATTCATCACTGCAATAACCTATCTTTCTGAAAGTTTGTATATACTCAGCGCCTTGAGTACCTTGTTTGGTAGATACGTGCGCTATATAAGACTTCAATGTTATTGTTATTATTATTATTATTATTATGTACTGTTTGCGGCTGCACCATTGTCAAACATCTCGAACTGCCTCAAACTGGCGATACTGTTTAATGATTCGCAAGAGACTTGGGTCCTACTCCTATCCGATTTGACAGTGCGATCACTTCTGAAGCCTCGTCGTCCACAAGATAAGATGATTCTAAGCATCTCAGGGGTAATATTTAACTGCACTGTTACGAGGTCAAGAATGATGTCATTCGTCCAACTGTCTCCACTTGGAGTCTTCATTACCCGAGTAAAGAGAGTCGTTATGCATAAGTTGCAACTTGGAAACAGGGGTATCTGGGACAATGTCGGGTTTCAAATTGCTTTGTTCGGGACCATTGTGTTGCCATCTTGTTTCTTCCCAATCAGAGCATTTAAAACGGGTGTAGAGTTTGAAATGTCACCAACATAGACTAACAGAATACTTATCGTCATCCACAAATTGCAACTGGGAAAGAAGATAGTGTGGTACGTGTGACAGGTCTCAAATTGCAGGACTGTTGGATGTCGCCATCTTTGTTGACACTATATCATCGAAGTGTGGTGTAGAGTTTGAAATGTCACCATAGAGACTAAAAAAATTAGATATCGTCAGCTACAAATTACAACTGAACAAACAATGATATTTTTGGTACGTGTGTTAGGTCTCGGAGTGCAGGATTGCTAAGTGCCGCCATCTTTGTTTATTCCCATTCCAAAGCATTGCTAACAAAACAATGACTTTGTAATGTCCATAAACAGTTCTAAGCTAAAGATTAAATGCAGATATTTAGTTCCATGAATTGCATTCAGTGGCCGTTGATATTTGGAAGACACAAGGAATCATACAGAAATCTCTTTGTAACAATTATCAGTGTACATCATGGAGATAGCTTTTGGGTATGAGGAGTACACAGCCTTGGTCTTAAGTTGTTGGGACTGTTTTCCTGTACCCTCCCCTGGCTGCCAAGCATATGAGTAATCTTGCTTAGCAATATCATGTTGCTGTAAACTGGTGACATGCTTGTTTCTTTTAGTTTCGGCTTATTAGTAAGACGCTAAGCACTAATTGAGGCACGCGAGCCAAACTCAAGCTCGGTATACAATATGTTTTTCAATGTTCGAAGTTCGTCGTTGCCATTATTCGGCTTAGCAGCTTTAGACATTCCACCCACGTTGGGACTACAGTCGTGATTATTAACTGCTTACTTGCATATCTGCTAAGTGGTGTTGATAGCAGCATACTAATACTGGGCCCAGATTTGCTGCCGGGGTCGAGGGTATGGCAAATCGAGGCCAACTCGAGAAAATTCTCACGGGATGGGAGCAATATGTCCGTTGTTCTTTTACTCTCGTCATCAATAAAATCGATATGACCGTATTTGCGTCACCTTTTACTTTGTGTCCATTTTCTGATCAACAGCTGTTCACAGTTCACAATGGATCGTTTATAGGTTGGTTTTTAATATTGCATTTGGCTAGTGCCCAAAAAAGTTTTGCATTGTTTGTATTTTGAGTAGTGAACAATTAGTGGCTGTAACGCTAATGTTTAACAAGAAATACAGAAGCAAAATGTTTTATAAATTAAGATATGTGATAGTTTTTTTATATAATTTTTAATACACCAATCCGAGGCTGAAAGTGTCAATAGTCAGGCTCCTTTGCGTGTACTGAAAACCATTAGTCACAACTGCTTTGGAATAATGGGTACATGACACAACCTGCATGATTGACAACAGTAGAAAAACGTGTGTACTTCTTTTTTTGTCCTCGTCAAACTTAATAGACCCTAAGTGCATAATACAACAAACCCAGTTTGTCAGACGGTGCACATTGTACTCACCGACCAACCATCCATTTGAAAACTGCTGACACTTTCCAATTGATTGCCATGGCAACATGTAAATAGGGGTATACCTCCCTGAGATGTAGTGCACCATTAATGAACTTTCATGAAAGAAAGTTTTTAAATGGGTTAAACCTTCGCCAAACATTTCAGGATTAAGCGCTGATAAACACGGGAGTAATTTATAAACGTGGTGACACTTAATAGCTTGAATTTTCAGAGAAAATTTTCAGTCCTTCATGAACCTTTCTTTTTAATTCCTTGAGATCCATTTGGTCGAGACGGGGTCGGACTAAGACATGCCTCATATCAGTCATTCTTTGTTGAATACAAATGACTCAATTAATACTGGGTCGTGGTTGTGTAGTTCCAAGAATTTTCACAAACGCACGACTCCACAGCAGTTCTAGTCTATGGGTTTTGAGTCATTGCATGGTAAGGTATCACTAGTTATTCAGTTTGCAGGAACACCATGGGAATTAATCTATTTTGCTGTGTATATTTTTTCTTCGAAACATGTCTTGTTATTTATTATACTGGCCGCGGAGTAGATTTCGGAATTAGGGGACTATTGCGTTCTGAAAAGAGCTGTTGAGCTTATAAAAACAGGCCTGGGGTAAACCTTTGGTAATTAATCTAACAAGTAATGTCATAATACCTACTCTATTAGAAGTACAACAGCTTTTGATTGTACAAAGCATTTTGAGAATCATTTCACTTTGAATTAATGTGGTTATGGAAACAGATCCCCCCTCCAGATTTGAATCTCGGAAACGTTACTGTCGGGTACGTTTCTCAGAATGTGTATTCCTATTACGGATTCTTCCTTTTTGCGTGGACATTCTAATCGCTCCAGATTTTCGGCAATATTTCCAAAACTCGACCACATTTCGAAATGAAACTGTTAGTATAGTTTGATTGCATATATATCTTTTATTTATATATGACTTAAACAATCGAACGGTTCCAACAACCAAATGTATACTTTGCCCTTTAACTTCTACCTGGATTGCTAGCCACTCCTAGTAATTCATTGACATTATGGTAAGTCCCGAAACGATGACCCTGTCATTATTCCGTCACAATAGAGCTGCCACGGCCCCCCGGAACCGACAGCCATATGGGCTGCCGTCGGAAGCTTCTGAAGCCCCGACAAGAATGACAAGAGAAAGTGTCAGGGGATCGATGGAAAGGAAGTAATGGCCGGCAGAATCTGCAGGTGTGAATTTATTTTTTGCTCATGATTGGAGTGGGGAGGGGGGGGGGGGCAATTTGCAATTGCATGGTCACTGATGAGCTGTGTACGTTTTATTTCTTCGCCCTTCCTTTTTTTCAGTCGTTTTTTTATTGGTTACTAAGCAACGCAATATAGCGATGGTTGAGTTGCAGGCAGGATGAGGGATTTATTTTGTTGTTGTGTGATGGAGGAAGGTATGGCGTAATGTTGACGGTGATGGATCGTATACAATGGCTGGATTTGGCAGGTTTTTTATCTGGGAGAATTTTACAATTAAGTGTGGAGAGCATTGCTCGTTGTGTTCATGTTCAATACCATTTCTATGTAAATACTTAATCAGTGGTCTATAGACCGTGTGACCTTGGTTTACAATGCTGTGACCTTGTACATTCTTTGGCTAGTCTGGCAGGCAAGATACTGCACTTGTCATATGGGAAAATTTGTGTCATAATTTCCACATAAATCAAAGAGTTATGAAAGTAAATGCGGAACAAGTTTTGAGACGTGCCCCCTTTCATCATATCAAAATCTGATAAGAATTAGACAGTGCAATTTCCATAAAATATAAGCTTTTATGTTTTCTTCCATTGAGCTGTGCAGGAAGTCAAGGCCTGGTGTCTCTTTTGTAAAAAATGTGAGGTCACAGGTCACATCGTGTATTAAACAAATGTCTTTGACATTTTGTAATTCGCCGAGCCTGCAGAGAGGCAATCCTGACACATAGAGAAAAGACCTACTCTAATTTTGTATTGCCATTTATATTGTCAGACCAAAAAGAGCCAATACTGAACAAGGGAGCTTTCCAGTTTGGGGCTGGAGAGAGTGTTCTTTTGTCAGGGGTTCAAGATCACTTGTCGGAGGTTCAAGATTTGAAGAGCATCGATGAAAGATCAATCATATCCAATATAAACATTTACACATCTGCAGATAGTTTGCCATCTGCCACGAACAGAAACCTGCAATAATTGTGGACTGTTTTGCAACATTTCCCCCAGTCTATACAGAAAGTTCCCCTATAGCGGACTGCGTGGTATTGATTCTAACAACGAATTACCAGCAGACTTGACGGGCCCATCACCCCAGCGTTTCATCATTTCAATGGCGTCTAAAACAATCAAACGTTATTGCATTGTGGGTATGCAGGCACATGAATGTAGACTTTGAATTTATACATACAGAAGAACGATGCTGCAATTTTGAATTAATTATTCACAGTTGTTTGAATGATTACATCTCTTATGAATCCACACCTTAACTCTCTCTCTCTCTGAGTTGTGTTTGTGGTGGTTCAAAGCACTCGACGTTTCGATCAGTATGCTCTGATCGTCTTCAGGAGAAGGCTATAGGATTATCGCTGTGTTTTAAAGGCAGATTATACATTTGATTTTGGAACCGTTCGATTGATTTAATCCTTTATAAATTGAGATGTTAAAATAAAACCATATATACGTCGAGTTGAAATCAACGGTTCTTTTCAGAACCACCCCAACTCATTAGAGATAGTCATTACATGGTGTTACCGCAAACCTTTCTATATCGTATTTCCACCATGCAAAGTTTCAAATCCTACTTAGAATAAAACCAATTTGCAAATTTCATTTCAAGGGGTGATCGCGTGTTTGCGATATCGCCGAAATCGGAGCAAATGTGTCCATGCAGGAAAAAATAATCCCTACCAGTAATTTTTACAAAATCTGGGAAGCGTCACTGCGGTAACGCTTCCTAGATTCAAATTTGTTGGCATAAAACCTGATATGATTTTAAATTACCGCATTAATTTAAAGTGACATTTGTTCCCGAGCGAATAATGTTTTTTTGATCAGCAGAGTATGGGTTCGAATCCCGGTCTTGACACTTGCTACGTAAAATTGGGGAGGTAGTGCTTTCTGCTCTACCGGCCAGGCTTCGGATTGATGATACCCAAGCCTACATTCGTATGGACTATGAAAGGGGTAACCCTGTTTCAGCCCTAGGAGTAGGTGGCAACGGCCTCTGGAATAAAATAATTGTAGCCCACACCTTGAAGTGGCCTTCAGGCCTTGTGTGTCTGGCCACTTGCAAAACAACAACAACAACAACTAATACACAATCTGAGAACCGTTACTGCAGTAACGCTTCCTAGATTCAACTTTGATGTCATTTTAACCTGATATCATTTAACACTAACCACAGTTATCGAAAACTGTTGTAGGCTTGTAACAAGAGGTTTGTATTGGAAAACGTATATCTCCCCTTTAAATTGTTTACATTGCAATTTACACTGTTGTGAGGCATATGTCACTCTCTGGAATAAATTAACTGAACTGTCTGTCATTCAAGCAAAAAGCTTTCTACCATTATTGATAGTCATGCATGACTGTATATGACACAGTGAATATGCAGGCATAAGGCCATAATTTTTAACGTGTTCGGCCATTTTACATTTTTATGGACGTCCCCTTGTAATGTATGTTATTAACGCAATGCTGCAATAATTTCGTTGTTTTCCCAAAGTGCACCGACTCCGGCAAACAAAGCAAAAACCTTTTTTTTTGCACAGAAGTGTAGCGTTGTTGGTTTTGTCAACAATACAGAAACAATTGACAACATCGTCATACACGAAGCAATAGTCTATACTTCAAGGCGTAGTGAATGTGGGGACATTCCCAACGAGCGTTATTTAATATCAGACAGCCATGTTGCTTTCATCCAATATAATCATTGTGAGACTTGAGGCAAGACTAGAAGTCTAGTCTCTGTTTTCATCGCTCGACAACCAGAACTCATAATCGTAATTATGAAAATTGGGAACCCAGAAAATATTGAAAGTTTTATTGTGACTGAGTGCCTTCTGTACAGCGACTATACGGTTAAACATTAACCATTCTCAACAACCTCCTTCCCCGCACTACTGTAATAAATTCAATCAGTGTGGAAAGCTAAGGTGAATAAATAGGTCCAGCTCGATCGGAATTGCAGCTGAGTAACCAAGCAAGACGGTGATGAAAGCTCGTAAGAAAATGAGATGTTTTCTTCGTAAGACGATCTTTCTTCATCTATAACAGTTTCTGAATGTTTTGTTTTCGAGGAAAGGCGAGCATCATGTCACTGACATTTCAGACAATTTGAACTACACATCAGATAAGAATGAGTTGGACGCGATGACCGTATGGCACATGCTCTTTGCTGTCTTTAAAGGCAAAATATAGACCATGTGAACTTTGTTTACAATAAGTGTGACCTTGTACATTCTGTGAGTATTCTGGCAGGCAAGATACTGCACTGGTCCTCAAAGTTGACACTTTGTGTCATAATTTCCAACATACAACCAAGAATTATGCAAAGTAAAAGCTGGACAACAAATTTTGAGATATGCCCCCTGTCATCATATCAAAAGTTGATATGGTGGGCCCCGTTTCAAGATCGAAGTTTGTTTAATAAAGCTGGGCCCCGTTTAAAGATAGTTTGTTCAATTAATTCATGGTACCTTTATGAAATTGGGCCCTTATCTGTTGCGATGGCGTACATTGTTGCAACAAAACTATGTACTTAAACATAGCTTCTGAAAATGACGTAACTCAAGTTATGGAGTGTTTGAATTCTTGCATTAAACAATTTCAGTGTCTGGACACAGAAGTGTTTTTTTCTTTTTTTTCTTTTTTTAGAAAGGTCAGCATTTGAACCATACAAGCTACGGGTCGATGTTCAATGCACCATTCAGGCTAAAAGCCATTTGGGTATTTGGTTAAAACGAGAACCCAGAGCATCATCTGGTTTCAGCCTGCACCTATCCACAGTCAATCAACACCTAATTCAGGAGTTAATTTGTTTCTTTAGCTGGCGATCTATGTGTGGCTATTTGTGATATAACTAATTACAATTCAAAGCAATCCCCGTGTCATTACTTGTGTCTTATTAACCCTTCAAATTGACCCCGAGAGTCCATTTCATGTTTTGCATTCCGACACCTACGAGTCACTAATTTACGCGCGAAACGAAGCACCCGGTTCAGAAAAGGTGAGCATGACTTGCCGCATAGTCATGGTTAGTCGTATACGGACAGGACACATCACCGAGAGAAAAATGGCTTGTATAATTGCCTCTGAAATGATGCAATCTTTGGTTAAAGATGCGCTGTTGCAAGAAGGCGACATAAAGAACACAATGTTACCCAAAATGTTTGAGTAAAAGTTGAAGATGGATCAATTTGAAAACAGCGAGCCCCAATCTACAGCGAAGCCAACTACGTATATACTGTCTTTGAATCAAGATAATGCACAGCATGAGGCAATCTATCAAAGTCTCAGATTACAGTAACGGAATAATTTGTCCATATTCTCGCAAAAGCTACAAAATGCCACTTTGAAATAAAACAATGACGGTACTGTTCATGGAAGATGTACGTTTGACATTCAATCTTAAAATTAATGGCAATACACATTCCTTTGGTTTATAGAAACTACATCAAGTTTCGAAAGTAGGACTTTAATAAAATTTGGAGAATCGTTTCACTTCGAAGTAATGTGGTTAAGGCAAATGAAACAAGTTTGTATCCCCGATATTGGAATCTCGGAAACGTTACTGTCAGTTACGTTTCTCATAATTATTGTGCTTTCCAATTACGGATAATTCTTTCTGCGTGGACATATAAAGCTCCACTTTATGGCTTTATCTAAACAACGCTACCACCCACCCATTGAAACGAAATGATCACAAGTAAGTTTTACTGTACACATCTACATTTTTATAGGATTAAAACAATCGAACGGTTTCATATAATCATGTTTGCCTTTAAAGCCATTGGACACTTTCGGTAAACAGTATTGTCCAAGGCCCACACTTCGTGTATCACAACTTATATATAAAATAACAAACCTGTGAAAATTTAGGCTTAATTGGTCATCGGAGTCGGGAGAAAATAACGGGAAAACCCACCCTTGTTTCCGCACGTTTCTGCGTGTTTAAAATAAATCCGTAATTCTCGATAACGACAATTTGATATTGTTTTAATGTTTTCTCAAAAAGTAAAGCATTTCATGGAATAATATTTCAAGAGAAGTCTTTCACCATTACCTTCTGTAAACCCTGTAAATTATTTGTAAATCTGTGAACTTTTTTTTTCTCGGTACCGAAAGTGTCCAATGGCTTGAACTATGAATGCTATGTGATTCACCGCTAACGTTACTCTAGATCTAGATGACTCTCCATGCTCCAGGCTGAAAGGAAGCTTATTGCATCAGACGAACGAAGATAAGGGGATAAAATAGAAAATTGGATGGGAATGTGACTGGATTACTGCCTGATAGCCTGATATTACCTCCAGAAGAACCAGTCATGAATAATGCTCCCTAAGGGGCTCAATTGTATGACTTTACTCTACCACAAGGACATGTGGGATCACATGGGTTTGTATACATACAATGACTTCCAATTACTCGTCATGGAAAGGGCGTAGAGGGCGCCTTTGGGGTGTTTAGTTTCGCACGTATGGTGTAGATTTGGTGAGACAGACTGAGAGTATTTTCGAAACACCGGCTTTGATCTTGCTCATCAGGCTAGTTGATTCGCCAATTTGATCATTCATGTGCACAAGAGTATAAGGCATGGTATCTTTTATAGTACGACTGTGGCTTTAGACTAAAACAGTCGGCCATTTTGATTAACAATACATGTAATGCGATGGGTATCTTCGAAACCCTGGTTTAAGTTTGGCTCTTAAGTCGTTTGTCATTTTTGTCTCATAATAATGCGCCTTACATTCATGGTACTTTCGAAACCTCGCCTTAGGTTCAGCTGTATTTTGTCTACCCATCACTCTAATGTACACATTACATTTAGTTACAGCATTTTTCTAAACAGCCGGCTCCGGCTGCGTTTGCCATTGTTGATATCCATACATTTCATTACGTTAAGGGTAATTTAGAAAACCTTGGCTTCGGTCAGCTCCGGCTGCGTTTGCCATTGGTCTGCCCACCATACACACAATATATTAAGGGTATTTTCGAAACATCGCCTTTAATTTGGCTTACGGTAAGGTGAGCTCCATCTGCAATTTTGACTAACCATGCGTTTTACGGGTATTTTCAAAATCCAGCTTAACAACATCTGTGTTTGAGACAGTCATGAATGGCATGTATTAATACACCATTCAGTTTTAGTGACATCTGTTGCATAAATATTTACAAATACGACCACAGTACGTACGTAAACTGTCTGATGACAAAGCTGCTAATAAAACTTGCAAGAATATAATTATGTTATGCCTAATTTATCAGGTCGAGGGGTTTTGGGTGTGCAAGGCTAGCCGTGCGGTTAATTGCCACACATGAAGTGATGAGGAAATAAGTTCACTTTGCATGTACACAAATGTACCTCCTCTGATGATCGCACAGAGCATAAATGTTGACTTTTTGATTCCGGTATTTGGGGGCGTTGCTCAGGATGCTTTACACATTGTATACCAGGGGTGGATTTCATAAAGGTAGTCCTAACTTAGGACAAGTCCTAGGCAATGCTAAGAGATAGGACTGGTCCTAAGTTAAGACCAGTAACTCATCCTAACTTAGGACTGGTCCTATCTCTTATAGCATTGCCTAGGACTAGTCCTAAGTTAGGACTACCTTTGTGAAATCCACCCCAGGCATGGAACCTCATCTTCAAAAGGGCAAGGCCATATTCATTTTACAAAGGGCACTTCCGTTGGAAAATCATAAAGTCTACTGGGGAACATTTGAAGGGGCACCAAGGCGAAGACTAGGGGCACCATATGCAATTGCCTCCGTGGCATGCGGGTAATACCAGGCCGGCTTGTACAACATATACTTAATTTTGTTGTATTCATCTTTGAGAATTTAACAGTTTTTGTTCGTCTTTTACGTCGAGCAGAATCCCGCTCTTCTCATAGCCACCACTCTTGACAAAAAAAACCCAGATTTCATACATGGTGTCATAGCAAACCGTAGTATTTCAATTCGAGTTGCTATTATTTTTGTAAGTGCTTTTTTTTTATTACTTGTACTTAAAAAAGTACTTTTGTCTGTGTCGTTGACAAGCCCTATATACGGGACTGTTTGTGAACAACCCGCCCTAATAACATATCATAAATATATAAATACACATAGAAAAAAAAACAATCTGATTTCAGGATTGATGTTGTCGGCCTTGAAGTTTCTCTGAGGATTATCATTTTTTATGAATATAATTTATTTAGCTGGTTGGCCTTCATCAGTAGGTTGTCTTTAGGCCTATATATAGCGAACGGTATTTGGGTCAATTTATGGCAGCTTGGTGAGTTGAATTATAATCCTTTTTGTTTGTTGTTCAATGGTTCTGATCTCATATCGGGGCATATATACCGTTCATTAATGTGGTCTTCCGCGCGACCTAGAGTGTCACATTACAAGTAAAAACTTTGAGTAACAAGTAAAATACCACTAAAACAGAAACACACACAACACCGCCCGAAGTACATATCATATTAGTAACGAACAAAGCTAAGTGTGAAAAAAAGAATATAATATTTTATTGCCAAAGTATGACAAAACATCCAAATCGCGGGTTATTCGCCAGGAATCCATCTTGACCAAAACGAGGCATGAGCGTTATGACCTTCCAGCCTCGCTTTGGTTACACAACTTTCAATGAGTAAAAACTCAAATCAGCATGACTGAGCATAGCCTGTATAAATTTGATTAGCCAATTAAATCTCGCTTCAAATTTATACCACTTGATCTCATCGGCCCTGGTAACAAAAAAAATCCGGCAAATGTGGGGACTTAATCTAGTCTAATGGCATTTTCCGATCTTACATTAATTGGTATTCATTGAACGAATCATTAATGACGTTTGTATGTGCTTTGAATGTATTAGAGTTTGAATTGTCTGACCAAGCATAACATATTTAAATACAAAAGACTTCAGGCTAGGCCTGAGGCCTTCATCTGAAAACACACATGTTTGTGCAACAAGGGTGTTTTTTCTTTCAATATTGTCTTGCAACTTCGCTGATAAAGTTAGGTGACACCAAGTGAGATTACTGGTCTTTGACAATTACCAAACGTGTCCAGTGCCTTCAATTTTGTTCAAACATGTCTTCTTTAATGTGGTGTTAGAGGTAGACTCAGTGGTGACGCTCTCCATCCGGCTCACTCTCCTCACAGAACATGAGTGTCCTCATCCTGTCTATTACCTTAAACAAACCTCATCAATTATTTCAATCCACTCGAGGTTTGATGCCAAGTTCCTGCTAATGTTCTTCCCTCTCCCTAGTCATCCCACTCCAGTGTGTCATAGAATGTGGCACATACGGTACAAGCGCCTCATGTTCCCACCAACGGTGTGAAAAAGCAATTTGTGGGACACATGACGATCTTGTCATCATGTAATCAGTCTACATGGTTTAGGCATAGAGCAATGGTTTGGGGAATGTTTCCCCACGGACCGGCGAACATGCACTCTGCTAACTTCCCCACACCCTCTCGCTCTCGAGGTGGTGCCTTTGTGCTCCGAACACGGTTGCAAGTACTCTAACATTTAAAGGAATGCAATAATCTTTTTTTTTTTTTTTGAAGATGTTACAAATTTATACGAAAATAATCTAAACAAGAAGAGCAGAATGAAATGAAAGACAGCCATTTCTGAAAACTAAATTACACAGTCCTGCAGAACGGCAACGCATACGGAGCACGGGAAGTGATATATTTAAGAAAGTTTGTACTCGCTTGACCATAGAGACATCATTTTGTTCACGCGAGAAAGAATTTGGGGTTTTCATGGCTCTTCACGGACACCGTATTAGTGTTAATACGGACTTTTCCTCCATACGACAACGATCACTGCCTCAATGTGATGGGATTTAAAAAGCAAAACATAAACCAAACCGACAAAGACCCCACCCCATCAGACAAACGAAAAACGAACAAACAAACAAACAACAGGAGCACATTTTTTTCTTCTTATTTTGTTTTGCCCAGTGTTATGTTTTTATTCATGTGCATCATTCGGCCACAATACGACAGAAAATAGAGGGCATGTTTCTATGAGATTTATTTTATAGTGACAGAACTTATGACATAAATCTATGTCTAAAAATGTTGCACCACCAAACATAAGTAGTCTTAAATCCACACCTAATCCCACCGCTTCCTTGGGATGGGGGGGGGGGGGGTACCCGCACCAACACGTCTTGCTTCCCATTCAAGTATAAATGTCTCAACCGAACATGCAGAATGCTTCTAAGATTTGTACGGCTTACATAAAAACTTAAGTTGAAATCAAATATTTATAGTTCCCTCTAACCGAAGAGCATCTACTAAAAGCTCTCAGCTGTCATATTTTTTTGCACAGAGTGACTTCCATTAGATAGGATTACACACAGTATCCTTGGAACGTAGGTCGGGTTTTATAGGAGCTCTAATAATGCTGATGTTAGTGGATTTGGAAATCAGAATTCACATTCACGAGGCGATTGTGTGCCTTTGTGAAAACCTCTTAGGGCTGTTAGTCTGAGAGGATTTGTTTTCTGCAAGGATAGTGTAAGCAGTGGCATTGAGATATTGATGTAAAGGGTGAGCCATAGGAGCAAGAACGTCGGGCTTGGGCCCGCTTGAGGGATCCAGAAGCTGTGGTATAGATTTAGATGCATACACGCATTCATGTTGGCTTGATTCTTTGTTGATTTAATCGATAGGCAGCCAGTGGCCGTAGTCGTTGCCAAAGTAACTTGATTCAGTCCTGCCGTCGATTTCAACTCTTCCTAACTTAAGACTAATCTAAGGACTTAGGACGAGTCCCAACCCTGCACTGTAGCATGCAGACCTTAAAATTACTCGAGGTAAGACGAGTCCTCACTCTTTGTGAAATCGACGGCTGGCCCCATAACTCAAATGGCAGGTGTAGCTTGTGAACCAATGTGAAAGTACTGTTTATTATAGCTGTTGTATACTAGGTACCCGACCAAGATGGCGTCTGTATCACTCCATAATGAGACGTAGGTTTGGGTGTCGTATGTACGCGTGCAAACGTGTGACATTGAAAGGAATAAATCTCGCCTCTTTAATTCCGTATAGCTTGCAAAAATGTCACTGAGTATTATCCGGGCATCCGGGTTCTCGAAGAGCTAAGTTTACATGTCCCATTATACTAAAACATAGGACCAGGCTGCTCTCCTAAAAGTGACGCTCGTTCAATAACCACCATCAAAAAGACGCTCCATTCCAGTTATTGTTCCAAAGAATATGAAAAAACCCTGCATGACATACTTCTTTAAAAGTCAGCTCACCAATTTTAGCAAATTCTCCTGTAGCATGGGGTTGGGTTACCGTTTATAACCGCTAAACCAGAGCCTCTGTCTATATATATATACGTGCATTTCCGACATTATCAAATTCGCGCTTTTCTCTACCATGCCTGTGGCAGGATTTTTCAAACTAAACCATTCTGACTTTCCCGCGTGCGTGTTGTTCGTGTCTATCGGGAAGTGTTCGATTGTATCTTTTGTGGATTTTTTTGCACTGCATATTGGAATTTACAATGGCCTAAAAGATTCTGAAGAAGACACCCGGGTTATCTAATTACATTTATGCTGCGGTAATTTTTACTGGGAATTGTCATCTTGGAATTGGTTTTTCTGATAATGTTGTCGTTGCTACAGAGAACACACCTCATTTTAACTTATGCATTTTTCATTCATGTTTTGTCGTAAACTGGGGTCAGCTAAGCGGCAGTGGACACTATTGGTAGTTACTCAAAATAGTTATTAGCATAAAACATTTACTTGGGAACAAGTATAATGGGGAGAGGTTCGTAATATAAAACATTGTGCGAAACGGCTCCCTCTGAAGTGGAGTAGTTTTCGAGAAAGAAGTAATTTCCATGAACTTGATCTCGAGACCTCAGATTTAGAATTCGAGGTCTCGAAATCAAGCATCTGAAAGCACACGACTTCGTGTGACAAGGGTGTTTTTTTCTTTCATTATTACTTCGCAACTTCGATGACCATGAGTTTAAATTTGGACAGGTTTGTTATTATATGCATATGTTGAGATACACCAGGTGAGAAGACTGGTTTTTAACAATAACCAATAGTGTCCAGGGTCTTTAAACCCGAAGGGAGTCATGACCAATGAGCAGAGCGTCAGTCTTAAAGACAATGGAGCTGAGAGATAACTATGAAAGAAAAAACACCCTTGTCACACGAAGTTGTGTGCTTTCAGATGCTTGATTTCGAGACCTCAAATTCTAAACTTGAGGTCTCGAAATCAAATTCGTGGAAAATTACTTCTTTCTCGAAAACTACATAACTTCAGAGGAAGCCGTTTCTCACAATGTTTTATACGATCAACCTCTCCCCATTTCTCATTACCAAGTGAGGTTTTTTGCTGATAATTATTTTGAGTAATTACCCATATTGTCCACTGCCTTTAACACGGGAGTGAAGAAAAATTGTGATTTTTGAATAATCATTTTGCAGTATTAATTACGAGACTTTGCTATCTATAAAACATCTCCTAATCAACCACTGCTCGAGCCCTCGAGGCAAAATGTAATCAATCAGATGTTTGTAATTTTTAGCAGGTGTTTTTTATGAAAGGTCCACATTATGTTAATGAGATTCTTTACCTCTGGCTGAGGGCAAGGAACAAACTATTGTAACGGGAATATTTCCCAGTCTGTTTTAACAATCATAGCACGTATTTTGTTTAGCCACGAGGAAGACAGATACGTATCGTTTTACGTATACGTGTCCCCAAGAAAGAAATGAGATTGTTTTCCCAAAGAGCAGAGTTTAAGATTTCAAATTACGGTTCGGAATAATAAACTTGTTTTGTAAGAAAATGAACAATCTAAAATGACAACCGCGCTCTTTATCAGACCAAATAAGAGTCGAGTATATCAAGGTTGCCTGACCTAAATTCACGATCTTCTTCAAATCTAATCTCCGAATCTAAATACGGCGTGTGGAAAACGGATTCCTATAACGAAGTACAAGGTTTCATCTCATGTCAAATGAAAATTCACAAACGAAGACCGGAAAAGATCTGTCTACACGGTTCAATACCGCCAAAATGAAAGGTGGAATTTGCGTCCGTGATCTGGGCACAAAGTACGAGGGTCATTTAATTCAAACCCGGGCGTGTTCGGGCATAATTTTTACTGGGTGTGATTCTTGTTCTTAACGGTAGGCCCTGTCGCGAGGAAGTGTACGAAATTACAACGCACCGTCAAAAGTACAAGGGCCCTTTTAGTCATAATTTCAAACAAAAAACATATTTTTTTATTTTCTGAAGGTTTGAACATCACATAATGGATATTAGTACTATTGTTCCTGAAAGGTTTATGCAAATAATAGCAACATAATATTCGAATAGTGAATGAGAAATTGTTACATTCTAGAAAAGGGTGTACTTAAATGGAAAGGTATTCTCGAAAATGTTGGTTAAATCTAAAAAATACACCTACTCGATTCTAAACAAACAATTATTTATAAAACTAAGAATCTCCAATATTTATTCAACTCTCATCGATCTATATGTTTTAATGGCACCCCTGGATAAAAAAGTGATTCTCAAAAACATTATCCTTCTTTTTCGAAGCACTTTAGTTAATGTCTCAGATAAAAAATTTAAACAATTAGTCTTCCTGGGGGGATGCAAGGTCTCTTCTACAAACAGAAAACCCTTTTGGAGTGTCACGTCACTGGTGAATGTAATCGAATATAAAAGCTTATGTCAACAACACAGCGTGGATGGCAACACTAGAGGTACATGCAATCCACATATTAGCCACACGAGACCACATCTATACAAATGATGGGATTGTTCGTTTGAAGAAACAAGCATCGGGAACGTGTCACCATCACAGATTGGTCATTTGAACATTAACAATACACGTAATAACTAGCAATGGCAGCCATTTTGAAGATTTGAAATTTTCATAAATTATTCTAAGCTATGTTGAACAAACATCGAATCTTCATGCGTTGATCTTAGATTATCGTGTACGGAATTTGTCACCATGAAATGGACATCACAGATTTGTCATTTAAACTAGCAATGGCAAAATTGCATGTTATTCTACCTATATTTTGCAAAAATACCAAACCTTCATGCGTTGATCTTAGCCAACGAATCTTTCTTGAGTATGTTATCCCATCGCAGATTTGCCATATGAACAAATAACGTAATAAATATTTATAGTAATGGCAGCCATTTTGGATACTGCTTGTATTGTACCTATGATTTACAAAATCAAATCTGCGTGCAGTTTAGCCAAATATATTTCTCATGATATGTGGCAAATTCCATGCTTGTATCTTCAAGGGCACAATTTCCCATAATATTTCCCCACTATATATATCTGTCACACTAATGCAAAGCAACTCCACTTTTATACAAGGCAATATTGTTCATATTCGAATTGGCTTCACTAAAAATGAACAGCGATGCGAATAAAAAGAAATCCTGATAAAAAATTCACAACAGCTTGTCACTGTGAAGATTTATGAATAGTAAATATTATCATACATTTATAATCTGACAGATAGTATACAAAGTGCTCAGTGGGTACTTATAAATAATAAATAAAATGACTCATCGAAATATTGCTTTAATCTGAGTCCACAAACGAGACAGATTAATTAATAATATAAAAAGCAGAAGCAGTCAGTTGGAAATAAATGAAAGGGAGTGATTATTATTATTTTTTTGTTTATGCAAGTCGCCAGACACACAAGGCCTGAAGGCCACTTCAAGGGGTGGGCTACAATTTTTGTTCTCTCCAGAAGCCGTTGCCACCTACTCCTAGGGCTGAAACAGGGTTGCCCCTTTCACAGTCCATACGAATGTAGGCTTGGGTATCATCAATACCTTTTCATGTTTGTTGTGTTGTCAATATTAATCCTCGGAGAAAGACTTTGCTTGGGTCGAAACGTCAGGCAACTGAATGGTTTGCATTTATACCATATGTCATTTTCTTTGGTATAAGCATGCACTTCGCAACATTTAAGTATTTTTTTCTCGCTAATTAATATAAATCCTTTTTAAAGTGAAGGCAGCGTTGATTTTTTTATTGCCAATTAGTACTCCCGTGCCTACTGTTGATACGGCACATTTAAAGTGCAACACGTATGATCTTAAACAGCAAGTAGTGTAATGGGCAGTTTGGTCGTCATAGCCACTCATTATTAATCGTACAACTCGGCAAATAACACTGTTTGATACGGCAGTGTAATGCCGTCACACAAATAAAAACCACACATATCGTGGGTACGTACACGATAAGTTAAGATTGATCGTGTACTTACACGATGACATGTTTTTGTACAAGTTGCGGCAAAACAATTCCGTAGTTGTATGTACCCATCAACATCGATTAAAAATAACCGACGTTTCGTTGCGCACTTTCGACGCCTTCAAGCAGGCGCGGATGCACCAACAACTGTCAACGTTAATTCAAGTGTCTTGGCAGGTTGTTACGTAATATCAATTGGAGGTAATTGGCTAATTATCCGAGGACCCCATCCACACTAGTCTTTCAATTAACAGATAATGACAGAGCGACAGTTATCCCCGCCTCGCTTATTATTTTTGTGCGTCAATCGGAAACAAAATGAATGACTCCAAGGTTTAATACTGTTTTGTAATGCATTGATTTTCCAACAGATAGGGTCCTCATAAATGCTAGGACAATCACAAATTTCTAACCTTGCGTTAAAATGGTGTTAAGCGTCATAAATTATTTGATACTCTCGCAGAGAGCGAAATTTTAAACACATGCACGTCACTTTAAACCTAATTCAATTCAATGCCCATTTAATGCCCATTCGACAAACAAAAACAGAAAACCTTTATTAATAAATGGGTTGCTGTATACAATGTTTAATCAATAACGACACAAGCCAATACATGGATACAATTGAAATAAAACAGATGTCAACACGTATTGGTTTACATCAAGGGAGACACTAATTAGAGTAAGCATACACTGTGGTGGGGATAATGCAAAAGTAGAACGCATAATTTAGTGTATGAATGAATATCATACAATATTGCTACGTACATGAACGAGCGAAAGTGATTACTATGGATGGACACAAATCGAAATATATCAAAAAATAATTCACGAAAATTATTGCCCAAGTTTTTTGGGAGGAACTCTCAGAAAAGAAAGCCACGAATTACTGTAGAAGAGATTATCACGTACATAAACACACACACACCCAGCTCAAAACGAACAGATTCGTAGACTTGTACAGTCCTTCCGTAACAATCAAGAACAAACAGCGTCGCCAAAGCAAGACTAATTAAACAGCTGCGATAAAGTTTCATATAAGTTTTTGTATGGCAAGGACATTGTCTTATTATGCCGTAGTGCAATGACACAATAATTGCGGTACATTTGACCTCCTTCGATGTAGCTAATTAAAGTTACAGGTCATCCAAAGTGAAATTTGATACCCGCATCATTGACGTGAGTTTTTGGTTCATTTAATGCACGAGTGAAAGGATGGTGTGATCTCTGGACAAGGAATCGAGGATGGTGGACAGTCGCATCTCGTCAATTTAACCGTCCTTCAAAATGCCACTCGCAATTACTTTACGGGAACAATAAAAATACGATACCATCCGGGAATCACCAATTTGGGAATGTGCTTGAAGATAATTGCGGTCTTTAGTTTTTCATATCTTACTTGATACAATATTGGCTACTTTAATTACATGCAAGAGTTGCCACGCACCAAACAACCGAGTATTCAGGTAATTTTAATACCGAAACCATTGAGACATTTGTCATCTCCTAAAGAATTGCACCCGCGATGCTCGTTACTAGACAATATCAACAATCTCGGATGACTCCAACATCCCCGTAACCATGGTAACAATATTCAGAGTAGACCATGATAATTGAGTTGTGCTCAGAAGACTTCAAGGCTGCATGGCTAGGCAGAGAGCGTGGGGAAACAACATGACGAACAATTGCTGTCATGTTTTCTGTGTTTTCCAGATTATGGAATGCCTAGGGGCTCTGGTGATGTTTGACTTCCGTTGATGCATATTATGCAAATAACACAATCGTCTCGACGAGCAGAAGTGCGCCCAAGGCAACATCAGCTCCTTTCATATTTTATTTGTTAACGGCTTGGTTATATAGCGCCCTCTCGTTTCCAGTAATAATAAATTCAACTGCATCATGCCATTGCTTTGTAATACCATACCGATGAAATGAACGATGAATTTTTGTTTTCTCGAAAAACTAGACGGCGCTGAAACCATTCTGCAATTTGCCGTTCCAAGATGTGCATTGCCGGCGAATTAATTTCTTACGGTTGTAGAGTTTATGTTGGCAATCTATCTTTAGTATGTACAGCTTCGATTTTTTGAACCATTATACCTCCATTACTCGATGAACCATTGAATCGTCAGGCTCATGGGTTTTTGGTTTAAAGTGCGCCATCATGTGTCGTGTAAGACGGGTCATCTGTGAACTGCTCACCTGATAAATACAGGCACTGGCTTTACATACCCAATGATTTCATTGCGTGAACGTGCAGTGACGTATGTTTTCCGTAGGCCCTTCTGTGTTTTGATTGGTCCTAGGTGATGTTTGTAAGCTGCAATTTTCTTTGTAGTCTGCATGCATAATGTGTGAATGTACATGTACATGGATGTCATGTAATGATGTTTTAAATGTTTACATGTATACGTAGGATTCAACTGCGAATCCCCATTGGAAATAAATGCAAGGTCAAAGGTGCATTCGTACGGTGGATCCGTTCGTACGCTCGATGGTACATTGCGTAAGTCACGAGCCTTGAAATGGCGTTTGGGTCATCTCTATCCATCGGGCACATAGGACCAGTGCCCTTCTTTTTCCTTGCAGATATAGACAGGGGGTCAGTTTAAGTCCTCTGCCAACCGATCCCTGTCTTAACCCGTAAAGGATAAACCCAATGGTTTCATGTTGGCTGCTCCGTGGCTGGTATCCTGATCATTTCTCTAAGCAGGAAAGTGTCAAGCAATATTTTCTGCTTAGGCAGTTTTCTGCTTAGGCACATAATCAGCCCCGTGAGGCTGTTGAATCCAGGCTGTTGATCATGGCTGTCGCCCTCTGCAATGTTTGGCTTGAGCACATCAAAGCTGTGGTTGCTGACAGAGGGCGGGAATCCACACTGAGCTGTCGACTCGTTTACTTTTATACCATGCAAAGCAAAGCGAGACTGATCCCCGTGTGAAAAGTCCCACGTCGTGCTGCTTGATCTAGTCTTGAAATCAAGATGAATTCTTCGAGAACAGAAACATCAGAAAATAGAAATACATCCTTGGCATGCCACGAATCCGACTCGGGCTGGTCCTTTGCTCTATTATAGCTCACTTCCACGGAGCATCCTTCGTTTAACCCATGGAGCAAGCCGCAAATCTACTTTAATAACATTTGCTCAGGTCAACTCAAATGTGCTGATGCTGGAGTCAGATAACAAAATCACCCGCGGTGTTTAATAAGAGCCTGTCCATGAGCACGGATCCATTTACGCGACAAGTTCAGATTACCCAGTCAGGTTACCAGACCACGTGCCATCTACGCGCAAACTCCCACTCGTTTCGAGAACACTTGAGGTAAGATTCAGGCCGTACCCAAAATTAGCGACTGCGGCTTCGGATACGGCTAGCGTCATCATGTATGTAAGTATAGGACTTCTTAAGCAACAGCCTTAACAACAGCTGTAGCCGTTGCTGCCAACGTGCGTGTCAGCTCGAAATACCTAGTCTGCGTTAATTTGGATTGCCGTTCACTTCAAAGGCAGCGCACTTTGCACGCACTGTGCGAAATCTCAAAGTGCCGCAATACATACATTTATATACTGGATGTCGTTATTTCAGCGTCCTGCGTCGATTCAAGGGGCATAGTACCTGCGGAGGTGGGCATTTCGGGCCTTTAAAAAGAATTTGATATGAAATGAATATGGTTGGAATTTTGAAAAGATATTTCAAACGTGGTGTATAATGGTTCACATTTTTCTTGTGTGTGTCTTTCTGTTTGTACTTTCATAGAATAAAGTCCGCTATTTTGTGTCAAAAAAATGTTGACTCCAGAAAAAGGCAGACGGTATGTTCCTTTGTGTTTCCAGAGACAAATTTACCGGTTTCTATAATCTCAGCTCACTAATTACACCACACCGTATGATTGTGTTTTAGTGGGTGTATGTTTTGAGGTTTATCCCTAAGTTCAAAGGGATAATTCCAAACACTAGCCATTAAAGAAAATTAAGTAAATTGTGTTCCTTTAAAAGCACGGAATTCCAGTGACTCTCTAATTAAAATCAAGCCATCATAAATTATAGTATCTTTATAAAAAAAATGCTTGCCAATTGGACATCAGAAGTCAGTGAGTTTGTCTGTTTTATTTAAAGAGCATCCCCTGAGAACTGTCAAGTTGTCATTTTTTTCTCCCAGAAGGAATTTTAATGACGAGAGCAAGTAACTGACACCGCTTTTCCGCAGTGAGGTCGTTACGCATTTTTTGTTTATTCTAAGGAGCCGAACTATTTATATGAAAAAACCGTCGGGTATTTTTACGATGTAGCATCGCCGTTAAAAATGTGGGGAAACCCACAGTATATTAGACTTGTGGGCAAGTCGTTAATGGTCCCACGCGGTGAGAGAGTCGATTGTGGCGGTGCTTTGGCGAGATCACTGCTCTCCCGCGAACTGCTAGTTGCCGACTTCTACTCCCCGTATAGTCGTGACAGCAGTAGTAGAATATCGCGGGAATCGCGGGGAGAATCGGAACGCTATCACCGTGACAGACATTTAACGAGTTGTCCACAAGTCTAACTGTACAGTAGTAAAAAAAAAAAACGCGGCCATCATTTGTGATTGTCAAAGACCAGTATCCTCACTTTCATCCCAACCGTTATGCATAAGTTAACAAACCTGTAAAAATTTGGGCTCAACTGCTCATCATCCTTGTGTGTACTCAGATGCCAAAAAAAGGCACCTGCCCAAACCCTTTCTCAGATTGAAATTGTTGGGTGAAAATGACATTTGTTTTCTTCTAAAACTACATTACTTTAAATGGGGTTAGTAGGATTTGAAACTTTGCATGGTGGAAGTAAGATATAGAAAAGTTTGCGGTAACACCATGTAATAACATTCTCCAGAAGACGATCAGAGCATACTGATCGAAATGTCGAGTTAAACCAACGGTTCTTTTCAGAACCACCCCAACTCATTTAGAGATTGTTATTACATGGTGTTACCGCAAACTTTTCTATATCTTAAATGGGGTTGTTTCTAACAGTGTTTTATACCATCAAAATCTCCAGTGCTCTTTACTACGTAGGTTTTTACGGTCATAAACTTGTGGGGAAATTGTCATTTTTAAACCCTGCTTTTTTAAAACCATACCTTTATCCCTCAATCTTCTAACAACTTATTGCGTATGTAATACAACTTATAAACGGTCGCACGTGAGGTTGGTAACCTTAATTAGTTCATCTTGTAGAACACATACTGTGCAGCGAGGCTAACATTTCCCGCCAATTTGCTTCTCTAATTGGATTAACAACATGTATTGTCCTTGCTCGGTTCATGTGGGAAGGACAATATGTATATAGGTGCCAGCCGTCGTCATTGCAAACTTACAGGAGAAAAATGCATAAATCCACGACCAAAACAAATTCATTGAAGTTTTAGAATATAGTACCTCAACTCCAACCACCACCCCACCCCAAATAAATGCAGCCATCTTGGTTTAAGATTTAAGACACCGGCTACGTACAGAGTTGGGGCTACGTTCAGGTTGATTTGGGCTACGGTGCATTAAAGGACAAGGTTGGGATACATAGGTGCAATCTCCCCCCCCCCCCAACCCAAGCTACCACTATCTCAAAAGTTTCAAGAATTTTCTCAAAACATGTCTGTTCAATTCACCGTACTAATTTTGTTTTTGTTCCTCTGAGCGCTTATATAGAGACTTTTTTTTTAATGTGTCAGGCGCTATATAAATGCAGTTGTTATTATTATTATTATTTACAGACCTAGAGCTTTGATTTGGGCTATTATTTCAGTACATGATTGGTGCTAATAGTGCTAAAGTGTAAGCCTCGAAATAGAAGCCAAATACACGGTGTTGTGTATTTTGTCTCCACGTGTCGCTAAAAAAATGGAACGATTGTTTTTTGATTGGCACCGTTATTGTTTGGCCCTTCACTCCAAATGGACGATCCTAACACTTCAGCAATCCATCTTGAATGCATTGCCTTGTTATGACACCACTCTTCCCAGCAGTTGACCGTGCGATGCCTGCTGGGAACAAGGTTGACGAGCCTTTAAGTGTCTCATGGAATGAAGGTTGACACACAAAGGTCGATGCCTTTTTATTTACAGGCAGTTTCCTCAAGAAAGATGCAATGAAAGTGAAATTTTCAGCTGAGTAGAACGTCTTATTGCTGAGAAAACAGCAACAAACGTTTACAGTGTTGCACAAGAACGTCAAATCTATCCACGTTCAGTGTGTATTTTTATAACATATTATTTTTAGACACGCAAAACCAAAACGCATTTCACTGTACAAATATTGTTTTATTTATTTGTAAAAGTGACAATAAAAAATGATTCATGTGATGGTACCCAGCCACATCTCTGACCACAGCATTCACAAACGGGCACCAACCCTCAAACATAATGAGAAACGAGTTATGCATAAATCGATTCTCTCAACAACCGCTGTGCTTTTCACCAAGAAGTAAGTTTTGTGTATCGAGTGCCTTTGCATCCGTTATTTACAGTGCAGCATCTGTTGCTCACACCGTGGCGCGTGACCGGCACACTTCATCCCCGCAGTCTTCCTCACAACTCGCTCAATAGTCGCACGCAGAGCATCTCAAAACAGACTGCCAAGCCACGGGGGCCGTGGAGCCTCGCAGACGGCATGGAACAAGCCTCTGCCACACGGTGCGGCCCGTCTGTCGTGGGTGGCATTTGAACCCTACGTGTTTGACCTTCTCTTAAGGTCAATAATGCTTGTTTGAACCGCTACATATTGCAGCAAAGAGGGGATGCAGAGAGACCTTAAAGACGCACGGTGTCTGACTTCTTCGTGAGAAGAAAACCTAAATGTTAATGCGAAGATTACTATTGCATGTAACTATACCTTTTCTTTGACGTCTTCCATGTATAACGAATGCCTGTTACCATCATATGAAGAAGGCATCCGACTATTTCGTATTCTATCCTCGTTTGTAGGCTTAATTATTCTTGAGGGAAATACAACAAATGTTAAAGTGACAGAGCTGTAGTTTTCTAAAGGACACAGTCTCACGTGGTGAAACGGAGCAAGCTTCGGTTTAAGTTAGAAGCCAAGAAGTAATCTGGCCAAGAAAACCAGGAAAGTCGAGTCGTGAATGCTCATTATATTTTCAACTTACTTGGGTTATTTGTTTTGGTTTAGAAACAGTCCATATAGGCAAGTATATCCATACGAAGCATATACATCTGATAAATGAACGGACTTAAAAGGGGCTTGAAAATCTGGACATACACACGTCCACTTATTTTTTGTTTACAGAGTAGAAGTTATGCACTACCGATACACAGCATCTTTAAGTTGACGGCTTGAACTATGTGTGAACTTGTTGCATTGGGTGTAAAATAAGCATCGCAAATAGCACATGCTTCAATGTTGAAAGACTGGGTGTATGAAACGATCTTCTATAACGACAGCTGGATACCCTTGTTAAAAATCTTGTCTTGCTAATTATCCAGTGCTACCACCATATTATTTGAAACCGTTTCGTCTTGATCAATCCGCGCGCTGATTAGCTAGCAGACTTCCCCGGATACGCACAGTGCTTCGTGGTAGCTCCGTGTACCCAGCAGTAGCCTCCGACCGTGTCATCATCTGGGAATACTTGCAACCTCAGTCTGATCTCCGACCCCACCAGTCGCATACAAACCATACCGATGCCCGGACGGGGAGATTGTGTTACATCGTAATGGGGGTCTTGAGTCGAGGCTACGAGCATCAACCAGCCGGGATCCATTGGTATATAAAGACAGTGGTGCAGTCACACAAGCAAATGAATGCGCAAAACAATATTGAAGATACCTTTTTTCATCTACAGTTCAGGGGAGTACTTTTTAACTGGTAGTACGGCCTAATCATCCTAACTGACGAACATTCTAGTCTCATATTCATTCACTGACGATGCTACATCTCCCGGACAAGGTATGAATCTAAATATATTTGAACGATGTAAAAGGCATCATTCTTAACCCGTAAACATTATGCGTGTGTCGGTGATGATTCACCACGAATTCTCCTCTCCACCACCACACAACCATCATCAGATGTCTGGAATCGCATGGACTCCAGGACACAAGTAGCACGAGCAGAGACTAGATGAAGTCGTGGTATTTGGGTTTCCACCGTGACATTGAAAACATGGTAATGAGGTTTCGTGTCCGTATTTGGTGACTATTGGTTTGGATTTTTTTGAAGAAGACGCAATACAAGAGGAATGTTCTCGGAGTGGAGTTGTGGAGATAGTGCCGAAAAGTGAAAAGAACTTAAAAATTAAGTAGCTCAGCGAGAGAGTTGTACTGAACATCCTTCACAACAACTTACGTTGGAGTACGATGTAACAGGAAAACTTGTTTTGAAGATGTCTGTCAAGTTTTGAAAGCAACAAAGCTGCAGTTTTGAGCCGGGGAACTTCGCGGACCGTGAGCCAACATGAATGACCGAGAGAGGCGGTCAAACGACGCGGAGAGCCCGGGGCGTTCCGACGGGGAAGATGATGACCAGGGGGAAGTCGTTATGGAGGAATACTACGACGAGGGGCCTGACTACTGCAAGTTGGTCCAGCACTACTCACTGACCTACACCGCGCTGTTCATCTCCCTTATTGTGTATGCCTGCATTGGTGCGGCCGTCTTCAAGGCTTTGGAGTACCCAACAGAGTTCGAACTCTACCGACAGGAACGCGCTGAGTACATCAGCAGAGGGAACACTCTTATCAGCGCGCTGTGGAACGTCACGTCATCCTATGGGGACGAGGAGGAGGGTTGGAGGTATAAAGCAAAACTAGCCATCCATCGTCATGACCTGGAGACGGGGTCATTCGTTCCACCTGCCCATAAACGCACGGTCAAGTGGTCATTTGCTGGGGCATTGTTCTTCTCATGTACAGTGATTAGCACAATAGGTAGGCATTGTTTAGAAAGGGTCATCTTGTCTCATGTTAAACGTTCGCGTTCCCTTTGGAACGCTTTGCGTTCCTGATTATGCGGGAACGCCGTTCCACGCTCCCAACTGTGTGTACACGGGACGCAATTGTATTTATAAACCTTCCCGATGTTCCATTACGAACTAACGTAAGGAATGTTCTATCGGAGCGTTCTGGTGCGGAACTCGAATTGTGTTCCATTATAGAACAATATTATTAGAACGCACATTGTTCTTTATTGATCATTATGGGTTCCAAGACAAAAGTTCAGTTCAAACTTTCCATGTGACGATTATTGTAATTGTCTTTTAATTTTCCCAATAAATAAACATCACGTTGACATAACCCAATATATGACCCTACCTTTAAGTGCATGATGATAAAGCCACCCCTCCCGATTTGCCCAACGGAGTTAAGTCCTTTCCTCACCACGGCACTAAACCAACTCAAAGCAACTATTCCATCAACAAGACGTAACATTAATTGACATTTTCTGCTGATGATTGGCCCACTTTGACCGACAGACCATTTGTTAAATTCTCAGACTTGTTTTGAGCTGTCCCGTTCGATGTTGGCTTTAGCGAAATCAAATTTTTAAATCAGCGGTTGTTTAACTATTCCTCCACGCACGGCGAGACGGTTTTATCCAAAGACATACTAAGGCTGACGAGACGTTACTGCTGAGAAGACGGCATCAGCTGTCCGAACAAATCCCCAAGACGCTGACCAAGGAATTCTGTGCTTGTCTTGGGAAAGACTACTTACTAGTTGCCATTTAGACGTTGCGAGTCAGGGGGGAGCACTGTCACAAATATATGTATTGTAAACAAGCTTGCTGAGCATTACACGAAATTGCGTTGGACGAGAATGTGGAGGTAAATTTGTCTCTTTTTGAACTATCTTTAACAGTTTTTTTGTTCAAATCAATCAATCAACATTAATTTCCATACAAACACAATATACAAACACAAGCGATAGGATGTTACAAGACTGATTGGTTGTGAATTATGCAATTCATAGAGACCGTTACGTGAAAACTACCTCCAACCATGCTTCAACCAAGCGCTGAACAAAAAGTAAAAGTTAAAACTGTACACACAAACGATAACAGAGAGCAGTCATCTTCAAACTGCATTTTTGTAGTCCGCTTTCAATTCCACGTAATTTGCAAAAGAACAAAATGAAGTCATTCGTCTTCTTGAATGTATTCTGTTCAACTTTGGTTTCATTTACAACCGGCGCATGTCACACATCAATCTTTAGCTCCCATGTAGACTCGTGGACAAGTCGTTATATAGCGACATAGTGATCTCGCGAAGTAAGGAGCCGTGTCTCTATCACCGCGACAGGTATTTTAACGACTTTCCGCAAGTCTAGCTTTAACGCGATGCTCACTAATTCTGACAAATCACTCCACCTGCCCCGGAGGCCGCTGCTGAGGATCTTGAGAGGGTGTGAGGGCGGGAGATGACTTGTTTGTCAGAGAGCAATTGAGATACATGGTCAAAGGCGACGTGGATGAGGGAGTGCAAATTTATGACGGTGACAGCTTCTTAGATAAACACTTTGTGGTTGACGTCATAAGTTATTGTGTTTTTGATCGCACTTTGAGGAATTTGGATTCGTTTTCTATTTACTTCTGGGTGACAGTGATTTTAAAGGAAGGTACGTTTTGGTATTACCACTCTAACATGAATGGCAAACAAAACTTACTTAATTACCAGTACAGCAGCTTTCGATTCTCAAATTGTATAAAGCTTCGAAGTTGAAATGGTAGTAAAAGGATGCGTCTGATGGGGACACACAAAGGAAAATAGTATTGGAAGTCGATAATAACATAAAGGAATGAATGGAATAATTAATGAGGACACACAAAGGAAGGGACTAAAATTTTGGGGACACACAAAGAAGAGGGATTAAGATTTTGGGGACACACAAAGGAAGACGAAAGGTTTAATGAAATATTTAATGAGGACACACAATGGAAGACGGAAGGAGAAGGGATTAAAATTTGGGGGGCACACAAAGGAGAGGGATTAAGATTTTGGGGACACACAAAGGAAGACGAAAGGTCGAATGAAATATTCAATGAGGACACACAAAGGAAGACGGAAGGAGAAGGGATTAAAATTCATTCCTTTGTGTTATTATCGATTTCCAATACCATTTTCCTTTGTGTGTCCCCATCAGACGCACCCTTCTACTAATGGTGTTTTTGGGGGAAAAAGTATCATTTTGTAATCACCAACATTTGAATCTGAGCAACGTTTCTGTAAGATACGCTTTTCAGACTAAAGTATTCCAATTGTTACGGATTATTCTCCCTGCGTGGACATAACCGCTCTGAATTTTTCTCAAAAACTTGACCACCTTTTGCAAGTAAATTTTCACAGGTTGTGGATGGGATGTAAAGACCTATCTATATTGACTATGATTCCGATTAAAGCCATTGGACACTTTCGTTAAACAGTATTGTCCAAAGGCCCACACTCCGTGTATCGCAACTAATAAAATAACAAACCTGTTAGGCTCAATCGGTCATCGGAGTCGGGAGAAAATAACGGGAAAACCCACATTTGTTACCGCACGTTTCGCGGACATGTCATGACATGTGTTTACTATAATCCGTAATTCTCGTTGTCGAGAATTGATAATTGTTTTAATGTTTTCTCAAAAAGTAAAGCATTTCATGGAATAGTATTTCAAGAGAAGTCTTTTACCATTACCTTCTGTAAACCCTGTAAGTTATTTGTAAATCTGTGATGTTTTTGTTTTTCTGTTCCGAAAGTGTATAATGGCTTTAAAACAATCTAATGTTTCAAAAATAAACCATTTTCAGCTCCCTTGGAATTATAAATCATGTGTTGCCCACCCATAAAGTAGGCTAATTGACCATACCAAGCTAAATCAATCCCACGAGCCATGCCCTCATGCCAATGTACTCCTGGACGAAGAGAAGCAATCATAGTTAATCTCTTGTTACACACGTCTGGGATTCGAACCCATACCCTGCTGACTTATCCACAGAACTTTGGTCTGGTGCACCAACACTCTCGTACACGACCCGCTACAGCTATAGGCATACAACTGTCAAAGCTCAAGTCATAACTGCATTTAAAATTCTGATTCCAAATGATGCATCATTATGATTGCTGGCTGATGGGTCTTGTCACTTTGTGCACTTTCTGCAAATATTTATTTTCATTGACAATCTGTCACCCTTTACTTTTGGAATTTTTCTAAGCGCCACAACCACAAACACAACAATGTTTATTTTCGCAAGGGTGTATGCGATAAACATGCGATATTTGCGATAAACATGTGTTCCCTGTGTATAATAAAAGCTATAGGCCTAGATCAAAAGTTAACTCGTATCTGTATTGACGTCATAATTTCTCTTAATTGTAAACTTACTATTATTTTTGGACTCCGGTTCCCATGTCGAGATACTCATGGTATTCCTATGTAAATATACAATAGTTCTGGCCTTAAAGGCAGTGGACACTATTGGTAACTGTCACAGACTAGTCTTCACAGTTGGTAAATCTCAACATTTGCATAAAATAACTAACCTGTGAAAATGTGAGCTTAATCGGTCATCGAACTTGCGAGATAATAATGAAAGAAAAACACCCTTGTCACACGAAGTTGTGTGCGTTTAGATGGTTGATTTCGAAACCAAATTTGTGGAAAATTACTTCTTTCTCGAAAACTACGTCACTTCAGAGGGAGCCGTTTCTCACAGTGTTTTATACCATCAACCTCTCCCCTTTACTCGTCACCAAGAAAGGTTTTATGCTAATAATTATTTTGAGTCATTACCAATAGTGACCACTGCCTTTAAGATAGACCGTGTGAGTGTAGAGTGTTTATGTCACGGCAAGACACTCGACGAGACAGCTTATTCTTAATGATAAAAACATACAAACAACAAGTTCCAAGCAGTCACCATGAAGTGAAATGAAATCAGATTGCAGTTTTCACTAACTTTGCGTTTGAAATGATCAGAAACCTTCAGCTTGTCTTAGTTCGATAGCTCATTTTACAATAACCGTGGGCTTAGTGCCCTGGTCATTTGGGTCAATAACATTCCATTATTCTTTCTCAGCTCCATTGGGAGTATCAGCCCGGGCTGCCACGTCACTCCAAAGGCATTTTCAAACGTAATATCCCCTCCTCGCTAGACTTGAATCAAGTCCCGTTCTCGTGCGAGAGGTCCCTAAGCATTATACCCGCAGTCAAAATGTGTAGCTATCGTGTGGAACGGGTTGGGAAATGCAGAGCGTTGGCTTGAGTCAAGTCTACTCCTCGCACGGTGTAACCTCTAGAAACTTATATGTGCGTTAAATATGGTCAAAAAAGTGTCAAAACCGAGAAAAACAACATATAAAACTTGTTGATGCAGACTTCGGTGAGAGTGCAGTTGATTTGATATGCTAATTTAAATGACCCGATTTATCCCCACGGCGTTTCTAAAATCCAGTCACAACTGCTGAAGTTCATTGTAATTTATTCGTCATCTCAGATGTCTTTTCGAAATAACGGCTTGTGACCCTCGGGCTTTGAGACTCCCTAGCTGCCATCGTGAATCATTGCAAGCTTAAGGTCGTTATCGAAACCACGGTTCAGGTTTGGGCTCCAGCCTGTGTGGGACTCACTCCCTCTGTTTAAAGCCCCGTTAGGAAAGCACACGATGTCTAAAATTAATAACAGACGGGGCCAAAGTCTAAACCCAAGCTCAACCCGTGGTTTTGAAAACGGCCAAACTTCAGAGCATTTCCCCATAGTGCGTTTTTCTTCTCCGTTCACACGACTGACAGGTTTATTTGAAATAATTGGCGGGTTGCTGTGATGTGTCGCAAGGTGAGCTGCGGCCGTTCATTGCGCCTTACTGACCCCATCAGCCCTCTGGGAACATCTTCGTCTGTGTGATACCAGATCCCTGGCGTGGGGGTTAAAAGGAAGGTACACATGTGGTTATTGTCAAAGACCAGTCTTCTCACTTGGTGTATCCCAAGATAAGCATAAAATAACAAGCCCGTGAATAGTTGAGCTAAATTGGTCATCGAAGTTGTGAGAAAATGATGAGAGAAAAAACACCCTTGTTGGATGAATTTGTCTGCTTTCAAATAGGAATAATAGACTTGTGGCTGGAAATCTTTTATTATTTGTTTTGAGAAATAACCTCTTTCTCAAAATCTATCCTACTTCAGAGGGAGCCGTTTCTCACAATGTTTTATACTAACAACAGCTCTTCAATGCTCGTTATCAATTCAGTTTTTAAAGTAATATTATTTGTTTTTAGTAATTACCAAACGTGTATACCTTCCCTTTAAAAGGACATCGTTTACCACAGTATAGACTCATCTCATGCGATGAGTTTGAAATATGCAATGAGTTCATAAAGGATATCATTTTCTAGGAACTATAGTGTGTAGAGTGTATTTTTAACTTTAGCCCAATGTGGACTCAATTAGACTATTCTTGAACAACAATGTTTTGCCTTCCTCGATCTAAAAGGCAGGGGTGATTGCGAGCTGACAAAATAGTCGCAGACAGTGTTCGTGTTGTATGTGTTTAACCTTATAAAAAAGCTAAATTGTAATCTTACTTGGTAACGAGTGTGTGGGGAGAGGTTAATAGTATAAAACATTGTGAGAAAAGGCTTCCTCTAAAGTGAAGTGGCTTTCGAGAAAGAGGTAATTTTTCACGAATTTGATTTTGAGACCTCAGATTTAGAATTTGAGGTCTCGAAATCAAGGATCTGAAAGCACACAACTTCGTGTGACACGAGTGTTTTTTCTTCTTCATTATTATCTCGCAACTTCGACTACCAACTGAGCTGAAATGTTCACAGGTTCGTTATTTTATGCGTATGTTGAGATACACCAAGTGAGAAGACTGGTCTTGGACAATTACCAATAGTGTCCACTGTCTTTAATCCGTAACGTTTTGTGAGTCAGGAGAAAATAGTGGCAAACATGCACAATTATTGTCAGCATGTATAAAACACTTTGTGCCATTACAGGTGATGGAGACATCATCATGGGTGATTTATTGGAATGAATGTGCTTCATGTTGAATGTTTAGACAATTTGACCATACCGTCAAGTTTCGCACTCGCTATTCCATACGTCATACTTGGATATTATGTGAGAAGATATCGGTCAATTGATGGGAGATTGTTGGATGTTGACATGTGATTTGGCGTGGCTGAATATATGTAGGCCTATGAATACTTTGAATTGGCATGCTCACGATTTTGTTAACTATGAGGCTCTGGGCCAATTTAATTAAAGCTGCTTAAAGGCAGTGGACACTATTGGTAATTGTCAAAGACTAGCCTTCACAGTTGGTGTATCTCAACATATGCATAAAATAACAAACCTGTGAAAATTTTAGCTCAATTGGTCATCGAAGTTGCCAGATAATAGTGAAAGAAAAACACCCTTGTCGCACGAAGTTGTGTGCGTTTAGATAGTTGATTTCGAGACCTCAAATTCTAAATCTTAGGTCTCGAAATCAAATTCGTGGAAAATTACTTCTTTCTCGAAAACTATGGCGCTTCAGAGGGAGCTGTTTCTCACAATATTTAATACCATCAACCTCTCCCCATTACTCGGCACCAAGAAAGGTTTTATGATAGTCCACTACCTTTAAGCACATAGATTTTATTCTCGGTTCCTGCGTTTTTGGCAAGAATGAGGTGCATGCTGGAGTAGCTAGCGATCAAATTTGATCTCTAGCTAGACCAGCATGCACCTCGCTCATTAGTTTGCGCTTGCGCAAAGGGTATTTGCGAAAACGGTCAACTCATGGAACCGCCTTACTAACATTTCAGTGTCAGTCAGTCGTTCTTTCGACAAAATTTTATCAGGATAAAACTTTTAAAATATCTTTCTAATTCCAAAAATGCTCATTTAATCACAAACGATTTCTGTATCTCAAAGCGCCAATTCCGAAAGCAACTTACCAATCTAATAGTAGTGCTCACGAAATAAGTAAACACACAGCTAAGTAAACACACAGCTGCCGCCGAGTGGCAAAGCAGTGCTATGTTCGGCACAGCTAGCGCATTTAAAACTCTTGTACAAAAATGCACTTTGTTCATAAAGTAATTTTCCTTTTAGCAAATGTTTTGGGCAATATTTAGGTCAAAGTTCTGTTTATCTCTTCAATTTTGTCCGTCGAAACTGTTTCAGCCTTCAGCTTAAAAAGTTTGCCAAATCAAAGTCACTCGCCAGTATTATAATCGTTATACCATGCATGCACCAAAGTTTTCATCTCACTGCAGTAATTTGCAAAAAAATGTTGAGTGCATACCAGACATGAGGAAAATGGCTCAAGAATGCAAATTTGATCCGGGCGAGTTTGCGGTGTAGGCGAGGGTTATAGACGATTAAGATCGGGCTAGCGGGCTGCAGCTGTGACGATCAGATCCCAGTGCCATTAAGCTAGCTATACAGAATGCGTCTGTGTCGTGTCCCCTGTGTCACGGTCCAATCACGCTTGTAAAGCTGCAAAGGGGGACAGACTGTTTTACTCCTTCAGCCTCGGTCTGGGCACAGTGATTATGAATGCTTGCTGATTAAGAAGTTTAGTTATTCAATAACATTTCTTTTCTGTGGAATACTTTTTCCATCTGAGATTTAATCTCAAACTAGTCGGCCTATCTGGACACCACCCCCCCCCCCACAAACTCCTAAACTCGGTTGTTACAACCTAAATTAACGACAATTTGTTTACATACTGAACATTAGCACAGATTTGCTATTTCATGTAAAATGGTTTGTCAAAAAAAAAAAAAAAAAAAAAAAAAACATGAACACTGTCTGTGATTTGTTTTGTTCAGCTCCACCATTCCTATTTAATACAGTCATTTACTACGCAACGAAATCGAGGCTGAGAGAGCAAATAAATTGTCGGTTCCCGGTTTGGTGTACTTAATAATATACCAGTTTTCATGTTTGGTATTGCACACACACACCATGATTGTGAAGACATAGATGGTATATACCAGCATGGTGCGTACGAGTTTAGGACTGTAGCATCTTATATAGGCCGCATGTTCAATCCACATAATTGAAATGACATTCGCATTTGTAGACTTGCAGCACGCTGTTATACTTGAGTTGGAAAGGTCTATCTCTTGATTAGAGAATACGGTAACACTACGGCGTCACACCTGAAATATTCAACTATTTAAAACTTCTACATGCCTTGGTAAAAACATTTGAAGAGGTATACATTATGTGCTCATTAAGTGGCATGATAGACAACACCCTTCCAGCCTAATTGTGTCACCACTGTTCGGGAAATATCAGTGAATATTTCGAGCTAGGATTTTGTTGGATAGGTCTACTTCTTCACAAAATGTCTAATGAGAGTGATGTGTGAAGCTAATCATGGTGTGGAGGACAAGAATAAGTGAGAAATAAAAGTAAACTTGCTGGGAACATCCGTATTAAAGGGAAGGTACATGTTTGGTAACTACTCAAAACAAATATTAACTTAAAAACTGACTTAGTATTCACGAGCATCGGAGAGCTGTTGATAGTATAAAACATTGTGAGAAACGGCTCCCTCTGAAGTAGCATAGATTTCGAGAAAGAGGTAATTTCTCACTAAGACTTTCTCGCTAGAAGTCCTTTATTCCTATCTGAAAGCACACAAACTCGTCCAACAAGGGTGTTTCTTCTCTCATCGTTTTCTCGCAACTTCCATGACAAATTTAGCTCAAATTTTCATAGGTTTGTTATTTTATGCTTATGTTGGGCTACACCAAGTGGTAAGACTGGTCTTTGACAATTACCAAACGTGTACATTCCCTTTAAGTAATAATACTCTATTGGGGGAGTGATGTTGGCTCTGAAAAAAAAGCCGTTTTGGGTCTCAACGTTTGCGAACAGTGTGCTCGTCTTTAGGAGAAAAGTCTCATGGTTGCAATGAGCTGTCTCCAATCTCAATATCACCGCGACAAACATTAACGACTTGTCCATAAGACTAAGATCTCATCATTGCGAAAGGAAAGATCTAGGACTGCCCTTGACCATCAGCCCTCACTCTTCCCAAGGGGCTAAACATTCTTCCCATTGACTCAATTTTAACATATGCCGTCTTTCTGTTTGTATCATCTTGCAGGTTACGGTAACATAGCACCAGTCACCAATGGCGGTCGAATATTCTGCATCATCTACGCCGTGTTCGGCATTGCAATGTTGCTCCTAGTCCTCGCTAGCATCGGCTCACTGTTCGCCCGAGGTGCCACTCTGACGTACCGCCTGCTTCATTTGAATATTCAAATGGCAAAGGGATTAGCCCCACCCCCGAAGAAGGAGAAGAAGTTACGACCGGTCCGTGTGCCGGCACCCGGTGAGCAGGGCGAAGGAGGTGCAGAGTGCCAGGGCATGCCGTTGCATGAGGAGGATAAACGCCCTGACATGGACGATGTGATACGGGACATATGGAGCAACGAGCCGGAGATACCTCCGGGTGATATACCGCCAATGAGGATCGTGACCCTCAAAGAGCCAGCTGGGGATCAGGAGGAAGGAGGTGAGCGTCCCGCTAAGAAGAAACACCAAACAGAGGAGGAGGAAGACGGTGGGGATGAACAAGAGCAGGTTGATATACCATTGAGCATTGTACTAGTGTTTGCCTTGATGTACGTGTGCTTACTAGCAGGTCTTCTATCCGTCTGGGAGCAACAGTGGAACTACTTTGAAGCCTTTTACTTCTCTTTTATCACTCTGACCACAATCGGCTTCGGGGACTTGACCCCAGTGCACCAGAAGAACCTCCTGGGCTGCACGTTCTTCATCCTACTCGGCATGGCGATCATGTCCATGTGCATTGCGCTTGCGCAGGAGATCATCATGAAGAAAGTGGCGTGGATCAGTGAGAGGGTGGGCGTGGCACTCATCAAGGCTAAACCCGCATCGTAACATAACAGTTTGCTATGATGACCTTTAACCTTTGGCGTCTCGCGCACCAGAAAGATGGGATGTTCACCCCCTTTTAATTCCGCGTTAAACTTAGACTGGTCCCCCGTATCCGCAAGAAAAAGGACAGGTGTTGAATTTGTATACATTGTAGCATACGTCGAATTTAACTGCGAATCTCCCGCCAGGACCACGAATGCCATGTAAAATGAATGCAGGGAGGTCAAAGGTGACTATGAAGGTCTAGTATAGCATAAATCACGAGCCTTGAAGTGTGATGTCAGAATGTTCAGACTAGCGGGAGTCTGCTTAATGCTTAAAAGTGAACGGGAGAATAAAGCAAACCGAACAGGTTGTAAAGGCTCCGATGAGTATTGCCTATAAGCAGATTGAGCACATTACCACTACCACGTGATTTGATAATGGATGACGTAACGCGTGCTACGCCAATCAAAATGGCAAGAATGCATGACCGAAGTTATTTATAATGTACTAGCCAAGTTCATTTTGATGTGAGATGCAAGGAGGGTTATCTACATAGTAGACGCACGTTTAGAGTTTATAAAAAGGAAAACAGTCAGCTTCAAAAAGTTGGTCTTCGGGAGCTGCATGGTGTGTGTGGGGACTGAGGCGGGGGCCGGACCCCCTGGGCACCGATAGTCTGGATTCACGCCTGCATCGCTTATAGGAATAAACACTGGAATGTTATTAGGCTACACATTTGTAAATTATTAACAATAATTAATTTGTATGACATATAAATAATACTTACCGAAACTGCACGCTAACGCTCGTGGGGGACGGAGCGCCGCTGGCCCCCACGAGCCACCTCTCCGACGAGTGCCTCCTGCTCTGCACTTTGCCGTGCACCCAGAACACCGTCTTTCCACCAAGTCGGGGCCCCGTGCCGAGACAATCTGGTTCCTTAATACTCAACAGTGTAAGTTAATGTTGCCTAAACAACGAATGAACATACTGCTTTGTACATAGTCAATTAAAAAATACAAACTTATTAATGGGTTGTGGAGAAACCATGAATTGGCTAAGTTCGCACAAGGAAAACCTCGTCGACTGGAGTACGATATTGTGTGCCCAATTTCCTACAGCTGTCTCCGCAAAGTACATCAATTCCATACTGTTGTAAAGGTTTAACCAGCAGAAATGGTATGTGTTCAATTGGTTGCTGGTATCTCTTATAGTGCGCTTAGCAGAAAAGTGTTTAGAACATTTTTCTTTGTAAGCAGCTCTATGAAATTGAGCCCTGTTCGTATTTCTGTGTGACCATAGAGCAAGGAATGGTATAATGAACTTACTGTTGTTTACTATAATAATTAATTGTGGAAGTTGACTGATGTTGATTGAAAAAATATACAAAATTGCTGTGCGAATTTAAGCCAAAACCTAATATTTTTTATTAAACATTTTTATCTGTGGCCTTCAGCTGTCATTTAAAAGGTTTTATAAATCAAAACAAGTAGTAAAACACTGTTAGATAATCGCAAACAAATTGCACTTAAGTTCGAGAAGCACTATTTTACTATTGAAAGGTGGGTAGACATAATGATTGACTTGAAACAAAGAATTGCTTATGCGTGACACTTGAGGGCGCTCTCATGTTTTGTAATGTCACGTGTTCTACGAACTACACACATGTCAGAACGGTCGCTGTCAAAACAAACACAGAAATAATTCGCTGGGAATATCTTTCGTTTTAAAGCAAGAAAACCAAAAGGTAAGACAGTTTTACTTATGTTCCACATCATACTTTGTCAACAAGAATCATTTTAATTTAAAATGGTTCTTTATCAATTTAGTCCGAAACTAAAGTCCAATCCAAACGGTGATGTCCAGGTCCAGGAATTGGGCAAGAAGTACATTATTATGCCATGCAGTTCATGTCCATCTTGACAAAATGTTGTGCGCGATCCTCACGCGTTAACAGCTTTAAAGACACTGGACACTATTGGTAATTGTCAAAGACCAGTCTTCTCACTTGGTGTATCTCAACACATGCATAAACAAAAAAACTGTGAAAATTTGAGCTCAATTGGTCGTCGAAGTTGTGAGATAATAATGGAAGAAAAAAACACCCTCGTCAAAAGAAGTTGTGTGCTTTCAGATGCTTGATTTCGGGACGTCAAATTCTGAATCTGAGGTCTCAAAATCAAATTCGTGAAAAATTAGTTCTTTCTCGAAATCTATCATTACTTCATAGAAAGCCGTTTCTCACAATGTTTTATACTAAATACTATCAACATCTCCCCACTACTCGTTACCAAGTAAGGTTTTGTGCCAATAATTATTTTGAGTAATTACCAATAGTTTCCACTGCCTTTAAGGAATAAAATATAATACTTTTAAGGATTTTACTTTAAGAATGGTGTCAGGTTTGTGTATGAAGACAGGTGTACATCTCATTACTTGTGTAGTCGTTGTTTTTATCTTATATCTTATGAGGTTATCATCAAACAAAATGTTACAAAAAATATTTAATTTTGACCAGGGCCCAATAACCAGCAAACATTCAATGTCACATACCAAATGTGACTGGTATCTTGCTTAGCAAACAATCAAATAAACATTATTTTCTGCTTTATAATATAAGCAGCTCTATGACATTGGGCCCAACATAGTATCTTTCCTACCAGGGCATATCCTGGAAGATATAAAATAATGTGGTATAGATTCCAGTACAAACCTTTGCCTCTTACTCTAGGATTGTAAACTAAAGAGGAGACAAATTCTTTAAAGGCAGTGGATACTATTGGTAATGACTCAAAATAATTATTAGCATAAAACCTTTACATGGTAACAAGTAATGGGGAGAGGTTGATGGTATAAAACATGGTGAGAAACAGCTCCTGCTGAAGTAGCGTAGTTTTCGAGAACGAAGTAATTTTCCACGAATTTGATTTTGAGACCTCAGAATTAGAATTTTGAGGTCTCAAACTCAAGCATCTGAAAGCACACAACTTGTGTGACAAGGGTGTTTTTCTGTTATTATTATCTCGCAACTTCGACGACCAATTCATTGAGCTAAAAGTTTCACAGGTTTGTTATTTTATGCATTGCCAAGTGAGACGACTGATCTTTTACAATTACCAATAGTGTCCACTGTCTTTAAGGTTGACATTTTCTTGTATTTTAAGAGAAACTATTATTATGAAGTTTGATTGATGTTGTACATTATTTGTATAAAAAGTTTATCTGCAAGTGTGCATGCATTTACCTTTGAATAATAAAAAAAAAAAAGTGCAATTATTACTGGATTGTTGTTAACAAAAGAATGTATAAATAAATTTACAATGTATGGGTTTTTTGTATAACTTAATGACTTTTTGGGAACTGTGTGTGTCTGTATGGACTTTCAGCAATGGCACAATTACAGAGTCCCTGCCTGTAAGAATGTACCAAGTGGTGATTCATGGGTTCTCAGATCTTCTTCTAAAAAATTAGAGTGATACATCATCATACCAAACGAATAAATCCAAAATATTAGTTTGCTGATGCTTTCGGTTTGGGAGTTATCAGTTATCAAAGTTTCGGCCTAAAAGCCTTCGTGAAACGAATAGTACATTCCCTGTAAACACAAAAATGTACGTCAAGCTCGTCCCAACAAAAGTAAAACATTTTTTGAAACCTCCAGTTGGGCTTATAACAAAAGTAAAAAAAAAAATTTTGGGGATCTCGTTGGCGCGTCATGTTACGCGCACCTGAACCTTTGACGAACAGTGCCCTCGTGCCATTTTCAACGCCTCATAACTCAACGCGCCTGTAAGATCCCATGAATTAAACAAGTACACATGAAAGAGCTTGCATCCCTAAAACAAATTGAAGTGCAAAGTGCGTGGGATCTCGTTGGCGCAGAGAAATAATAGAGGTCAAAGTTCAAATTTTTCCCAATATATTGCGTTTTCGCACCTCCGTAACCTTGCGCGCCAACAACGAAAAAGTTGTTTTATGGCAACCGGGTGTTGGAACAGTTTTCATCTAATGGCTAATGGAAAAAGATTCTTGGGATCTCTGCAACTTGCATGTCAAAAGATTTTTTGAAAATGTTCTAAAGTATTGCCATTCCACACATTTTGTCCTAAATTGGCACAACATTCACTTTTTTCATCACTGTAAGTATCTGTGCCAACAAGATCCCATCAATTTTTTCTTGTATTTGGTTAAGTTGAGTGTTCCTAAACAGATTTCAATTGAAAAATAATTGGGATCACGTTGGCCCACCAGTATAACAAAGGTCAAAGGTCATATGAAACTACACTACTGCCTATTTCGGGCGATTTTGCGTCGTCTAGAAATCCACACGCCAATATGATCCCATTAAATTGTCTGCGTTTTATGATTATATAGATTCTCAGCAACACATAAAAAGCAAAAACCAAATGGGATTTGAGTGGCGCTAACAAATGTTATGGATATGATGTTCACAAGACATGCCTATACTTATGCATTGCTGTGGCAACAGAAAGTGAAAAATATCCCCCAATTTCAAAATGTAGGCAAACCATTGAGGGGATGGGTCTCCAAAACAAATTTGGTCCAGATATAGAAACGAACCAGCCTTTGCCTCGTTATAGAAATACTCCAAACATAAATAAGGGAATAAAAGGGTAGCGACTCGCTCTTGCACGGCCGTTTAGAACCGGCAGGTCGTTGCCGTGTGATAAAGGCTCCGTTTGTGCGCATGCGCGAATAGTCTTGGTGCAACACGTTCTTGTTTTCCTTTCATACACAGCGCGGCCAACTCACATCGCCTGTAACAAGAAACGTCTTGCACCAAGACTAGCGCTTCTTAAAAAAGGGCCCCCTTTGAGAAAATTGTAAATTTCTACTGCAGGGCATTTGAAGGGCACAAAGGCAATGACAAGGGGGTATGAGGCAATCGCCTCCTCAGCCTTCGTGAAGTATCATGCCTGCTTTCTAAAAAAAATGATGCCCTGCAGCACTACATTTTTGTCGTTGGTTGCAACAAACTGCTAGAAACTTAAATAGAGGGCGCTATTGCATAATATGATCATGTGCCAACATTTGGGACCATTGGGCCTCTTGGTGGTAGTTATTTGTACAAAGTAGACTTGTGGACGAGTCTTTAATGGTCTGCCGCGGTGAGATAGTCGATTTGTGGCGGTGCTCTCGCGAGATCAGTGCTCTCGCGCAAGCTGCTGGGTGCCAACTTCTACTCCTTATTAACTGTAGTTGTGAGAGCAGTAGTCTCGCGGGGCCAGCAGTCGCAAGAATATCACAGGGAAATTTGGAATCTATTCTATAGAATCAGAATGCTGTCACCGCGACAGACATTTAACGACTTGTCCACAAGTCTATGAGCTAAGCTCATGGAAGTGTCGTGGCCGAGCGGTTAAGAGCACTGAATTCAAACTCTGGTGTTTCTGATCAGCAGAGTGTGGGTTCGAATCCCCAGCCGTGACACTGTGTCCTTGAGCAAGACACTTAACCATTGCTTCGTCCTTCGGATGGGACGTAAAGCCGTTGGTCCCATGTGTTGTGTAACGCATGTAAAAGAACCCAGTGCACTTATCGAAAAGAGAAGGGGTTCGCCCCGGTGTTCCTGGTTGTGGCTGCTTAATGCGCCGTAGCACCTTGTAAACCCTTATAAGGTGCTAAATAATTGGGTCTCAGAATTCATCACTGCAATAACCTATCTTTCTGAAAGTTTGTATATACTCAGCGCCTTGAGTACCTTGTTTGGTAGTACGTGCGCTATATAAGACTTCGATATTATATTATTATTATATTATTAAGCTGTGTATCATTTTCTTTTTGTATATTGCGCGGAGATTTTGAAGGAAAATAAATATAGACGCCCTTCATGAAAGTTATGTTGGTCACTTGCAATCTATTATAGTCGTGTATTCTCTTGTTTAAATAAACAAACTTAAAGGGAAGGTACATGTTTGGTAATTACTCAAAACAAATATTAACTTAAAAACTGACTTGGTAACAAGCATTGGAGAGCTGTTGATAGTATAAAACATTGTGGGAAACGACTCCCTCTGAAGTAACGTAGTTTTTGAGAAAGATGTAATTTCTCACTAAAAGTCTTTTATTTTTATCTGAAAGTACACATTTTCATCCAACAAGGGTGTTTTTTCTTTCATCATTTTCTTGCAACTTCGATGACCAATTGAGCCCAAATTTTCACAGGCTTGTTATTTTATGGTTATGATGGGATACACCAAGTGAGAAGACTGGTCTTTGACAATTACCAATTGTGTACCTTCCTTTAAAGGCACTTGACACTTTTGGTAATTACTCTAAATTTAGTTTTCAAAACATAAAATTCCAAGTGGCTTGAATGTTGATTTTTTGGATACTTGTTATATTTTTTTTTCTTATGCATGTTATGTAGGGATGACAGATTTCGGGAAAGTTTTTTTTTAGGTTAAACAGAAGTTTTGATATAATTTGGGGGTTTGGGGTTATTACGATTTTTAACTTATTATTTGGTGGATAAGTTTGAGAGATATCACTGCTAAAGTTCATACTAGGTCCATACTTGGTGGCACGGTTGGCTTGTGCGTAAAGCGCTCGCCTCTTACCAAGGTGACCCCGGTTCGATTCCCGGTCAGGGCCATATGTGAGATGAGTTGTGCGTTGGTTCTCTGCTGTGCCACGAGGGTTTTCCAGACTCTCCAGTTTTCCTCCCTCAGGAAAAAATCAAACACTTTCGATCTTGGCTGTGGTGAAATGCCTTTAAATATGTATTTTAGTCAAGCTAATGTTCCAAATTCTACAATTTGTTTGCATTGCAGGAAGGCTTCCTATATCTCCAAAAGTCCAAATAGATCTACCATCATCAATGACTGGTTCAGACTGCCTCATGGTAGATGAGCTGCACTTTCCAGTTAAAGGCCCTGGACACTATTGGTAATTACTCAAAATAATGATTAGCATAAAACCTTACTTGGTAATGAGAAATGGGGAGATGTTGGTATTATAAAACAATGTGAGAAACGGCTCCCTCTGAAGTAAAGTAGTTTTCAAGAAAGAAGTAATTTTGCACGAATTTGATTTCGAGACCTCAGAATTTGATTTTGAGGTCTCGAAATCAAGCATCTGAAAGCACACAACGTGTGACAAGGGTGTTTTTTCTTTCATTATTATCTCGCAACTTCAACGACCAATTGAGCACAAATTTTCACAGGTTTGTTACTTTATGCATATAATATTGAGATACACCAAGTGAGAAGACTGGTCTTTGACAATTACCAATATTGTCCTGTGTCTTTAAAGGCACTGGACACTATTGGTAATTACTTTGGAAAACCTACACTGTATTTCCTGCAGTATTTCTAGCAATGAAATCAAACACCACACCATGAGTTGTTTAGTCATCGTCATGTTTACACTAACGTTTCCTTTGGAGTTTTGGCTAATAACAATAGCAGCCAGAGGAAGCGGCCTTGCACTTTCATAAAGCCAGTAAGCACAAAAACTTGCTAAGCATAGTAGCATACGAAAGTATTGCTTAACAGAAGCAGAAATAGGTTACCAGTCAAATGACAATAAGTTTACACTGTTGTGACTGGTGCCCCACTCAATATTTGTTAAGCAGTACTTTTTTTTAAACAGCTTCATGAAATTGGGCCCTGATGTTATAAGGGTGATCGCAGTTTGTCGCTCGTACCACGCAGTCCACAGAACAAACAAAATGTGTTTTTGAAAAATCAGAACCACAATTTCTTTCAAGAACTATTCCCCTGAACGAGTTTAATGATTATTAAGATGTGATCGGAAGTTCTGAAGTTTGCCACGAGTCAGTTTCTTTGTATCTGTTGTCGACGACGTATTACACAAAGTTAGTCTCAAATGTCAAAGAGACTTTGGTGAACCAAAATGATTTTCTCTTTGCCGTAACAACTTTTTATAAAAATTTTTGAAAACAAGTAATCGATGTAAATTTCAGTTGAGTTTGTGGTCTTTACATGTATTTGTATCAGTGGATTATGGACGAAACAGTAATTCTTTAGTAAGTTTCTCATTTATATAACTGAATGAAAAAAAAGCAAAAAATACATAAAGGAAATTATACTTGAATGTATATTATACAGAACTATTAAATCAACAGTGTCATTATCATAATGCAATGCGCAATCGGTTTTTTATTGTTTTGTGTAAATGTTTCATGTTTGGAATTCTTCCAACAATTTCAGGTTGGGAAAGGAATATCATAAAGATAACCTGTTTTTAAATAGCGCTGTTCACACCCGAAGGGCGTCTCAAAACGCTTCAACATTTTTACCTCTGGTCACTGAGCCTTAAATTATTCCTTGAACCATCTCAGCTCCCTTGGGGGTATACATCTACAAAAATGCTGAAAAAACGTGTCTTTGCCCAAACTCTACCCAATATCACCCTACCCCTTTCCAATCCCTTACCCCCACCCTAATCCTTTCCCTTCACCCGTAACCTGAAGGTAATAGGTCTTGCCCCGCCCTATTCCTTGGGGGTATACAGCCTGTGCAACATATATTAGGCTAAATCAATCACAAGAACCATCTCTGCCTTAACATATACCCAATATAAGCATGTGAGTGTGGGTGGAGTTTGGGACGGGGTTAGGGAAGGGATGGTTTTGTGCTACAGGGTTTACTGTGTATGATCAGCTGTGCATACATCCTATTCTTGGGTTATGTGGCTATCTCTAAAAGAGGCTTGATAAGTGTTGATGGCAAGCAGACACAGCCATGCATGATGCTTCACTAAGCCACTATGAATCTTCAAAAACACTCAAAACTCCAACCTACCCCTTGTCCAAATTTAACCCTACTCATTCCCGGGCTCTTACACCTACCCTTTCCCTTCACCCTTACCTGAGGGTAATAGGTCTTGCCCCGCCCTATTCCTTGAAGGAATTTCCCTTTATCCCTACATACCCCTTTTCTCGCCCCAACTCTATCCGTTGCCCAAACACTACCGTAAGACCTAACTCTACTAGTTTCTTCCCGAGACCTTACCCCTTACGCTATCTCTTTATCCCTAAAAACCCCTTTTCTTGCCCCAACTCTATCCGTTGCCCAAACTCTACCCTTACCTAACCCTACTAGTCCCTTCCTGAGCCCTTACCCCTTACGCTATCTCTTTATCCCTAAAAACCCCTTTTCTTGCCCCAACTCTATCCGTTGCCCAAACTCTACCCTTACCTAACCCTACTACCGGTAGTCCCTTCCTGAGCCCTTACCCCTTACCCTATCTTTTTATCCCTACAAACCCCTTGTCTCTCCCAAACTCTATCCGTTGTCCAAACTCTACCCTTACCTAACCCTACTAGCCCCTTCGCGAGGACTTGCCCCTTACTCTATCCCTTCATCCCTACAAACCACATGTCCTGCCCCAACTCTATCCGTTGCCCAAATTCTACCCTTACCTAACCCTACTATAGCCCCCTTCCCAAGCCCTTACCCTATCTCTTTATCCCTACAAACCCCTTTTCTCGTCCCAACTCTATCTGTTGCCCAAACTCTACCCTTACCTAACCCTACTATAGCCCCCTTCCGAAGCCCTTACCCTATCTCTTTATCCCTACAAACCCCTTTTCTCGTCCCAACTCTATCCGTTGCCCAAACTCTACCCTTACCTAACCCTACTATAGCCCCCTTCCGAAGCCCTTACCCCTTACCCTATCTCTTTATCCCTACAAACCCCTTTTCTCCTCCCAACTCTATCCGTTGCTAAACTCTACCCTTACCTAACAATTCTATAGCCCCCTTCCCGAGGACTTAACCCTTACTCTATCCCTTCATCCCTACAAACCACATGTCCTGCCCCAACTTTTTCCGTTGCCCAAACTATACCCTAATACCTTACCCTACTAGTCACTTCCCGAGCCCTTACCTCGTACTCTATCCCTTCATCCCTACAAACCCCATGTCTCGCCCCAACTCTATCCGTTGCCTAAACTCTACCCTTACCTAACCCCACTAGCCCCCTTCCCAAGCCCTTACCCCTTTACCCAACCCTTCACCATGCCTCGCCCCAACTCTATCCGTTGCCTAAACTCTACCCTTACCTAACCCCACTAGCCCCTTCCCAAGCCCTTACCCCTTTACCCAACCCTTCACCATGCCTCGCCCCAACTCTATCCGTTGCCTAAACTCTACCCTTACCTAACCCCACTAGCCCCTTCCCAAGCCCTTACCCCTTTACCCAACCCTTCACCATGCCTCGCCCCAACTCTATCCGTTGCCCAAACTCTACCCTTACCTAACCCTACTAGTCACTTCCCGAGCCCTTACCCCTTACTCTATCCCTTCATTCCTACAAACCCCTTGTCTCTCCCAAACTCTATCCGTTGCCTAAACTCTACCCTTACCTAACCCCACTAGCCCCTTCCCAAGCCCTTACCCCTTTACCCAACCCTTCACCATGCCTCGCCCCAACTCTATCCGTTGCCCAAACTCTACCCTTACCTAACCCTACTAGTCCCTTCCCGAGCCCTTACCTCTTACTCTATCCCTTTATCTTTACCCAAAGTGCATACTTCTTGCCCCTGCGCTATCCCTTCGCAAACTACACACTGACCAACCCCCAACCCACCCCCTCCTAACTCTTTAAATGGGGCAGTATTGGATTTCAGGTATTCACAGACTAAAAATAAAAAGACGACTACAAGAGATTTTGTTTTTTTCTATGAAGAATTTTAATGGAAGACTATGAGCAAAATGAAAAAAAATATTGATTGTTTAATTGTTCAAGTGGTAATATCCAAGTTATTTTGTGTTTGATTTACAGTTATTTACTTAGTAATAGTAACAAAAATGTATAGTTTGCCCCGAGTTTGCGCCGTTTTCCTAGTGTGATCGCATGGCTGCATATTGCGCCACAGCACCTTGTAAACCATTATATGAGAACGTAGTATCATTATTATTAGATTTTTCCTTAATCAGTGACACTGATTGGGTCTTTAAATTATTATTTATTACTAATTTAGATTCAGCAAATACTTCCATATACATGTATTTATAAATAGCAATTACACTACAGAAATAATAACGTTCAATGCAAACTAATGATTTCTAATTTCTATAAACGAATTACAAATGTTAGTTACTCTTATAAATGTTCATTATAACAAGCACACAATATTTAATATTATTTTAATTGCATACCGAGATCTTCAGTCAAAAGGACGGAAGAACAGAATCTTTTTACATATGTTTCAAAAATAAAACACACAAAATAATGCTACAAATAATGCCCATAATGGATTTTTAATAAGGGAATCAATGCGTGGTGAAGAGGTTTTCAACTAGTGGTTTAATGCCAACGCGGGTTTAAACCACTAGTTGAAAATCGATTCAACACACTTTGATGCCCATTCATAATACCCTTGGTCAAAAATCATTAACACTATTGGTCAAAAAATAAAATAAATGCAAAAATTATAACTGTTCAATGATTTCTTTCAACACAACATCCCTCCAGCTATATGAAATGATAAGGCCCTCCGACGCCCTCGCGTAAACAACTCCTTAGAAAGGAATGCTGTGGGCGTCGCGCGATGTTGCACAACTGTTTCAGCCGTTGCTCTCGACCAATAGGTGAAAGCTCGCGTGTCATGCCCATGTTATAACACTTTTTACTGGTGTTTTATCATCCGTTCAAACAACCCCTCATGATGCCCTCTCAACCAATCAGAATGGATAAACTGTCTTAGGTATTTATGAATCTGAAGTAGATTACGAACCTCCAAATGTGACAATAGATAATAATAATACAAAACCCTAGTCACCGGGCTAGACACCTAACACACAGCGGCCCAGCGTCGAGCTACTCCCACCATATATCATTGGATTTTTCGAGGGCACCTGCGGACAGAAAAATAATTATTTTATAACGACAACCGAAATGACACAATAATAAATTGCAGAGCTTTTGTTTTTTAATTCAAACACTTTTAATGACAATGTTTTGCAAAGATTCTGTTAGATTTTGTCTGAAATAGTATTTAAAGGAAAGGTATACCTTTAGTTTTTTTGTTTCCAACAATTTGATTGTTTTATTCCCATACTTAAAGCCATTGGACCCTTTCGGTAAACAGTATTGTTCAAGTCCCACACTTCGTGTATCACAACTTCTATATAAAATAACAAACCGTCGGGAAAAAATAACAGGAAAATAACAGGAAAATAACAGGAAAACCCACCCTTGTTTCCGCACGTTTCTTCGTGTCATGACATGTGTTCAAAATAAATTTGTAATTCTTGCTATCGAGAATTGATATTGTTTTAATGTTTTCTCAAAAAGTAAAGTATTTCATGGAATAATATTTCAAGAGAAGTCTTTCACCATTACCCTCTGTAAACCCTGTAAGTTATTTGTAAATCTGTGAACTTTTTTTCCTTTCTTTTCTGTACTGAAAGTGTATAATGGCTTTAAATGTAGATGAATAACAATAAAACTAATCGTGCTAAATTCATTTTAAAAGGTGGTCCAGAGCCGTTATGCATGAAGAAATAATTGTGTTACTGATAGAAAAGCTTCTCAATTCAAATTTTGGGGCATAAAACTTGAATCTTTTTTGGTACATTATAGCCACAGTACTTCTAAGTGAAATGTTTCGCAAACCAATCACTAAAACGTAGACCATCTCTTAAAGACAATACAACACATAAACTTACTTCTCAAGCCTTTAAGGGTGTCCACGATCTCTGAAATGAAGGACAGTAAAAGGCAATAAAAAAAACAACTAAAAACCAAAAGCGATGAAACAGCTTCTCAAATATGCATAACTATTAGATGTTTGTTGCTAGAACTACTCTGCAGACATATTTTTCCATTCTGGTGAAGAATTTAAATTTCAAACCATGACACTAAAATGGAAGAGAAAATGCCAAGACTTGTACACTTGAGGTTTGTTCTTGAAGTAAGAATTCTGAACATAAACTGCAAACAATCTTTTTCCGTTTCTGCCGTCGCACAACAAATGTTTACTTACCACTAGATGTCGGTCGGTCCAGAGGGTGAAAGCTCCGGCATTTATCAATCAGTTCTTTAAGTCCCTCATTTGTCACATGTGAGGGAAAGGCCAGTTTTTTCTTCTGCATAACAAATGTCGTAACTTCCGTATCATTTTTCCCTGGGAAAATGGAAACAAATGTTTAAGAGCTTCACATCAAACTGATCTTCTTATAAATTGTATGTAAATTTTTGATGAAGGATTTTCTTTTAATGAAACTGTAACAAAGACTGATCTATATTTAAACAACATAATAATAATAAGAGTTGAGATGGTTCAAGGAATGAAATGCCATAGTGACCAGGGGTACTATAGTTTGAGTAATATGACGGATTTAAGCGCTAATCAAAGGCATGTTTATTGTTATTATCATTAAAAGTTTAATTTAAAAACAATTATTTGTGGTATTTTAAGATGACATCTATCAAAAACGCCCTGAAAAAATTCTTTACAATTAAAATTTACGATTTACCTTCGTATGGTCGGAGTCCAGAGGCTATTTCCCACATTATAATTCCATAACTGTAAAAAGATGAAAATAAAGTGTAAATAAACACATGACATGAATGGGAACCCCCTAATCAACAAATTATGCTGTTTGACCTATTTTCCTTTTACAGTTTACTTACGGCACAAATTTGTGTGCTTTCAGATGCCTAATAAAGGCTTCAGGCCTGAAGTCTTAAAATATTAGAGTGAGAAATTACCTCTTCCTCAAAAACTATGTTACTTCAGAGGGACATGTTTCTCACAACGTTTTATACTATCAACAGCTCACCATTGTTCGATACCAAGTAAGTTTTTATGCTAACCAGTATTTTGAGTAACTACCAAAAGTGTCCAGTGCCTTTCAAAATGCTCCGCATCTAAGTGAGATCATTAAAGCCATTGGACACTTTCGGTAAACAGTATTGTCCAAGGCCCACACTTCGTGTATCACAACTTCTATATAAAACAACAAACCTGTGAAAATTTAGGCTCAATCACAATCGGTCATCGGAGTCGGGAGAAAATAACGGGAAAACCCACCCTTGTTTCTGCACGTTTCGCCGTGTCCTGACATGTGTTTAAAATAAATCTGTAATTCTCGATATCGAGAATTGATATTAATTTCATGTTTTCTCAAAAAGTAAAGCATTTCTTGGAATAATATATCACCTGTACCAAGAGAAGTCATTCACCATTACCTTCTGTAAACCTTAAACCCTGTAAGTTATTTGTAAATCTGTGGCCTTTTAATTTTGTGTCTGTACCGAAAGTGTCCAATGATTTTGCGAGCACCAATTATAGATTTTTGTCAAATCGTGTACCTGTACACTTCCATGGGCTCATTTGGGGCAAGGTTTACATCCTTTATGTGCTCAGGGCTAACGTAGTGCATGTTTGAGGTGGGACGTGTGAGCTTTGACTGTCTCCGGATCGACGTGTAAGTTTTGGCCATCCCCACATCAGAAATCTGTATATTATGAAAATAATAAAACAGAGATGAGTAATGGTATTGTTAAGATGAGGGTGCCCCCATTATGCCCTGCACACAAGTATCAAGACTAGGGCACAATTTCATAAAACTGCTAAGCAGATAATAATTTCTTTGGTAAGCAAGAAATGAGTGGGCTACCAGTCGCAACAATGTAAATTTATGAAATATTGGCTGGTAACTTGATTTTGCAAAGCAAGATTTTTCTTGGCTAAGCAGGTTTTTATGCCTATAGGCCCATGACTCCAACCAACGCTCTGCTGATCAGAAACACCAGAGCTTGAGTCCAGCGCTCTTGACCATTTAGCCACAACAGTTTGACTATGGCTATTGTACAGTAGGAAAATACAATGGCTGAATGTTGACAGGTTGGTGCATTCACCTTCACTTCCCACTTAGCGTTGACGAGAAACCTGTGGCTTGATAGGTCGAGGTGGAGCATGGCTCGATCCATGTGATGGATGCAATAAAGTCCGAGGGCGCCATCCAGAGCCATCTGAATGCGCCTATGAATCGGAAGCAGACTTGCGTCGGTGGTGTCTAGGACATGACGAAGGTTGCCCCGCTCCATATACTCCATAACGATCATAGGCTCTGGAATTAAAATGACCAAAATAAGAAAAAGTACAAAATTTGCAAACAAATTACAGGTGGTTCTTTTAAGTAATACGGAAAGTAAATCCTTTTTTTAAATTTTTTTTAATATAACTTCACGCCAGGATTTCACAAACTTTTTCTGTGCTCCGAGGATACGCAGCTTGATGTTCCATCCGAAGGGCAAAGATAATGATCAAGTGTATTGATTTAGGAAACAATGGTCACGGCGTGGACTCGAACCCACACTCTGCTGATCAGAAACACCAGAGCTTGAGTCCAGTGTGCTTGATTGCTTGGCCATGACACGCAACAGGGGAATCAATTTTGCTGTGACAATTGAAGAGCTCACCTATTGTGGTAGATACACCCCAAATCCGAACAACATGAATGGAACTGAGGCGAATCAGATTCTTTACTTCTTGAAGGAGAACGCCTTTATTCAAATTCGCTCTGCAAATGTAAAATAATGAAGAAAAGGATCAAAACAACTCATATTATTATGAAGACAATTATTTAGTTATTCACAAAGGCTTTTAATTGCATTCAGGGCAGAAAAGTATCGATGAGCAATATTGGGTTTCTAGCTGGCCAAACTGACAATTCACCATAAAGGGCCAGACACACTGAAGCGATAACAAAAACAATAATGATCAAGATGCAAAGAGGTTGCTTTCTGTTGGTATAATTGCTCTTCGCAGAGAATACAGGCCGCTTGTTCCAAAAATCGTGTCGTGCATTGTTACATTCTCGTTCTCGCTATCGAGGCCAGTGTGACCGGCCTTAACTGGCTTCTCTTCAGAAGAGTGACAGATTCCCTAATGACAGTAGGAAGATTGTTCCAAAATTATTGGCCCAGCTACACTGAAAGCGTTTTGACTTGGAACTTTGTTTGCTCGGGGAACATTCAAGCGAGTGATGTCAAGCGTCACACGAAGAAATCATGGAGGAGTGTAATGTGACAGTAAAGTGGAAATATATCGACGAGTAGTTTTGTTCAAGCATTTAAAAACAGTAATTTGCCTCGAAATTGCGTGGTTTTCCTTTTACTTTGCTAACATGGTCGGCCACTTATGGAAGTAAAAAATTTGATTCCCATAAATGGCCGATCGTGTTAGTCGACGTGGTAAAAGGAAAACCACCCAATTTCGAGTGATACTTGTGTGGATAATTTTATTCTACTTTTAAAACATCTTTTTAACCATATGCATTTTATAACAAATGGTTACAAACGCTTTTCAAAGACCGATCCAAGGCAATGTGTTCTTTTACAATAGATTCATTCCCTAATCAGTAATGAAGTTCCCTAACTGATGGGGTAATATTAACTATTTATTTTGCAAAAGTTTAAAAGAAGTACCCTTCTGGAAAAACTTTCAGGGCGACCGTTTCCTTCATATACGAAGCCTTGTAGACTGTTCCCGTAAACCCTTTAGTTAACAATTCTCTGTTTTCTAGCCGACTTAAGTCGATTTCTTTGGGTCCACCATCAAGTCCGTGGTCAAAACAGTTGCCTGTACAAGAAAAGATAAAAGTAAAAAGATGTTTACGATTCTGGAATCTGGGTAGGGGACCTGGGAAAGTGCAAACTTTTGTGTTGTAAGTTTTGATATTTGTGGAGGGGGGTGAACGATTCTTTGCGTTCAACATTGTAAACTGATAGACGTTCAGGCCTGTATTACAGTTGTGATAACGTAACCCTCCTCCCGACAACAACAAAAGAAGAGGGTTACGTTATCACAACTGGTACACAGCATGACTTGTAATGGCACGACAATTTTCTCAAAGATTTTTAAATTCTGTCTTTTACTCAGAGACATTGGCCTTGTTTCTTAAAACACATCTTCCCAGATCTTTAAGGGGCACATTATCTTCGAATTGGGCACTTTGGACTCAAAAGGCATTTGTTGTGAAATTAATATGGTTGGAGAGACTTTTTAGAAGACTGAAAATCTAAAGGTCGTTATCTTACCCGGTTTTTCAGACAGCTTTTTCTTTAATATTTCAATGATTTCTTCTTGACCTGTGTGTAAGAAAACAATAATATGAGCAAAATAAGAATGGTACACGTAATTGAACCGTTTCCAAATGACCTTTTAAAACTAGTGGTGCGGAGCTCAGTTTCGGAATCAGAGTAGAAAGCAAAGCAATTAATGTAAAGAGCTACCATAGGAAAACAATTTAACCTAGTAGTGTCGTTAGGATGCGTCCACTGGATCGAGATCTCAAAGTGGCTTAAATGGAGGAAACTCTACTTGACCTGAAATGTTATCCTGCACACAAATTCACTGCGGAAAAGATTGGTTTTCCTGTTTATACAGAATCACATCCTTCCTGGTTCAGGAGTTACTCGTTCTCTCCTTGATACCCCCCCCCCCAATTTAAGCTCTGCACCTTCACTGACATACCCAATTGTAGACCTTCTAGTTTTTCAATGATGTCAAGAAGATGTTGCAGATCTTTCTCATGGTCTTCTCTATCTTCTTTAAGTCGATCGAAGGACACCTCTCTCATTTCCACGTGTAAATTAAAATGAATGTCTTTCACGAGGGCATCCAGCTGCCCGCTGAATTCGTCGAATTGGTTGCCAATCTTGTTTGCATACCGTAATTTCCGTAAGAAAGATTTCTCTGTCAATGTGCCGAGGAAGTCTCGAATACCCTGTACAAGTTTAAGAAGATCCCCCAGTGCTTGACTGAACAACTTCAGTCCCTTTTCATCGCGAGCAACACTGCCCACAATTGCATTGTTCTCACTGTTGACGAGTTTCTTGATGGCTGGTTCTAAGATTGTGATCCGCTTAGCAAGAGTCTGGCTACGATGCTTAAAGGACTGTACTTTACTAACAATGTTGTTTATCTCGAGGATCACAGTAAGGACCATACTAGCTGGCTCGATGAACTCCATTCTGACGAGAGGTTCTTACTTCCTCTAAAATAGAAGCAACAAAAGGGAAAACAACTGTAAACAACCGAGTGTTAAAATTGTTAGCTGTTGCAGCAGACTGCTTTACCAAACCAAAGGAGAGTTTGTCTCGAAGGGGAAGGTTCTAAATGACAATACAAGATACATGAGCAATGAATGAAAAGGAAGAGGGACACGTTGCCTTGGATCGGTTGAGTTAGTCCATGAAAAGCGCTTTGTGTGGATCGTTATACTTATATTGAATTCTACTTTTCAAACATCTTTCTAAACTTTGATCAAATGTTTCAAACGTATTTCATAGAACAATCGCCCGCTCCTAGGGAACATGTCCCTTGGATGGAGTACAGCGCCTCGGTATATAGCTACTTCCTAGTTGCGACAGATAACGAAACCCTCCTCCCGACGGGAAGCCGGTCGTACCCTCCTCCTGACGGGAAGCCGTCGCGACGGGAGGAGGGTTACCTTAATATTGTTATCGCAACTACTAACTAGTTACTTCCACCCAATTATTTAATCACGTTATTATCGCAACCCCTCGCAAAAGTCTTGACACTTGTGTCCTTAATAAGCAAGACACTTGCAGGGATGGTACACTATTGGTAATTGTCAAAGACCAGTCTTCTCACTTGGTGTATCTCAACATTATGCATAAAATAACAAACCTGTGAAAATTTGAGCTCAATTGGTCATTGGAACTGGAAGAAAATGATGAAAGAAAAAACACCCTTGTTGGACGAATTTGTGTGCTTTCTAGGTAGAAGTCTTGTATTATTTTAATGAGAAATTACCTCTACTTCAAAAACTATGCTACTTCAGAGGGAGCCGTTTCTCACAATGTTTTATACTATAATAGTAATACCATGGTAATACTATCAACAGCTCTTCATTCAATGCTCGATACCAAGTCAGTTTTTAAGTTAATATTTGTTTTGGGTAATTACCAAACGTGTACCTCCCCTTTAATTAGGCCCCAATACTTACTCAACAGATCACGAAAGAGACAGAAAATGCCACAGTCAGATGATCAGATGTTGGAAGAACAGTCTTCGAGAAACGAGTGCTCTACTGCTAGTGCTATGATGATGTGCTGATCGTAGATTGACTGTACTCTGAAGGTCCAGTTCGAAACTTCCGGTAAGCGTTGTGTGTGGTGCGATAACGTAGCTATTATTACTAATATTAGGGAACTTTTGGGGACTTCCCCTATTTTGAAGAACAATACCTTCCGAACGAGTGTTGATGTTGCTTTTGAAGTGTTTTGTTATTCAATCCGGTGGAGCGGAGGATTGCAAAAGGTTTCCATGAATCGATGCTAAACTTGTATAAACAGAAACTTCATGAGACACAAAAATACCCTAAAAATTGATATTTTATGGGCGTACAAACCTCAGTTATTCTCATTAAACGCTGAGGGCGCTGTCTTCAATTTGCGTCAATATTTGTTTCGCCAAAGAGGGCGCTGTCCATAGTTTCGTGTAAATATTTTTCACTTCAAGAGAGGGCGCTGTTTTAAAATTGGGGTAATTATTTTGTTCAACCAAGAGGGCGCTGTTTTTGCGCATATGCAGTGCATAAGTATTTTCGTAAACATGTCGTCTGCTCTCGATGGTTTTAAAAATCAAAATGTTTCCTTCACAATTCATCGGTAAGTAAGGATTTGTTCGTATTGGTTTGTCTGGAAATAGCTAACAGATTCTTGTTGTGTGTCTAGATGCCGTGGGGCACAGGTAGCACTCTATTTATAGTGGGATAAAAGCTAAAACTTGGGATAACTTTCCAAAAACTTGTCCGTTGAAATAGTAAGTTGTACACAATCAATGGTCATGGATGTATTGTTGGTCATTGTTTTTGGACTATGTTGGATGGCATTCATTGGAAAAAAAGTACTTTGACATATCGGGCTGTGGTGAAGCATGTACACTGTATCTACTTCAATCAACAGTAATAAACCAATCAAACAAATAACTGATAGCAGTTGTTGTTGATTTGTTGGTGTTGACTGGGTGATTGTATTTGCCACTTGATCTCACACTTTCCTAAAAATGTATCTGTATGACCCTTTGAAAGTGCGTGTGCACCACGCACGGCCACAACCACTATCTCTCAGCGATTGACAAAGATTCAAGTGTCTTCTATCTCAAGTTATGCGTGTGGCTCAATGAGCCACTGTTTGTCCATTCTTGACTTCATACAAGTGTCACCGGTTGTCAAGTGTTAAGGCTGCATGACTTGCAATAACAAGGTTGTGGGTTTGAATCCTACCAACCTCATCACTGATTAAAAAATGACAATAAGTTATAAGTTTTGTCGTCTAGTAACTGAATCACAATTTCGTTATTCAGACTTTCTAGAAATCTCCGCTCCCAATCACAATCTCTACTTGCCTGCTCATCGGCTTCAACTATCTGGCACTCAAATACGCACAATCTCTGGATCAATTCAAGCACCTTGTTTCAAAACTCTTTTATTAAACTCTAACTTACTTTGTTTGTGGTCTCTTTTGACTTTGCACAACGCATTGGGACTCCGTGTATTTTATGCACTTTATAAGATTGGTTTATTATTATTATTAAGAGAGAGATTGGCTGTTGCTACGAGGTTGGTGTTTATCCTTGTGGGAGTTTGCCGAATTGCCTCGATGGGAGGCTCATCTAACCAAACAACAAATATGTTTACTTAGCATTTTTTTTATATCCTCAAAGGTTTGTGTCCTCTCTGAATGGATTGGATGGTTTTTAATTCAAGGCCTTTTGAATTAACTTATTTGCCGTGGTGCCGTTTGCTTTTGCTGTCACGCCATTTGCAAGGTTTCAAAACAAAGTTACATTTTCCTCCTAGAAGTGACACTTACCAGAGGAAAATTACCGTACCCCTTCAAGAGTGAAGTTCAATGCCAGTATTTTTATTGTACCTCTGTACAAACAACTTTTATGTGCCACCCAGGTGAATTGTGAAATCCATTATAAATAGTAATAAAATGAAAAATCCCAAACCCCACCTTTTCACTCAAATTGTTTGGTGTTTTCCCCACTGTAGGAATCTTTGAAGTTACCTGACTGTGTACAGCGTTTCAACAAACACAGTTTTAGTTGTCACCAACTATCATCACGCAAGAAGTCCTCAGCAGATGACAGTTTGAACTACAAGTGTACGCTTCACCTCTCGAAATTACTGCAATTACTGGTGAGTTTCAAAGTCTTGTGATGAATTGGATTGTCAGTGTGTGGTCATGCCGATGAATCCAAATCCTTACTCCAGTCACGCTGCCCCTCATACTACTGTCCCCAACTCCTTCTTCTACTTCCAGCCTGTACTTCAATCCAGACCCCCCTCTTTATTTCAATCTTGAACCGCCCCCAAGATGTAACCCCTTCTACTACAATCCCAACCTCCCCCTTTCTTTCAATCTTGAACCGCCCCAAGATGTAACCCCTTCACTACCAGCCTGTCCTTAAATCCAACCTCCCCCTTTCTTTCAATCTTGAACCGCCCCCAAGATGTAACCCCTTCACTACCAGCCTGTACTTCAATCCAACCTCCCCCTTTATTTCAATCGTGAACCGCCCCCAAATTGTAACCCCTTCACTACCAGCCTGTACTTCAATCCAACCTCCCCCTTTATTTCAATCTTGAACCGCCCCCAAGATGTAACCCTTTCTACTACCAGCCTGTACTTCAATCCAACCTCCCCCTTTCTTTCAATCGTGAACCGCCCCCAAGTTGTAACCCCTTCACTACCAGCCTGTACTTCAATCCAACCTCCCCCTTTCTTTCAATCTTGAACCGCCCCCAAGATGTAACCCTTTCTACTACCAGCCTGTACTTCAATCCAACCTCCCCCTTTCTTTCAATCTTGAACCGCCCCCAAGTTGTAACCCCTTCACTACCAGCCTGTACTTCAATCCAAACCCCCTCTTTTTTCAATCTTGAATTGCCCCCAAGTTGTAACCCCTTCAGCCTGGGCCCAATTTCATAAAGCCTGTAAGCACAAAAAATTGCTTGCTTAGCATGAAATTTGTTAGGATTACCAACCAAATTTCCAAGTGATTTTCAGGATAAGCAAACAACATCTGAATGCCAGTAACAAGCAATGTTTGCTACAAATTAAAATTTGGCTTGTAATCATTATTTTATAAAGACAAAAAGTTTCATGCTAAGCAAATTTTTGTGCTTACAGGCTTTATGAAATTGGGCCCTTTAATACTTTAATCAACCCCCCCCCCCTCTCTTTCAATATTGAACCACCCCCAAATTGTAACCCCTTCTACAGCTTGTATATCAATCCACACCCCCTATTTATTTCAATCTTGAACCGCCCCAAGTTGTTACCCCTTCTACTACCAGCAAAAGTACTTAAAGGCAGTGGAAACTATTGGTAATTAGTCAAAATAATTATCATCATAAAACCTTTCCTGATATGAGTAATGGGGAGTGATTTGATGGTATAACACATTGTGAGAAACAGCTCCCTCTGAAGTGGCGTAGATTTGGAGAAAGAAGTAATTTTCCACGAATTTTTTTTTGAGAACTCAGCTTTAGAATTTGAGTTCTCGAAATCAAGCATCAGAAAGCACATAACTTCGTGTGACAAGGGTGTTTTTTTTCTTTCATTAATATCTTGCAAACTCGACGGCCAGTTGAGCTCAAATTTTCACAGGTTTGTTATTTTATGCATATATTGAGATACACCAAATGTAAAGACTAATCTTTGACTATTACCAATAGTGTCAACTGTCTTTAAATCCAACCTCCCCCATTATTTCTATCTTGAGCCGCACCCAAGATGTAACCCCTTCAACAGCTTGTATCAATCCACAACCCCCTCTTAATTTCAATCTTGAACCGCCCCCAAATTGTAACCTTCATACTCAAGACTGCATATAAATCCAACCTCCCCCATTATTTCAATCTTGACAGCCCCAAGTTTTAACCCCTTCACCACCAGCCTACCCTCCTCACTTATTTTAATCTTGAACCACCCCCAAGTTGTACCCTTCTACTACCAGCCTGAACTTAAATCCAACCTCCCCTTTCTTTAAAACTTGAACCGCCCCCAAGATTTTTACTCCTTCTACTACCAGCCTGTACTTTAATCCAAACCTCCCCTTTCTTTCAATCTTGAACCGCCCCCAAGATGTAACCCTTTCTTCTACCAGCCTGTACTTTAATCCAAACCTCCCCCTTTCTTTCAATCCCCCTTTCTTTCAATCTTGAGCCGCCTCCAAGATGTTACCCCTTCTACCAGTCTGGGCCCAATTTCATAAAGCCTGTAAGCACAAAAAATTGCTTGCTTAGCATGAAAGTTGTATCTTTATAAATACAGGATTACCAACCAAATTTCCAAGTGATTTTCAGGATAAGCAAACAACAGCTGAATTCCAGTAACAAGCAATATGCAACAAATTAAAATTTGGCTGGTAATCTTGTTTTATCAAGGAAGAAGTTTCATGCTAAGTAAATTGTTTGTGCTTACAGGCTGTATGAAATTGGGCCCTTTACTTTAATCAACCCCCCTTTCTTTCAATCTTGAACCGCCCCCAAGATGTACATGTAACCCCTTCTACTACCAGCCTGTACTTCAATCCAACCTCCCCCTTTCGTTCAATCTTGAACCGCCCCTAAGATGTAACCCCTTCTTCTACCAGCCTGTACTTTAATCCAAACCTCCCCCTTTCTTTCAATCTTGAGTCGCCTCCAAGATGTTACCCCTTCTACCAGTCTGGGCCCAATTTCATCAAGCCTGTAAGCACAAAAAATTGCTTGCCAGGATTACCAACCAAATTTCCAAGTGATTTTCAGAATAAGCAAACAACAGCTGAATGCCAGAGTAACAAGTAATATGCAACAAATTAAAATTTGGCTGGTAATCTTGTTTTATCAAGGAAGTTTCATGCTAAGCAAATTGTTTGTGCTTACAGGCTTTATGAAATAGGGCCCTGTACTTTCAACCCCCCCCCCCTTTCTCTCTATCTTAAACCACCCCCAAATTGTAACCCCCTTCTACAACCTATATATCAATCCAAACCCCACCTTTCTTTCAATCTTGAATCGCCCCCAAATTGTAACCCCCTTCTACAACCTATATATCAATCCAAACCCCACCTTTCTTTCAATCTTGAATCGCCCCCAAATTGTAACCCCCTTCTACAACCTATATATCAATCCAAACCCCACCTTTCTTTCAATCTTAAACCACCCCCAAATTGTAACCCCCTTCTACAACCTATATATCAATCCAAACCCCACCTTTCTTTCAATCTTAAACCACCCCCAAATTGTAACCCCCTTCTACAACCTATATATCAATCCAAACCCCACCTTTCTTTCAATCTTAAACCACCCCCAAATTGTAACCCCCTTCTACAACCTATATATCAATCCAAACCCCACCTTTCTTTCAATCTTAAACCACCCCCAAATTGTAACCCCCTTCTACAACCTATATATCAATCCAAACCCCACCTTTCTTTCAATCTTGAATCGCCCCCAAATTGTAACCCCCTTCTACAACCTATATATCAATCCAAACCCCACCTTTCTTTCAATCTTAAACCACCCCCAAATTGTAACCCCCTTCTACAACCTATATATCAATCCAAACCCCACCTTTCTTTCAATCTTAAACCACCCCCAAATTGTAACCCCCTTCTACAACCTATATATCAATCCAAACCCCACCTTTCTTTCAATCTTGAATCGCCCCCAAATTGTAACCCCCTTCTACAACCTATATATCAATCCAAACCCCACCTTTCTTTCAATCTTGAACCACCCCCAAATTGTAACCCCCTTCTACAACCTATATATCAATCCAAACCCCACCTTTCTTTCAATCTTGAACCACCCCCAAATTGTAACCCCCTTCTACAACCTATATATCAATCCAAACCCCACCTTTCTTTCAATCTTGAACCACCCCCAAATTGTAACCCCCTTCTACAACCTATATATCAATCCAAACCCCACCTTTCTTTCAATCTTGAACCACCCCAAATTGTAACCCCCTTCTACAACCTATATATCAATCCAAACCCCACCTTTCTTTCAATCTTGAACCACCCCCAAATTGTAACCCCCTTCTACAACCTATATATCAATCCAAACCCCACCTTTCTTTCAATCTTGAACCACCCCCAAATTGTAACCCCCTTCTACAACCTATATATCAATCCAAACCCCACCTTTCTTTCAATCTTAAACCACCCCCAAGTTGTAACCCCCTTCTACAACCTATATATCAATCCAAACCCCACCTTTCTTTCAATCTTGAACCGCCCCCAAGTTGAACTCCTTTTGTACCACCCTTTCAATCTTTAATAAAGTCAAACAATCAGCCCCGAAAACAACACCTTCTTCTGACTTCACTAATAATGGAAAAATAAAGAACTCAATTAATTTCCAATCCAATAAAGTCAAGTTTTATTTAATTTCTTCTCCAAAAAAAAAACAAACAATAAGTTTAAACAATTAAAAGCCTGAGGAGAATTGAACTCTTTACAATAAAATCTAGGCAATTGTTAATGCACTGGAAGACAGGACTTAGCGTTCACATTAACATGTCATGCCTTTAAAGGCAGTGGACACTATTGGTAATTACTCAAAATAATTATTAGCTGAAAACCTTACTTGGTAATGAGTAATGGGGAGAGGTTGATAGTATAAAACATTGTGAGAAACCACTCCCTCTGAAGTGACTTAGTTTTCGAGAAAGGAGTAATTTTCCACGAATTTGATTTCGAGACCTCAAGTTTAGAATTTGAGGTTTCGAAACAACTTTTCTTTAATTATTATCTCACAACTTCGATGACCAATTCAGCTCAATTTTTCACAGTTTTGTTATTTTATGCATATGCTGAGATACATCAAGTGAGAAGACTGGTCTTTGACAATTACCAATAATGTCCAGTGTCTTTAATGATTAAAAAATAAATCAGGATGTTTTCAAAGCATTTTTCCCTAGAAAAAGGCCCTACACTATTTGTAGCTAAGGTTACATATTTAATACAAACTGTCAAGTTTGATCAATGGTGCTTATAACATTCTCGATTCTTTGATTTCTGTTTACAGGTTCATTAAGATGATGAGGAGCAGCAGTTTCCTCACAAGAGATGCACCAAGGCTGTAATGAGAACACTTAGATTGCAGCTTCATCATGACTTCAAACACTTCATCATCTCTCTACTACAAGCTTCTTCTTGTAATCAATTCAAGGATATTAAGGTAGGCTTGTTGTTTTGTTTATGAATTGTAAAAAGGCCTGTTAACAAACAGTTTGACTTCATCACCGTGATACTTAAAGGGGTTTGTCACACTTAAAGGCACTTGTCAGCAACTTTGAGTCAACTGCTGCAGTGCACACTTCCACTTGTAAAATGTTTTTACAATCCAAACAAAAATTGCCAAAAATACGATGGGGTAAATTTGATGAAGTCTTACATTGTGTAAACAGACCTTTACTTATAGTCCATTTATTGCGACTGTTGATGTATTAAAATACTATCCATTGGTGCTGGCTTAAGGATATTTAAAGTTACTTATATGCCATTTTGCTAGCAAAGCTTTGTACAACAATCAACTCATCAGCGGAAAGCACACAATGAATTGCAATGGCCACATTTCTTATAATACTAATGCTAAGCGACAATATAAATATGTGTTGCTGGAATTACTCTTACTCAGTCAAATGTCTTAGTTCATTCTCTTGGAGAGCGTAACTTTCCTACAAAGACCAATAAGTGTTTGGATATATCGAACTCTCTAGCTCAAAGCGTTTCATAGATTGCCAATTACCGTTAACTGCTGAGGAGTTTCTGTCGCGAGTATTTCTCTTGAAGTCCTTCTGCCATCACACATCTATAAAATAATGGAAATATACAATTAATTAGTATGTGTAGTATATAATCATGTATCTATGTGATGCTTTAGTGGCTCACATGTATGGGTTAGTGTCGTAGCTTTACTTTGTCAAAGATCACATCAAGTTTGCTGAGTTTACATTTACTCACCAACCCAGCTCAATCGTTAAAATCTATGTTCAGTTCTAAGATTTTGTACCATTCATACTTTCATTTCAATGGCACTTCTAGAAAGATAATAATATTGAATGTGAGGAACAATGGCATCAATTGATGGTATACTATCAGGCTTTGATTTTAGATCTATCAAGTAGTAAATAATTTGGGTTTGAACAAAGACAAACCGACTAGAGCGGGGTTTGAACCAAGGACCAAATTATGCCGGCGCACAACTGACCTATCCAGCCTTTTGTTGGCGGTCGCCGTCTTTAGTCAATATTATGTTTGCTTGGGGTGCTATTTCTTAATTCATTCCAAGATTATTAGTTTAGTAATAAGACGATCAGTCTTTTTGATCGCCAGTAAACATTTATCCAATGTTTATACACGTTGCCTATTCTGCAACATATAAGCAGAGACTGTGAATCCTTTGTGGAATCAGTAAATTCATTCATGCTCCTGTTTCAGTAAACACACTGGTAACAAGCAACTTTGAATGTGAATAACATAGAAACATCAACAGAGCTGGAGTGCGTAGTCCTTATCAGTTTTGTTTAAAAACGCTTTGATATTGGGCTTATTGATTGCGCTATCAACACACAATCAAGCACGATTTTGTTCAGAGATAATTAACTAGAACTCAAACTAAATACTCTGTGAACTTTCAGATTAAACCGCATCAGTTTCAAGTTGTTGTTGTTGTTGATACATAGCAGCTTGGCTGATAAGGAATACGGACTCGAGCTCTGTTGATGTTTCTATTCAGCAGAGTGTAGGTTCGAGTCCTGATCGTGACACTTGTGTCCTATAGCAAGACACTTAATCATTATTGATGGGGGGCAGTAAGCTGCTGGTTCTGTGTGCTGTGTAATGCACGTAAAAGAACTTAGTGCACTTATCGGAAAGTGAGGGGGTCTGCCCCAATATTCCTGGTAAGATTGGCTGTGCATCACAGCACCGTGTAAAGGAATTGGTCTCGTACTTGAGCATCAAGTACGAACGTCACTGAGTGACGGTTATGAGCGCTGTGTAAGAAGCCACCAGTATTATTATTACCATTTTAAAACTTAGAGTGCCCTTTTCTTATCGAGTGTTTGCCTTTTTGTAGAGATAAAAAGTTGCAATTAGTTTCTCGTAGTTAGTGGTGTAACCAGAGGGGGCCCCAAAACATTTCCCCAAAATGAGACAGACTTGGGGACAAGTCGTCAAAATGTCTGTTGCGGTGATAGCGAAACAGCTTTCTCATAACTATCTATCGATACTGCTTCATCTTGAGAAACTATTGCTACTACAACATGAAACACTAAAATGAAAGTAGTCTCCAAAAGGCTGACTGTTGCGGTGATAGCGAACAGCTTTCTCGTATTCGTAACTATCTATCGATACTGCTTCTTTGCGAGAGACTATTGCTCTCTTGACTACATTTTAATGACCCCCCCCTCCCCTATCTCTGGTTACAACACAAACGTTTACACAACTTGGCTACTTACTGTGATGTATCTTGTCAATATTAATCAGATAGAAATCCGTCGGTGAAGTTTGAGAAGCCGAAAGATCGTGTACTTGTATACATATTGTATCTATGCTCAGGCAATGTTGTTGTTTACATGGCCTAGTATTGATCTCTTGACTGCACTTTAATGACCCCCTCCCCCTATTTCTGGTTACAACACAGACGTATACAACTTGGCTACTTACTGTGATGTTATGTATCTTGTCAATTACTCAGATAGAAATCCGTCGGTGAAGTTTGAGCAGCCGAAAGATCGTGTACTTGTATACTTATTGTATCCATGCTCAGGCAATGTTGTTGTTTACATGGCCTAGTATTGCTCTCTTGACTACACTTAAATGACCCCCTCCCCCTATCTCTGGTTACAACACAAACGTGTACAACTTGGCTACTTACTGTGATGTTATGTATCTTGTCAAGTACTCAGATAGAAATCCGTCGGTGAAGTTTGAGCAGCCGAAAGATCGTGTACTTGTATACTTATTGTATCTATGCTCAGGCAATGTTGTTGTTTACATGGCCTAGTATTGATCTCTTGACTGCACTTTAATGACCCCCTCCCCCCTATCTCTGGTTACAACACAAACGTGTACAACTTGGCTACTTACTGTGATGTTATGTATCTTGTCAATTACTCAGATAGAAATCCGTCGGTGAAGTTTGAGCAGCCGAAAGATCGTGTACTTGTATACTTATTGTATCCATGCTCAGGCAATGTTGTTGTTTACATGGCCTAGTATTGATCTCTTGACTGCACTTTAATGACCCCCTCCCCCCTATCTCTGGTTACAACACAAACGTGTACAACTTGGCTACTTACTGTGATGTTATGTATCTTGTCAATTACTCAGATAGAAATCCGTCGGTGAAGTTTGAGAAGCCGAAAGATCGTGTACTTGTATACTTATTGTATCCATGCTCAGGCAATGTTGTTGTTTACATGGCCTAGTATTGATCTCTTGACTGCACTTTAATGACCCCCTCCCCCCTATCTCTAGTTACAACACAAACGTGTACAACTTGGCTACTTACTGTGATGTTATGTATCTTGTCAATTACTCAGATAGAAATCCGTCGGTGAAGTTTGAGAAGCCGAAAGATCGTGTACTTGTATACTTATTGTATCCATGCTCAGGCAATGTTGTTGTTTACATGGCCTAGTATTGATCTCTTGACTGCACTTTAATGACCCCCTCCCCCCTATCTCTGGTTACAACACAAACGTGTACAACTTGGCTACTTACTGTGATGTTATGTATCTTGTCAATTACTCAGATAGAAATCCGTCAGTGAAGTTTGAGCAGCCGAAAGATCGTGTACTTGTATACTTATTGTAGCTCAGGCAATGTTGTTGTTTACATATGGCAGCTGTCAATGTCTAGTTCCCAGTCTCTAAGCAGTGGTAATACAGATAGTGATGGGTGTCTGACTATTTTTTTCTTTGATATTTATTGGGAAAAATACGTGAATAAGTGTACGTTTTTGGAGTTTTTTATAATGGAAATGACTTGTAGTTGAAGAGTTTAAGTATGTAAACTAAATGACTTGTCTAAGAATTGGTAAAAAATGCAAGAATTGAAGAAGTTGATCTACCAAAATGCGTTACTTGTATGTTGTTATTGTATGTTGAACCTGTATACTTACTACACGTAGCTAAACTCAATTAAGTTGCATTTAAAAGCCGTTTTTCGAGTTAGGTTGTACATTTTAGGTGAATCTTAAGGAGGATTTTTATAGTACTATAATGATGTAGGCAGTTTTAACGTGTTTAGCAGTATTTTAAGGCCGTTTTAGTGATTAAAATTGTAAAATTGAGAAATTTCAAGACTTTTTGCACTTAATTTTTTTTTTTTTTTCACCGATTGTCACCAAAATTAACGAGCGTACGTTTCAAGCGATTTTAAGAAAATGATGGACCAAAAATGAGTAAAAATTTGAAATTTTTGGTAAAAAAATTTTTCTAACAACTTTTTTCACCAAAATTAACGAGCGTGCGTTTCAGGCGATTTTAATTTTTTCATAGACCGTTAAAAAAAAAATTAACGGTCTTTTTTTTTTTTTTTTACCCAAAAATCGAAAAAATTTAAAAAAATTCTTGCCTCCCTCTCCACCTCTCTTCCCGGTGCCGCCTCCCCCTCTCTCTCTGGTCCCGGTGTCGTCCCCTCCTCGTGGTGCCGCCTCCGTGTTGACTCCTGCTGCTGTGTCTCCTGTCCGGGCGTCAGTACCTGTTCATGTTCCTGTGGAAGAAACGTGGGTTATTTCTTTATTTCGCTTACCTCATGGTCCGTGCCGGGGCTCGAACCTCTCATCTTGTCCTCGCGAAACTGTAACCTTAACCACTAGGCCACAACGATGACTGTACAGATCATACATTTTTTGGAGTGATGAATATTACGCAACTTAGTGTGTACAGTATTGCGTAGTATATTTACGGGAATAAATAATTAAATAGCGCCCTCTGTTGGTCGAATAAATAATTAAATAGCGCCCTCTGTTGGTTAAGGAATCCAGCGCCAGTGTAAAATAAAAATTTGTTTGCTGTTCTTAATGAGATAAAAAAAAAGGAAAAAACAATGTTTTTGACAGTAAATTATTTTAGGATGGCGATTCGTATCATTAAGGTTTTAACCTTTTAAAAGCCTCTTTAACTAAGTCCAATTTTTTTAAGCAACCATTTTAAAATAATATATTGTAAAACAAAGACACTGTAAGAAAGAAAACAAGGTGCAAGCAATATTTAATATTTTCACATTTTTATTGACATTTACAAATAATTCTAGTTTTTATTAAAATAATAGGAAATTTTTTATACAAATTATTAGTCAATAATGCAACGCCAGTTTTTAACAAATAATTAAACAGACAAAAACTCAAAAATAAAGTTGTACAGTAAGACAATCTATAACATGGATGGATATATAAATACCGGAAAGTCTTTTCCTACATTGGTGATGAAAATTAACAATAAAAGTGAAGTAAATAAAAGACAGTAAATTAAGATATATTTTTGTGTGTTCTTTCCTCTCGATAGAGTGTCATGCCTTCAAAATAGAAGATTTTAAAGACTCAGATATCTAATTCCAACAGTACAGAAGTTTGTATTTAAAATAACAAACCTGTGAAAATTTAGACTCACTCGAAGTTGCGAGAGAAAAATGCAAGGAAAAACACCATTGTCGCACAAGTTGTGCTTTCAGATGACTTGAATTCAAGACCACAGCTGAGGTCTCTTAATCAATTAACAAATTTTAGTAAGAAATTACCTCTTTCCAAGAAACTATGTTACTTCAGAGGGAGCCAATTCTCACAATGTTTTATACCATCAACAGCTACCCATTGCTTGTTACCAAGTAAGGTTTTTATGCTAGCAATATTTTGAGTAATTACCAATAGTGTCAAGTGCCTTCAGTAGAGCTGACAAAAAGTTAAACTCTGATGTGTGAAACAGGAGAAGAAAAAAAAAGTTTGGTTTCTAAAACAAGCATTGATGTAAGATCCATTTTTTCCCAGACATTTTTTCAGATAAATTTTTCCAAAATCAGTATGCTTTCAATTTTGTTTTAAGATGACCATTATCCTGCACTATCCTGTATACTACCTCTAATTTTAATTGTTATGCCTAACTGAGAGAAAAAAGATGTTGCTCACCTATTGCCCAAATTTAGGTAAAAAAACAGCCATGTTTCTTATTACACCAAAAAATACAGTTTGTTCAAAAAACATTAGCCATGTTTCTGAAAACATCAAAAAATACTGTTTGTTCAAAGTTGGTCCATACAAAATTATATATTGAATTTTACACTGAATTTGGGTAAAAGGTGGGCAACATTTTGTTTCTTTTAGTTAGGCTAAACAAAAATAAAGTTATGTTTCCCATTGCACAAAATAAAGGTGAGTTCACAAATGATCAAAATCTGTTGTTGTTGTTTTTTTTTTTTTTGGGGGGGGGGGCAAAATTTGCCCCCCCCAATAAGCAAATTGGCAAATTGGGTGAGATTGTATGTGGGCAACATGTTTGTACTCATTTTGTCTTCTCTTGGTTATTGCAGCTTCAAATGGGCAAATAACGAAAATGGTTAAGATTATATAGGTGGGCAACATGTTTTCACTCATTTTTGGCCAAAAAAATGATAAGACTTCAAAGAACTGTTACACTGAAAATTGGGCCTCTATTTTACGTTATGCCTAAATGTTTTCAGTTGTGCCATGGAAAATATAATGATGTTTCCTATTACACTGAATTTTTTTTTATAAGATGGGAAACTATTACTTTCACTTGATCAAACTTGGAGTAGTTATTACCAATGAAGATGTCACTGAGGATCCAAAGAGGTTTATAGGTGTGTCTATTCTGATGAATCCACTCTTGCAAAGTGTCTCTCCCATCTTGGTTAACTCCGGGTAGTTATTACCAATGAAGATGTCACCAAGGATCCAAAGAGCGCCCATGGGTTTTAGATGTCTTTTCTGATGAATCCACCCTTGCCAAGTGTCTCTTACATCTCGGTTTCCTGAAAGGCAAGATGAGAAAAAGATCATTTACATCAATAAGACTCCAGAAGCTGACACAAGAGGGTCAAAGGACAAACCAGCTCTTTTCAGAGTCACTATGGGTACTCCAACAAATTGATCAAATTTCACCAACTTAATTTAATAGCTTCTTTTACGCTGTAGCATCTTCTGAAATATAAGGTGCTACAAAATTGGGGCTCAGAATCCACCACTGCAACAACCTATCTTTCTGAAAAATTGTATATGCTCAGCCCCTTGAGTCTCTGTTTGGTAGATAAGTGTGCTATATAAGACTTTGATATTATTTTTATTATAAGAAACCCCCCCCCCCAAAAAAAAAAAAATATAAATCACCAGTTTCTTGGGACAAAAAATACACAGTTTAAAGGTACAGGTAGTGGCATGTTTTTCTTTACACTGAAAAATGACTTGAACAGTCTTTTTTTACAGTTCTCTAAAAAGACAAAAGAAGTAGTTAATAGTCATGTTTCTTATTACACCCCAAAAAGAAGAGTTTGTTCACAGTTGGACCAAACAAAAAAATTAAAAAAAGTTTAATTTTTAACTAAATTTGGGTAGGCCTAATATAGGTTGGTAACATCTTTTTCTTTTAGTTGGGCCAAACAAAAGTAAAGTTATGTTTCCCATTACACTCAATCCAAATTTTAGGTAAATACACAGGTGGGCAAATTTTATTTTTTTCAAGTTTCGGCAAATAAAGAAAATGGGTAAGATTGTAGGTGGGCAGCATAATTTGTATACATTTTGTCTTCTTTTATTTATTAAATTTTGGGCAAACAAAGAAAGTGGATTATGGGTGGACAACAGGTTTTTCACTCATTTTGGGCCAAACAAAAATATAGCAACGTTCACTTCTTCGCTAAAAAAGGGGAGCCTCTTTATTTATTTTTTTCCATTTTTTTTTCTTTCTGTTGAGCCAAAAGATAAAATAATAATGTTTCCTACTACACTAAATTAAAATAACAGTTGAACAGTAGGGCAACAATTATTGCCGAACAAAAACAAAGTTAAGTTTCCCAATACATAAAAAAAAAAATTGGTAGGAACTCATGTGGGTGATTTTATTTAAAAGTTTTGCCAAATAAAAAGATGAGTAATGGGAAGCTAGTTGAATGGGCAAAATAGTTTCTTTTTCCTCACATTTGGGCCAAACAAATTCCAATATTGCAACAAAAAAAAAACCATTAACCTGTTCTCCATAATAGGTGGGCAATTTTATTTTAAAACAGCTGGGGCAAAAAAAAAAAAAAAACAGTATTCTCATTTATTGTAACCTGGCATTATATGCATAACATAAACAAATTGTGAAAATCTTTGCGCAATTAGTCATGAATTTGCAAGAAGTAAGAAGTAAAAAAATAAATATAAAAAAACATCCTTGTTGCACCAATTTGTTGCCTGAGAAAGGCTTATGTCTTTCTCAGATTCAAAATTTCACTGAGAAATACCTTTTTCTCAAAAACCATTTTACTTCAAAGGAAGTCGTTTCTCACAAAGTTTTATAATTATGAACTTATCAGTAAATTCTAGAGCTCTATAGCTTTCTTGTCTGCAGCCACCTAGTGTTCTGGAAGTGTCCATTGAACTTACCTTTACTTTGATGATATCGACAGGAGGTGCAGCTCTGATCAACCTTAGAATCTGTTCCACATCCTGATGTTGGCCGGGTCAAATAAGAGGTCCCAGTGTCACAGATTGCTTGGCAACCACCATTGAAGAGTTTTCTTAGCGGAGATTTTCTCTGTCCAGTGGTAAACCCTGAAGTGGCAAAAAAATTATACAAACTTTAATCCATGTTGAAAAACTTTTATTTGTTCAAATAATTGGGCCAAAGAAATCTAAAGTTATGTTTCCCATTACAAAGTAAAAAAAACAGGTGGGGAACTTCTTTCCCTTCCTTTTATCAAAAATGGGCCAAATAAAAAAAAAGTCATGTTTCCAAAAACACTAACAAAAATTATAAAAGGTAGTTGGAAGGAATATTAAAATATTAAAGAGGACATTTCAAAGATATACAAATTATGCAGGTCCATCTACAACAACAAAAATATTGTAAAAATGTAATTATTTAAAAATACAACATAAACAAGAAATGAGGGAGGAAAAGTTATCATTAGTCATAATTGGTCTAATAAAATGGCAAACAGGGTTTAGCAAAAAAAAAAAACAGCAAAAAAACATTTAAAAAGTTATTTGGAGGGAATTTCAAAGAGGAAACTTCAAAGATTTCCAAATTATGTGGGTAGATACAATATTAAAATGTGATATTATTTAAAAAAATACAAGATAAGAAAAAAGTAATGAAAGAAAAAAGTCATTATTATCATTGTAGAAAAAAAGTAATATAAAAGGAGAAAAGTAAAAAAAAATATTATTAAGGGGATAAACAAAAATGTTATTATTAAAGGGATAACAAAGGGAGTAAAATTATTAATATTATTATTGAACAATATTTAGAACAATTTCAGCAAGGGATTAGAAAGGGAAAAATTATTATTATTATTAAAGATTTGTCTATTAAAATGGCAAACAGGGCTCAGCAAATAAGCCAAATTGCAGTAAACATAAAAAAATGGAAACATTTAAATTTCAAAAAGTTATTTGGAGGGAATAAAACAGAAATTTTCAAAGATATACAAATGATGTAGGTAAACAAAACAAAAATTAAAAATTATTTTTTTTACAAATATGAGAAAAGCAAGAAATAAAGGAAGAAAGCAAAGTTATTTATTATTGGTCTTTTAAAATTGCCAACATGGTCAACCCAAAAGCAGAATTGCGAATATACAAATATTAAAGCATTCAAATTTTGTTGATATAGAAGGAAGAAATAAAAAGATTAAACGAGATAAACAATACATGTAGGTACACCAACAATAACGAAAATATAAAAAACTAAAATGGAAATATTTAGAACAAAGCAAGATAAACAAAGGATAAAAAAGAGAATAATTATTAATATTCATGTAAAAACTGCAAAAAAGGCTCAACCAAAAATCCAAATTGCAGATAGTAAATCATTCAAAAAGAAATTTATCACACAACAGTAAAATCATTTCAATTTTAGTCAGTTAATTGGAGAAAATATTTAGAGGAATTTTAAATTGAAAAAAAAATATGTGTACACCAACAACAACAACAAAAACAAAAACAAAAAACCTTTAGAACAATTTAAGCAACGAATAAAAAAAGAGAAAAGTTATTATTATTAATTATTTGTCTATTAAAATGGCAAACAGGGCTCAGCTAAAAAGCCATTTTGCGGTATATATACAAATAAATGAAACATTGAAATTTTAACAAGTTATTTGAAGGGAACTTCGACAAAGGAAATTCCAAATATACAAATTATGTAAGTGAAAAAATATTTAAAAAGTGAATTTATTTAAAAATACAAGATAAGCAAAAAGTAAAGGAATCGAAAAAATCATTATTATTCATTGCAGATAAAAGGGATAAAAAGGAGAAAAGTAAAAATTATTATTAAAGGGACAAAAAAGTGAAAAGTTACAATAATTTAACAATATTTAGAACAATTTAATTACGGGATAAAAAAAATATAAAAAAGAGAAAAATTATTATTATTAATAAATTTTCAATTAAAATGGCAAACAGGGTTTAGCCAACAAGCCAAACAGCAATATATACAAAAAGTAGAAACATTCAAGTTTTAAACAATTATTTGGAAGGGACACTTCAAAGATATACAAATCATGTAGGTGAAAAAAGTACAATTATTTAAAAAATAAGGGAAGAAAAATGGATAACAAAGGAGACTGTTTATTTTGGTCTTTTAAAAGAAAAAAAACCCAAATTACAGATATTTGTACATGCACATACAATTAATAGTAAAAACATTCAAATTTTAAAAAGTTAGTTGGAAGGAAAGTTTTAAGAGGAATTTCAAAAGATGTACAAATACTACAACACAAATATTAAAAAAAATAATAAATACAAAAATTAATTGAACAAAAAAAGGAAAAAAAAGAAGATCCAAAAACAGGGATACAAAAAGACAAAAGATATTATTATTGTTCTATATTAGAATTGCAAATATGGCTCGACCAAAAAGCAAAATTGCGGATACATTCAATAAGAAAAAAAACATTCACATTTTTAAAAGTTAAATGGGAAGGAGGTTTAAAACAAAGGGGAAATCTTAAAAATGTACAAATTATGAAGTACACCTTCAACAACATTAATTTAAAAAAAATATTTAGAACAAAAACAAGATTTATAAGCGAGAGATATTGTTCTATTAGAATTACAAAGTAACGGGGCTCGACCAAAAAGCAGAATTGCAGGTACATATAATAAAAATATATAGGTTAGGTGGGCGACCTTTTTTTCCCCACAGTATGGCTTAAAACTGATAGAGGTACCCATGTTTCCTATACACTTACACCCTACCCCCCCCCTCTTAAATTTTTTTAAAAACATGTTTGTGTTTCAGGTTTACTGACCAACTTACTCAAGTTTTACGCAGTACTTTCCAACCATATTATTCATGTACAATAAAATCCCTAAGATCACCCTATTTCATGCACCATGCTTGGGTGACACTATCACCCAAAATTTAATGATGTCAAGCATATTGTTTAAAGTCATAAATTTGAACATCTCACAGAGCAAGATGTAAAAATGTTTAACACATATACAGAGCTGTGCACTAACATGGACCCAAGCTTTTACTGTCTACTTTGTACCTATGGGGGTTGGGGTAAAAACCTAAGTCCATTACTTGACACACATTTGAAGTGTCCACTGCACATGACAGAGAGTTCTCTGAGTGCGCATAATTAATTAAATCCCACCCATTTCAAAATGCACTGTAATGAGGGTGACTACCTTGTTCCCAAGGGTACTGATGATCATACCCTTGAATGTGTACTAAGCATTGTGGGGACAAGCTTGCCACCTCTAGCAGCAGGTGGCCTATTTGGCCTTTGTGTCATTTCCACTTCGAGGTATATAGAAATGATCTCAAGCTTACCAGGTCCATCTTCCACAAGTTCAGGTTTGGTGAGTCCATTGTACTCTGTCAGTCTTAGTCTCTCCGAAGCATTAGTCAGATAAGCTCTGCATGGATCTGTGCATAGATGCTCTCCTTCATCTTGTTGAAGGTCTTACATAGCAACTCCCTAAAATACAAGAACATTATAAATAACGGGATAAAAAAGGACAAAAGTTATTATTATTGAACAATATTTGAAACAATTTAAGCAAGGGATAAAAAAGAGAAAAGTTATTATTGTTAATAAATTGTCTATTAAAATGGCAAACAGGGCTCAGCTAAAAAGCCATATTGCGGTATACATACAAAAATAGGAAACAAAAGTTTTAAAAAGTTATTTGGAGGCAATTTTATGATACAAATTACAAGATATTAATCCAAACATGTGGGTATAAAAAGTATTTAAAAAGTGAATTCATTAAAAATACAAGATAAGCAAAAAGTAAGGGAAGAAAAGTCATTATTATTCATTTGTTTAAAATTGCAAATATGGCTTGACCAAAAAGCCAAGTTAAGGATATAAAAAAGAAGGTATTTAGATGGATAATTCAAAGATCCAAATGATGTAGGTACACCAACAAGAAAAATATTTAAAAAGTGAAAAAAAAAGAAGATTTAAGCAAGATTAAGACAAGAACATATCCCAAGACCCTCGACTTTAGTGCAGCCTTTAAAAACATAAATGATAATGAAAGATTCATTACATTGAATTAACTTCATCACTGTGTACGTATAATGTACAATGACCAAAGATTAACTCTCTGTTTACTGTGTTTTGTCCCAACTTTTGATGATCTCAAAATTGTTGAGGAAGTCATCAAATTTAAACATCTCACAGAACCAGATGTTATAGTTTGGTTTAGAAATAGAAATATAAAACTATAAATGGTCAACAATGTCATGCCAAGCTTTTACTGTCTACCTTGTACAATCTTCGGGGTACAAAATCAGCCCTGCACTACCCCTACCATACCGTCACACTTGCATAGTCTATTTATTATGCACTGACAGAGTGAAAACAATCAACACAACACAGTACTAAATGACTTAATTACAATACTCAAATAGTGTGGTTCTGTGTAAATGCCATGGTAAATGTACAATATACTCAAATTTAAGTACGGGAACTGAAGTGAAAAACACATCAATTACAATCATTCATATTCAATCATGTTACTTGTTATTGTTATGCAATCGGAACTGACCACACCGTAGCCGATGTTGACATTATATTTTGACAGACTGTCTTCTATTTGCACGCATGTTTGTTTTGCTTTAAAAAAAACTTACTCAAAATGACTTGAAAACTTACTCAAAATGACTGTTGTCTGCCTGAAAGTTGCACTCATTTTCTGGCTGCCTCATCACTGTGATTTGATGTCAGTTCCGATGGTGACATTTATTCGCATTCCGCAGACGACAGACAGCTAAATATCTTCCCAATCACATAACAACAAGCATTTTTCGTTGCGGATGTAAATAATCCAACCAGCAGTCTGGTTCCCCTTCGGTTGCTATTTCGTGCTACTTTCTATAGTTTAGGGACCATACTAAACCTGTTACTCCTCAAATGAGGGCGCTGTTTACATTGTTTACATTCGAAACCACGGCTTCGGCTTTGGATTCGGTTTAGGCCATTTAGGCCTAGCTTGGCGCCGCCGGTTGTTTTAGCGGAAACGCGCCCTGGAAACGTAACGCGCTAAGGGATTCAGACGAGAGAACGCGTCAAGCCTAATCCAGAGCCAAAGCCGTGGTGTCGAAAAGGGCCTCAGCATTGTGTTTATTAAATAAACACTACTTAAAAAAGAAATGTTAATAAAGACAGTTCATAATATGTATGAAACTGGCAAAACTCATAAGTCTGAAAAACAAGTGATAGGCAAGAAATACTGTCCAAACATAAAGTTCCAATGCTGTAAAGAGTCCATGCTCTATTTATTCATCTTCTATATCAATATTAAACAATATATTTACATTGGTGACTATACAGAAGGCAAGTACTGCCCTGGTTACTCTAAGAATCAATTATTGAAAGGGCAAGGGCATCAAGGCATTTTGTCCATGGTAAAGGGCACCCTATGAGGAAATTGTAAATTTCTACTGGAACATTTTAAGGGCACCAAGGCAATGACCAGGGGGCATGGATACAGGCCTGAATAAATCACTATTAAAAGGCACTGGACACTATTGGTAATTACTCAAAATAATTGTTAGCATTAAACCTTACTTTGTACAGAGTAATGGGGAGAGGTTGGTAGTACAAAACATTGTGAGAAACGGCTCCCTCTGAAGTGGAGTGGTTTCCTAATGAAGTAATTTTCCATGAATTTGATTTCGAGACCTCAAGTTTAGAATTTGAGGTCTCGAAATCAAGCATCTGAAAGCAAACAACTTCGTGTGACAAGGGTGTTTTTCTTTCATTATTATCTCGCAACTCCCAATTGAGCTCAAATTTTCACAGGTTTTGTTATTTTATGCATATGTTGAGATACACCAAGTGAGAATTACCAATAGTGTCCAGGGTCTTTAAAGGCTACTGGACACTATTGGTAATTACTCAAAATAGTTGTTAGAATAAAAAACTACTTGGTAACAAGTAATGGGGAGTTATTAATAGTACAAACATTGTGAGAAACTGCTCCCTCTGAAGTAACATAGTTTTTAAGAAAGAGGTACTTTTCTCACTCAACAACTAAAAGACTCCAGGCTTGAAGCCTTTTATTAGGCAACTGCAGGCACACCAACTTGTGCAACTAGGGTGGTTTTTCTTTCATTATTCCCTTGCAACTTGGATGAACAATTGAGCTTAAATTTTCACAGATTTGTTATTTTATGCATATGTTGGGATAAAGCAAGTGAGAATACTGGTCTGTTTTACAGTTACCAAAGGTTATCGCAGGTGTCCAGTGCTTTTATTTAAAATCAACCTCTTCTGTAGAAAATACACCTCATTGTCAAGGTACACATGTGACTTGAATGGGAGACTTTTGGGACACTTGGTGGCAGCAGACTCACCAGGTAAAATCCATTAATCTCAGTAATGTGCGCATGCTCCGAACTATGTGAACAATGGATATTTACCTGGTTAGACTGCTGCCACCTAGTGTTCCAAAGTCTCCTACTGCTCATGTACATGTCAAAGGTCACTTAATTTAAGAATTCAAGCGTGTAAATCCCTATGTATCTTAAAAATTAGGTATACTTAAAATTAGGTATCTTGACCTTACTTTATACTTTCCAATGGAAGTGCTCTTTGATATAATTATGAAAATGGCCTAAACACTCTACAATCGCGGCCGAAATGCTTGGGCCAGCCATTCCCAACGTTACCTAAAACCACTCCATGTCCACTTCCCCCTGACAAGAAACATTCTCTCCCCCGCCCCCCCCCCTGCTCAATGTTGACTGTAACGCAGAAGACCGTGCTATCAGAACCAACATTGAAAGGGGGCAGGGGGGCCCAACAATGGCCGGGATTGTAGGCATGGTGTAGTGGGTTCGAAAGCCACCTCATTATGTACTCCAAAAACAAACAAACAATATTCTTCATGCCGATGCAGTTTTTACATTAATAAAATTTAAGCTTATTCTGTGGCAAAAATCAACCTGTATTCAAGAATAAAATGTAACCCCTTGTAAAGAAGGTTGACAACTTTGTTAAGTTGGAGGCTCATCAGGCACCACCTTATAATATGGCTGCTTTTAAATGTTCTGTATGCAAGTCACCAGATTTACAAGGCCTGAGGGTCACTTCAAGTTGTGGGCTACAATTTATTTTTCCAGGGGCCGTTGCCACCTTCTCCGCCTGGGGCTGAAACAGGGTTACCCCCTTTACAGTCCATAAGGACATAGGGGTGGGTATCATCCATCAGAAGCCTGTCAGTAGAGCAGAAAGCACTACCTCCCAAACATAACATGTAAGTAACAATGCACGTTCCATCTTAGTTAAAGCTCGACTAGCCTCAAACCTGCTTACATAACAGAGTTGTCGACCTTTCACCACTTTCAACAGAAATACAACATATAAAAGTTTATACCATCAGGGAATTAAACAGACGTCCAACATACAGAATTTAGAGCGACACGTTGGACAGGGCGCTCTGCTCCCTAGCCAGGACTCTGGACGCCCCTGGTCCTGGCGGCTGGCAAACCACTTGCACATGCAGTCCATACACCACATGGGTCTGCAGAAACACTGCACGCAGTCCCCACGCTGTGACTCTTCGCAGAATTTGACGAGTTTGATGTTTGCTGGCGAAAGCAAGCAGCCAATGCAGTTCTCCGGTGCCTGTGTCAGCAAAAATATTGCAATCGTCATCATTAAATAAGCAATAGAAGCCATATTGTTTTTTTCTGCGATGGCAATTCACAATAACTTGTCATGCAAGAGTCGTAAGGCTAACGACCCTCAACCAGGCACATTGAGCACTTTTGTCCAAGCACAGAAGGTTGAAAGCACTAACGCTGCAACACGACAGGGGGCGACAGTTGTAGACCCTTTTTTGCGTTTCTATCAATAACATACACTACCTGTTTACCCCCTCCCATTTGAGTGTAGTATGTGGTTCTTTAACAGGTCCTTCCGATGGGACGTAAAGCCGTTGGTCCCATGTGTGGTGTAACGCATGTAAAAGAACCCAGTGCACTTATCAAAAAGAGAAGGGGTTCGCCCCGGTGTGGCTGCTTAATGCGCCGTAGCACCTTGTAAACCCTTATAAGATGCTAACTAATTGGGTCTCAAAATTCACTGCAATAACCTATCTTTCTGAAAGTTTGTTTATACTCAGCGCCTTGAGTACCTTGTTTGGTAGATATGTGCGCTATATAAGACTACGATATTGATATTATTGTCAAATGACGGTTTGAAGTTTGTCAGCTTGGTTTTAGAAACTGCTTATTTTTAATTGATTCTGGACTCACCGGTGACCCAAGTTGGGGGACAAATGGTGGGTTAGTCTGCACCTGGTGACTGAATGCATCAAGGAAGCGATCTGTCAGAGTCTGTTGAATGACGACGTTGCGAGCGTTGACAACGGGGACCGTGAGCTTATCTCGTAGATCTTTGTAGTCTGAAGAAAACAGTCTGAAGGAGATAAAGAAAAGAGTTTTTTTTTTACAGTTGATTATTCTGTCTAAAGAAGATCAATGATCTTTGACAGGAATTTGGAGAAAAACTTTGCCCAAAGTACTTTTAAAGAGGAAGGGAAATGTCAAATAAATTTTTGCGATGTACTCAGTTTCCAACCGATAGAGTCCCCCTGACGTTAAAATGATATTTGCTATTGAATTTGATGTACCCTCCCAGCAAACTTTCTCAAGATTAAAAACATCTGACGACATCATTCAGAAAAAAATGTGTATAGGCGAGTTTTGGATCATCTTACTTTTTCAGAGGGAAAGTTGAAACATGTTATCATTGGATTTCAAGAATTAACTGGTCTCTTCATTTCAAGAGGGAATATTTTTTTTGTCAGTCGAAAGGACAAATTTCATTATCAGTCCTGAAAAGGAGATGCCATAGTTTTGTTTACCACATTACATTGAAGTGATTTTATGCAAGTCACCTAACACACAAGGCCTGAAGGCCACTTCAAGGTCTGGGCTACAATTATTTTTTCCAGAGGCCATTGCCACCTACTCCTAGGGCTGAAACAGGGTTACCCCTTTCGCACTGGTTTCCCCTTCTTCGGCAAAACGGTAAACAAACCATGGCGCCGATTTTGTGACTGGACTTGAGCAAAAATGACTTGCAACTTGTGACTATTTTTTAGCAAAGATGGCTTGAGATTTAAATTGTGTCTTGACTTGACTGGAGCAAAGATGACTTTTGTTTTTTCTTATTTCAAATCTAGTCATGCAAAACAAATTCTGTCCTAGTAAAAAGTTCAAGCTACAAGCCCAAGGGTCTTGTGGATATCGCTGCCCCCCCCCCCTAATAAAAAAAAATTAAAAAAATCTGTGTGGTCAGGCTTGAGTGCTATTTTGTGTGAAGGCTTGGGCGAAACCAAACTGCCAATTGTAAGGTTTCAAGCCTGGCATTTCATCTTTGAAAGGGCAAGGCCATTTTCATTTTGGATAGGGCACTTCCATTGGAAAATCTTTTAAGTCAATGGGAAACTTTTAAAGGGGCACCAAGGCCAAGACCAGGGGCAACGGACGCCATGGGCTCCGTGGCCTGCATGTTCATGTAACTCCCGGCTCGAGGTTTAGGGTTAAAGGAACACGTTGCCTTGGAAACGTCGGGTTGGTCTTAGAAAAGCGTTTGTAACCGTTTGTTATCAAATGCATTGGTTAGAAAGATGATTTAAACGTAGACTACAATGATCCACACAAGCTTGCCTTGCATTTGCATGGTTTTCCTTTTACTTGGCAAACTAACACGGTCGGCCACTTATGGGAGTCAAAAAGTGTTAGTTGTCGAGGTAAAAGGAAAACCACGCAATTTCGAGTAAAACCTGTGTGGATCATTTTATTCTACTTTTAAAATATCTTTCTAATCATATACATTTTATAACAAACGGTTACAAACGCTTTTCAAAGACCAACTCGACTGATCCAAGGCAACGTGTTCCTTTATTCCAAATACTCACCTTATTTCAAATGGCTTGATGTACTGATTAGCGCTAATGACTTGAATGGCAAGGTACTGCACGCCGGCTCTACTCTCAGGTGACAAAGCATGCTCCTCGGTCCGCAATAAATTCAAATGACAATCAGCCTGATGAGCGACGTTCACACCATATGCCCACGTCTTCATCACCCACGAGTCCGTTACAATCACTCTCACGTCCGGCGGTCCAGTGGCGAACTTATCGACCCGTCGGAACTCCATGTTGATCCTGGCGGCAACATCCGTCCAGGCTCGGTTGTTTCCTTGGTGGTGCAGTGCCTTGGCGATGGGGTGGTTACCCCAGTTGTTCTTGGACCACCAGTAGCAGAGCGTTAATGTTGAGAGAAAGACTGTGGTGGAGACCCCGAGGTAGAGCAGAATCCAGATGCTGAGCTCGTCAAATTGGAACCATTGCTGATTTGGTGCGGCAATACTGAGGCCGATGTAGTAAGCTGAAATACAAAGCACAGGAATGGTCATTTTTTCATTTTTGTTTTCATTTTATGCAAGTTTGCCCCAAACAAGGCTAACAAATGCAATAAAGGCCTAAAGCAATTTGATGAAATCCACCCAAACTGTTAATGACCTTGTTGTCCTGAGCTGGCTATAAATTCTTTAAACCATCTCAGCTCACTTGGGAAATTATGTAGCGCATTAAGCTAAATCAATCACTAGAACCATCTCTGCCCTCACATGTACACATTTATCCCTGTGAGAAACAATTACAGTCAAGTCTCTTGCTCAAGGACACAAGTGTTACGACCGGGATTGGAACCAACACCCTGCTGATTCAGCCACTAGAAATTGAGTCTGATATACAATACTTTTAGATCATTCTTCTAACTTTATCAACTCCCTCATTGGGAGCATACGACCCCAAGCTGTCTAACTTAGTGCTGGATAATCAAACACAATACTGTCTCAGCCATCTCAGGTACCATCTGTATACACCTGGGTCTAGAAAAGCAATTGTAGTGAAGGTCTCGCTCAAGGACACACATGACACGAGTGCTCTGATCAAGATTCGAACCCACACCCTGCTGATTCAGCCACCTCAACTTGAGTCCCATGCACTAAGCCACATGACCACAACATGCCAACAATTTTGCTAAATTTCTGCGGACAAACTGTTTGAGTCTAGATCCTATCCTTACCAAGAGGTAGAACAGAGTGCACTATGGCCGTCAATGTTGTTTTCTTGATGTGGTATTGGATAAAACTCATCTCCTCGCTCCCAAGCCAAACAGATAGAAGATTGTATATTGTGAGTCCCGCTGAGCGGACTTCGGTTGGTGGAATGACAACACACACACATATCAGGATATAGATTAGACTGTAGATAAACTCGGACGACATCTGGACCATCTTGAGACAAGGCTTCTACACAGAGCACTGTAAGAGAACAAAGAGGTTGGATGAAAGGTTAGAGGCAGGGCCCAATTTCATAGAGCTGCTTAGCATAAAAATTTGCTTAGCATGAAATTTCTTCCTTGATAAAAATAGGATTACCAACCAAATTTCCACGTGATTTTTAGGATAAGCAAACAACAGCTGAGTACCAGTAACAAGCACTATGCAACAAATGGAAATTTGGTTGGTAATCCTGTTTTTATCAAGGAAGAAATTTCAGGCTAAGCAAATTGTTGGGCTTAGCAGCTCTATGAAACTGGGCCCAGGTCTAAATAGGGTGGGTTTGTTTTGCAAGCTTTTGGGGTAACATAAAGAAAACAGTAAGGGATGAAAATAACTTGGGGGAGCTGAAGTGAAGGTTGGGTTTTGGCCCACCGCTTCTTAACGATAAGCAAATTTTCGGGCTTGGGCTACTGTAGAGTGTAGCAGAAAATCTTTCTAAGGTGCAAGTGTATTTCACAGGTTAGCAGAATTATTGGGCGGCCATATTGCGTGTTTACTGTTTATCATGGATTTGCATTTGTGACGTAATTTATTTTCCTGCGGGGATAACTGACATTGAAGGAATGAGGTAAATTAGATTATTTCATATCGAATGAAGAAAAGTGGTGACGCCATACGGAAACTTTTCCGCTCATGGTTATGGTTAGCAGTGCCATTATGAAATGAAAATTGCACAGTAAGTACAAAATCGGCTGCTAAGCAGCGCTGTGAAAGCTGGGCCAAGGGGCAGGTACGTGGGAGTGGCCGGTTACTGAGTTAGTTACTTTTGCATTTTCAGTCCCCTACTAACTGTACCTACATGTTTGTGGTGAGCAAGTTATGTCTTTTGTTAATTATTCAACTTACCTGAGTTTCAATATCGTTGAAATATAACAATGATGTTCGCAACAACCACGTCAGAAGTAGGATAAACACACCTTTTTGCATCAAGTTGTTTGTATGTTGTGTACGGACGACGTGTGCATGATCAGAACAAAAATATGTAGCGCCCTCTTGTGACACACTTGCAAACCAAATCGGATCGAATTAATTCTGATCGTCCATCTGACGTCTTGAGTTCCCCCCTTTCCCTGTATTTCCCATTTCTCTTTTCATGGAAATGGAAATGCATGAAGGCTTGTCTTCACGAAGATGAAATTCCGGGCCTGTAGTTAAGTTGGGGGGGGGGGGGGAGGGGGAGGGGAAGGGGTTGACAATAATGTGTCTTATTGACAAACGAGAGATACAGAGAGAGACAAAAAGATAAGGGGTTACGAAAGACGAGATGTTTGGGTTATTGATTGCCCTGGTCAGGAAGTCCTCACGCTGCGATAAAAATATAGTACTAAAGAAGCAATAGGATAACATAAGAGAACTAAATTTCGTCGACAAACGTACTGTTTTCCTGGTTCCTTCGAATAACTATCTTCGGATGAATTAGTACTTAATGCAGTAGATAGCAATGATTTGGTAGTGATAGGGATGGCGTGTGAACGGGTGTGGGTGAACTAAAACAAAAAATTCTTCACTACGCCAAAAAGACCATCTTAAGTTGCTATGTGCCTAGTGTCACTGTCATGAAAGCCTGGGTTACAAAACGCAGCCTTTATTCGAGGCTGTTCTACATTGGTTTGTTTTATGGCTTCGCAATGGAGCATGTTGTGTTTTTAATTGGGAATTCTTACAACGAGTTGAGAGAAAACATGGTAGCATTGTGCCGAGGAGGGAGTGCGGAGGGGGAAAATGATCTGTGAGACCTACCTCATAATTAGCCCGATGACGGGCGGGAGAGATTGCTAGCGATGTGCCTACTTCGCTCCTCGCCCGGAAAAAGAAAGGCTACACAACAAAAATAAAGGTGCTGAGAATTCATGCACTGACCGGTTCTCCTGTGACTTTCACACCGGAGTTTTCAACTCAGCGAGGGCAGTGAAGAACAGAGGTGTTGATTGGACGATCCTCTAATGCCTGAAGTGTATTGTAACTCATTAATTTCTCAGCAGTAAGGGCGTATAATAAAGACTTGTTTGGTTCTGTGGTCGGTCCCCAGTGGGTCGGGTTTGAGAATGTAATTGGGGGGGGGGGGTTGATTATGATTTGTTTTGTTCGGCACATCATCAACCCTTTATATTGATTGCCTTGAATCACTTTGAAAGAACTTTTATTGATCATGATTAATTTCTGTGTTTGTTTGTTGGGTTGTTCGTTCGTTTGTTTGTTTGTTTGTTTGTTTTTAATTTGTGTCACAGTTTTGAAAAGTGTAAGTTTAGGGTGATCGTTTTTGGCAACATTTGGGAGGTAGTGCTTTCTGCTACCGGCCAGGCTTCGGAATTAATTAATACCCAAGCCTATACATCCGTATGGACTGTAAAAGGGGTAACCCTGTTTCAGCCATATGAGTAGGTGGCAACGCCCTCTGGAAAATAGTTGACAGTAGCCCACACCTTGAAGTGGTCTTCAGGCGACTTTCATAAAAAAACGTAGTGCTTAATAATAAGCACAATTTCGACTAACACGGTCGGCCATTGATGGGAGTCAAATTTTGGACTCCCTTTCGTACGCGTTAGTTCGCAAAGTAAAAGGAAAACCACGCAATTTCGAGGCAAAATTTGTGTGGATCATTGTATTCTATACTTTAAAAACATCTTTCTAACCATTGAATTTTTATAACAAACGGTTACAAGCGCTTTTCAAAGACCAACTCGACCGATCCTAGGCAACGTGTTCCTTTAACTGCCATCTTAATATAACAAGGAAACCTTTCGAACCTTACAATTTGTGTCGTCGCCAAACGATGAATCTTTTTTAGCCACGAGAAGCCAAACAAGTTAACTGAAACACTTACAATTTCAAGCTCATTAAAAATGAAACCGTCTCAAGAAACACACTGACGTCAGAAGTACCCTTGAGGGGGAAAGGGTCCTTACCCTTATCTTGAGTCCAGACTCCAGAAGACTGAAATAAATTCAAAGTTTCAATACAACTAGAATAAAAACCTTTAAAAGCAACATAAAATTATGCAAAGTGTCTCTCTGGCATTGACCAGGTGGAAAACTAACAATAATGGGAAAGGGGCTATGGGGGCACGAGTTATTTCAATGGAACAAAATCATTTTTATAGGGACCAAAATATTATTTATATCTTCGTCATGTCATCGTCAGGCCATCTTGTCAGATGATGCCTGCAGAGGTCGTCTTACAGCATTGGCGTGCCTACGTGCACGTTGCTCCTCCTGGCTATGGGCCCGGTGCATCTTATGCCCAGCCCTCTGTCGACAAGCTGTCGCCAGGCAGACCGATCTTTGGCCAGGCATTCCCAATCAGCTGGTATGCCCGCTGCTCTTATTGCTATAAACAATGGATATTGAGAGAATATAAGGCCGTGTCCGAAACGACGACTTCGTCTACAGCTACGTCTAGATCAGCGCGTCTACCAGTGTTGAAGAATAGGCAGACGCGCGCGATCTAGCCGTAGCTGTAGCCGAAGTCGCCGATTCGGACACGGCCTAAGATAGATTCAGATGAACCGAAATATTAGGCCTTATTTCGCGGGAACGAAATAGAACTTTGAAGGAATAGTATAGCCTTTGCGAAATCGCGGCTTCGGCCTCAGATTCGGCTCAGGCTAGCTTGGCCCTGCGGTTGTTTTGACCATTTGCGCGTTTTTTGCGTATACGTGCTCAGGGCTTCAGACGAGAGAACGGAGCCTGAAGCCGAATCCACTAATTAAAGCCGTGGATTCATAAAAAAACCATAGTGTGTCAAGGGAACGAGTTGAGTTTGTCGGTGGAACGAAAATAACTACAGTATTTATTTCGAAAAACGAAACACGTTTCGCTTTCAAATTTTGTATTTCTTTTCGGTCTGTAAGGACAATTCTTTTACTTTTCAGTCTGCGACAATTTGTTTTTAAATGTTGAGACAGTATGGGGGGGGGGGGCTACTATTGAAAACATAGAGAAATTTATATATGATTTCGATTGTTCGTTGAGTTTTATAAATAGTAAGATAGAGATAAAAAAAACAAGCCTTTTGTTTTGTCCAAATCCTGAATTAAGCTGAACACTCACTCTTTACTTGCAGATAGTAAGTTTTCCCTCTCGATACGGTAATTAAGGACTATACAAGAAACCACACAGGAACTCTACGACCAAATCAGTGATTACTTGTGGTGTCAGGCAAGGCGTCATGCATACTAATGAGACGAATCAAATAAACTAGCTCTCATCTTCTTCAAAGCATTAGGACATAGACGCCTTGGTATAAGAGAGACTGTGTGTGTGTCTTCCTTTTCAAACATACAATTTAGAAGTTTTTGTGAGTTTGAGGTATGGAGCTTTCACGAAATGCAAGAGCTTTTTCTATAGAGTCTTTAACCTTTACAGATTCTATGGAGATCGATCACGACGAGAACAGCAATGCCGAAATCTACAGCCGTTCGGAGTCAGACAAGGAAGCGGTTTCTTATGGAGACAAGACCGACGATGCAGCCCATGATCCACTCGTCCATCGGGCAACTTCGCTTCTCAGGGAATTCTCCGTTCATGACAAAATTGGGTTTCCTCTCCCGAGAACGTTATTTCCCGAGAACCATAACTTCTCGGGGAGGAAAGAGGATGTTCCAAACTGCAATAAGATGTTCAACACGAGCATCTTTGATCTCCAGATGCCACCGAAAGGTGGTGAAAATTTTAAGGAAGATGGTCTGCTTTCCACCACAAAACAAAAGGATTACTCCACGTCAAGTACGGTGTTAAAAATACACGGTGGACCAGCAAATGAGGCAGGAGCGACGGGGGAAGAGGAGACTTTGCACGGCTCGGGTTTTGCGGACTTGGAGCATCCCATTTTAAAGATCGTAGATGGCATCCACGTTAATCTGGAGAATTCTGCTCTCTGGAGATTGTTCAACAAATGTGGCACTGAAATGATAGTAAACCGCATTGGAAGGTATTTAATTTTGCCTACTGAGATACTTTGTTAATTAGAGATGCAAACTTAATATATCTCGTGTTGTCGGATACCCCCCCCCCCCCACCCTAGTCACAAACTAATGATGACGATGCATATTTTTATTTTTTGTATAAAGTGTTTTTCATTTTTAGTTTGTCCAACTTTCCCTGCTTAAAGGATTTGGGTACTTTTTCAAAATGTCCTTACAAAATGTCCTTAAACTTACAGGGTTTGAAGGAAAGCTGGAAAGCTTCCCTTCAAATATTAATTACTGAGGTGCTGTAGTTTTTGAGAAATTAGTAAAAACATGTCATGAAAATACGTTTGTAAATGATTTAAACAATTTTCGTCTCATGAGACGAAAATTATTTTCATGACATTGTTTTACTCATTTCCCAAAAACTACAGCACCTCAGCACGTAGTATTTTCAGGGAAGCTTTCTACTGTCATTATCTTCAAACTGTGTAAGTTAAGTGTAAATCTGTGGACATTGTGTTTTTTGTCCTACAAAAGTTACATAGACCCTTTAAGTTTGAACAAATAATGCAATAATAGTAATAAATTAAGTAATAATAAAGCATCGGCTTGTATACTAATTCAGGCGGTGGAATAGTGGTCGTGATGGAATATCACACATCGAACAAAATCTTTGCAAAGATTTGCGATAATAGTTTTCAAAGATATAAGCCACATTGTAAATATTCACAAAGATATTTGTGTTAATAATAACCGACAACCCAAACATCTTAGCAAGTGAAAGGTGCGACTGTTAATGTTTGCAGAAATAACACCAAAATGGGTTCTTTTGCAAACTCGAGAAAAAAAATCCCATGACGTAATCAGCGACGACCATTGACGACTTTTAAGGTATATTATGTTTAGCTAGAATTGTTAAACTGTTATCCGGTCTGGGAACCGAGTCAATTCCGACATATGCCCAATTTCATGAGCTGCTTAAAAGCATAAAGCACAATAAAGTTTTGCTTACCAGAATAAGGTTACCAGCCAAACCATCATGTTTCATGTAAAATAACGTGATTGGTATCATGCTCATTTTTGCTTTGCAGAATAATTGTTTAACCATTGCTGCTTAAGCAGCGCTATGAAATTGGGCCCCCGGAAGTTTTAAAGCCATTGGACACTTTCTGAACATATCACAAATTACAAGTTCACAGATTTACAAAAAAACTTACAGGGTTTACAGAAGGTAATGATGAAAGACTTCTCTTGAAATATTATTCCATGAAATGCTTTACTTTTAGAGAAAAATTAAAACAATTATCAATTCTCGATATCGAGAATAGCGGATATAATATATCCGTTATTCTCGATATCGAGAATTGATAATTGTTTTAATGTTTTCTCAAAAAGTTTAAATATTATTTTAAACACTTGTCATGACACGGCGAAACGTGTGGAAACAAGGGTGGTTTTTCCCGTTATTTTCTCCCAACTCCGATGACAGATTGAGCCTTAATGTTCACAGGTTTGTTATTTTATATATTATAAGTTGTGATACACGAAGTGGGCCTTTAGACAAAACTGTTTGCCGATGTTGTGCGATTGCTTCAAAGGGAATGTACACTATTGGTAACTGTCAAAGACCAGTGCTCTCACTTGATGTATCTCAATATATGCATAAAATAACCAACCTGTGAAAATTTGAGCTCGATTGGTCATCGGAGTTGTGAAAAAATGATGAAAGAAAAAAACACCCTTGTAGGACGAATTTGTGTGCTTTCAGATAGGAATAAAAGTGAGGAATTAACCTCTATCTCAATATCTATGCTACTTTAGAGGGAGCTGTTTCTCACAATGTTGTATACTATCAACAGCTCTCAAATGCTTGTTAACAAGTCAGTTTTTAAGTTTAAATTTCTTTTGAGTGATTACCAAACGTGTACCTTCCCTGTAAAGGCAGTGGACACTATTGGTAATTACTAAAAAATAATTATTAGCATAAAACCTTTCTTGGTGCCGAGTAATGGGGCGAGGTTGGTGGTATAAAACATTGTGAGAAACAGCTCCCTCTGAAGTGCCATAGTTTTGGAGAAAGAAGTAATTTTCCACGAATTTGATTTCGAGACCTCAGATTTAGAACTTGAGGTCTCGAAATCAACCATCTAAACGCACACAACTTCGCGTGACAAGGGTGTTTTCTTCTTTCATTATTATCTCGCAACTTTGATGACCGATTGAGCTCAAATTTTCACAGGTTAGTTATTTTATGCATATGTTGAGATACACCAACTGTGAAGGCTAGTCTTTGACAATTAACAATAGTGTCCACTGCCTTTAAGAGTGTACGACTAATATTTACGATACTTTATTCTACTTTTTATTAGACGAATGTTTCCATGCATTGTGACGACAATTCGAGGCATGGACCCTTCGGCCATGTACAGGGTACAGATGGAACTGGATTCAAGCGACCGAAACCGCTACAAGTTCATCAACGGTAAATGGATGCCCGTGGGTAAGGCCGACCCAGAGCCACCCAACGAACCCTTCGAGCACCCAGATTCACCCAGTCCGGGTGCATTTTGGATGCAGGATAAAGTATCATTCTCAAAACTCAAGATCACCAACAACAAAGAAACTGGAAGAACGAATGTAAGCGAAAAATTAATGTCCCGACAGTGTATGAGTATGTTGATATTCTTATAAGTAGGATTTGAAACTTTGCATGATGGAAATACGATATAGAGCAAGGTTGGGTGCGACTAGACTCGAGTAGACTTGACTAGACTAACCAAGGAGATTGACTCTGGGTGCGTTCGATTAGCTTCCCTGGGTCTACCCCGCGGTGCTCACTCGGGTGAGCCCCTGACTAGAGCTAAACGAACGACCACCCACCGTTCTCGTAGTGACGTCATGCACCTGGGGCCTGCCCCCAATAGTGACCCACTCCACAAGCAGGGAACTGGGACTGACCCGGGTGAGCCCCGGAATGACGTCAAAGCTATTCGAACGCAGCGGGACAGACCGGGGTCGACCCAGGGAAGCTAAACGAACGCACCCTATATCGAACATGCTTTTGAGCATGGTCGACTATGGTCAATTCGAGAGCATACGTCACAGTTAGTCTGGTTCTCAGTATTAGGCTCTGATCAAGTCTAGTCGCTCACCGAACTTGCTCATCTTACATGTTTGCGGTAACACCATGTTACACCGGTAACACCGGTAACGCAAGTTACCCCCCCCCCCTCTCCCGCCTTCGTGCATCACCATGTAAGCTAACCTGCATCGACAGTACTTTAAGCCGCATATATAACATATAAAATCAGAGTCCAGCTTTCTCCAGAAGACGAACAGAGCATACTGATCGAAACGTCGAGTTGAAACAAACGTTTTTTTTCCAGAACCACCCTAACTCAATAGAGAATATCATTACATGGTGTTACCACAAACTTTTGCTGTATTGATTTGTTTTCATAAGGGTAATCGGCTGCAACCAACATTTTGAATATTTTGTCTATATATAGATTGTGCTTCACTCAATGCATAAGTACACACCTCGCATCATCCTAACCAAATTGAGTGGATCATCGCCACAACGTCGTCTTTTCGACCAGAATATATCAACAGAGGGGGGTAGTCCTTACCAACGTCAACCATCATCTCGGCCGCCACAGCCTGAGCCTCAGCAGCAACAACAGGTCTGTTTCGAGTTTGAGGATACATCTTTTATTGCCGTGACGGCTTATCATAGCGAGCAGATCACACAACTGAAGATCCAGAACAACCCATTCGCCAAGGCGTTCCGTGATGCTGACGTCACTGCGTGAGTGTTCAATCATTGGTCGTTGGGGGCGGGCTGGTTGGGGAGTCCGTGTAAGGCATATCGTTTATAAACAGTGCCATAACCCGCCTCACCCCACCCCGCCTCCCAACTAAAAGTGAAATCATGCACAAATAAATAGTATGGTACACTCTTTTAAAACCAGAGACACAATAATTAATAATATTCGTCAAACTTGTTATCTTGGCAGAATTCTACAAAGCGCCAGTAAACTGTCCGAGCAAACCGATGCTAGCTATCACGCCTTGAACGACATTGGTGAGTCTATTTTCTTGTGTATTGTAGTCAAAGCAATTTTTAAGCAATATTGTTACTTATTTCTATTTTCTATTCTATTCTATATATATTGTAAAACAGACGGTTTGAGTCTACTGCACCCATCCAGCCAGCCCTTCTCACTCAACCAGAACCCAGCTGCATGGAGACAAAACCAGGGCAAGCACGAGAGAGACGAGGGCAATCACAGGCTGTACACAGACACCTCACACCTGTACAGCAGGCGGGCAGGTCCACTCAAGCTTCCAGAGTTTGCTTGTGCCCCATGGAGCTACGATAACGTCTCCTTGACCTTTGGCACCCAGGGTAGATCTAGCTACCCGATTCTCCCACCTCATCACCAAGAGAGGCATCGCAATAGTGTAGGGGTAGTGGAAGATTCCCCCAAAGTTGACCGCGTCACAAGCCGCAGTCTCTCCCATCCAGAAATACGCTTCGATAAAGCCTTCCGCCCTCTCGCGTCGGCAAACGCTGCCTTTGACTACAACGACCCGAATCAGAGTCTATCCAGCGATATCGACCCGATGTATCACACGCTGCGACGGGTGGCATCTTCAGCGATGCACCGTGTCACTGCTAAACGCGATTCCTTCCCGTATCTCGCACCTAATAAGAACGTCTTGCTCATCCCGAAGTACAGGTCTGCCGACAACGCCGTTTTCCAGGGAGCAATGGATCCGAATGCTCAGATATCAAGACGTCATTCAACAATAGAGGGCTCTCCACTGCTACGTGCTTCAACGGGGAACATTCGCGGCAGGAGATCGACCGAAGACATAACTTTATGCACACGTGAGTCGATCGCAGCCCGGTTGAAAATGTACGATGGGTCGGCACGGAGCGAAAGACTGCTGCCAACGGGAGGGGCCATGAGTGACTTGGTAACATGCTCCTTAACGTCAGGCCATCTGGCTAATTCTTCTCGCTCTCTCAGCAAGAAACGAAGCACTGAACACGACGATCCCACCTTGGACACCGAACCGATGAATCTCACACTAACCAATCCGTAACCAGCACAAGATCTACGTCACTGTAGAAATTACACCAATCGAGACGCTTAGTAAATCTCTATTACATCCTCATTATCATCGCGTAAAACGAAGTGTGTCCCTGAGAATATTATAAGTCTACTTTAATACACACATCCTCATACATAGTGTTTTCATATTGTTAAAGGCACTGGGCATTATTGGTTATTACTCAAAATAATTATTAGCATAAAACCTTTCTTGGTGACGAGTATTAAAAGGGGAGAGGTTGATAGTATAAAACATTGTGAGAAACGGCTCCTCTGAAGTAAAGCAGTTTTCGAGAAAGAAGTAATTTTCATCCAATTTGATTTCGAGACCTCAGATTTAGAATTTGAGGTCTCGAAATGAAGCATCTAAACGCACAGAACTTCGTGTGACAAGGGTGTTTTTTCTTTCATTATTATCTCGCAAGTTCGATGACCGATTGAGCTCAAATTTTCACAGGTTTGTTATTTTATGCATATGTTGAGATACACCAACTGTGAAGGCTAGTCTTTGACAATTACCAATAGTGTCCACTGGCTTTAAATAGAACAAACTCTACCTGGCAAGTAGATACACACATGGTGTTGCCGCAAACCAAGAAATGTAGACAAAATGTTCCCCGTCAACCCGAACATCCATCATTGCAAGTATGTTTGTAAAATAAAACCAACATTGCGTATTGAGTATTGATACAGCATTGATTCACTTTCAAACTGGTGTGTTAATAACAAGAACATTTTATATTAAAACAAACTTCAATTGTAATTTTACGTTAACAAAAAGACATCCTCAGATTTTATGCTTAAACAAACATGCCATTTGTTCTCTGTCTGCTCTTAATCAACGTGCAGTTGTTTCGTATTTTTCAGTATACGTTTGGGAAATGTCGCACGCTAAATAATGTTTATTTCTCAAGTTGTACAATAGGCCATTTCACACTACCTCCATTTCAAACCGCTTTGAAACCTACTCGGGGCCTCTCAGGTTCAGCCTCGCTTCTTTTCAAAGCGGATCAGAGATAAGCAACATTCACACTGGGCCCTATTTCATGGCTCTGCTTACCGTAAGCACAGAATCTGCGCTTACGGAAGCAGGGAATTATGTGCTTACGGCAAGCGTATTTCACGGGTTAGCGGCGAATTTTGGCTTCTGCGCGTGCGTACTCCCCGTTACTAGGCATTCTAGGCTTACAAGGCTAGCGCAGAAATTCGGCGATTGCACGTAAGCGGGGAATCGTGATCGTAAGCGCAGAATTCGGCGGTAAGCAGAGCCATGAAATTGGGCCCAGGTCTTTACGTGAACCGGCTAATGCGTGAACCTTCTACGATTCACGCCGACAAAAATGCAATTTCAATCCAGATTGAGGTTTTCAACCCTGGTCCCTGCCAGGGTTGATTTCGATCCGGCTAAAGCATGCTACCCGGATCGGAGGCGGGTTTAAATCTGTACAGTGTGAAACGGGGTGAATAAAATATCCGGTTCGGAACCGGCTCCGACCTGGAGATTTTGGACAGTGTGAAAGGGCCTTCTTAACACACTACCGTACAGTTACTTTAAGCCACCATTACTCAATGTTTGTCTTCAGTTAAACAAGTTAATGTTGTAAATTTGATGTTGGCCTAAATCTGATGTATTTCCTCCGTATTACACCCCGTCTCATCCACCTTCAATGGTTATTTTTCTGTTCGTACGGCACCAGGAATGATTTGTGAACCTTAAAGTATTGTTAAGACTTGAACATTAGCATATTTACAGACTTAGATATTTCTTGGTCTAAGTAGGGTAACGATGGCTTAGTTCCATTCACATTATTTTTTATTTCAAATAATATGATAGTTTTGAGACACGAGTAAATCAATTAGCACCAATTGAGTCCCAAAACCTGTTTGATAAAAAGTGAAACCTGCCCCCAACTTTTCTCTATCGACTCAAATAACCAATTGAACTTAAACTTTCAAAGGTTTGTTATTTCATGTATGTTGGGCCACACAAAGTGCGGATACATGTGTCTTAACATTTCGAATGAACTCAACTATTTAAAACGAAGTCAATGCATTAAAAGGTAGTCTTGAATGAGAACAGTTACACACAAATGATGACTTGACTTTCTTGTGTTGTTTGAAAGATCTTTTATTGTAAATTACACGGTTGAAAGTCTTTCTTAATAAATTACATACATACAATAAAGAATATCATTCCATTTTAAATGAGATTGACTTATTAAATAGTAAATGAATACATGCATGTGTATAATCCTTATGCACTAGTACGCACGCTGCACGTAGACGACCGAAAGTGCAAGCTGTCATAGAGCCATATGAAGAAGAAGCATTCACATTTGAATGTTCACCTATTTCTCTTGTGGAAGAATATCCTTCCATTTCAAAAGACATTTATTTATTTGAAACATGACCCGTTTGCTACCAAAATGGTCCTGTAGCATGCATTGCTGTTGGTTGCCCCCAAGTTGCCTGCAAAAGTTGCCTCGTGTGAAGAAAAGGGCCAACTTTTGCAGACAACAAAACAGCCTAATCTCGGACCAATCACAACACAGATATGAAAGCTTTACGTCACTGCACGCTTTATCCAATGAAATCATTGGCACTGTAAGACCAGTGCATGCCTGTCTTCAGAGGGGACCAGTCAAAGGCCATCCCCGCATCATTAGACGAGACCATGGGGCGAGCGAAAGCACTGCTTATACTCAACACATATAGGGTGCGTTCGTTTAGCTTCCCTGGGTCAACCCCGGTCTGCCCGGTACGTTCGAATAGCTTTGACGGGGCTCACCCGGGTCAGCCCCCAGTGCCCTACTTGTGGAGTGGGTCACTTCGGGGCTGGCCCCAGGTACATGACGTCACTACGAGAGCGGTGAGTGATCGTTCGTTTAGCTCTTGTCAGGGGCTCACCCGACCGAGTAAGCACCGCGGGGTAGACCCAGGGAAGCTAAACAAACGCACCCAATATAGAGGGCGTGTAATAAGCAGACACGGGCAACTGTCTCAGGTGACGTGCACATAGCGTCCTAGACTTGGTTCCAAATCTGTGATCGTGGCCTGTTTAGTCTTCACGATAGCCAATGCATTAGTCTGAAATGACAGCGCCCTCTTGCAGATTAACCTCTGTCATTGTGATATCTGTGGGGCGTTTCGTGGCTAAAAAGGCAGAGCATGGAGGTATAAACCACGATCTCAGACTTGAAATGAAGTCTAACAGCGTCCTTGTCAAGGGCTTCACACACCCCCGTAGCCTCCAATACATCAGTATACCTCCATTTTCATTATCTCGAGCAGGAATCCATTTATCATAAACAATGGGTGTCACACGTCGTCAGTAAATGTTCCCTTTTCCCACAACGCGTAATCAAGTCCCAAGGGCCCCGTCCATAAAGAGAGACTTCCATTACGTGATTGATGTCCATGCCGTGAAAAATCACAGGTTATCATTCAACGTCAAAGCAACTAGCGGTGATTTTCTGACTGCATGGAGCTGCAGTGTATACGTAATGCTGCACTAAATTGAGATCCGTGGTTTCCCAGAAACCATGGTGTTCAAGGTGGTTCCCGGTGCAGACAAAATGAGCGGGAAATCTTTTCACGCCATTGTCATAAAACATTTCCAACGTGTCGTACAAACGAGTGGAATGGATTTGACTTTATAGGATTTGAGGCATTGTATAGTGAGATATCAATTTTTGGGTTTGCGGTAACACCATGCACTCCGCGGTAGTAGAATAAAGCAAGACAATCCTCTAAGAACAAACTTTACCTTGCAAGTAGATACACACATGGTGTTATATATGAAGTTGACTTTGATATGACTGGTTTGAGAAATCGCCACACCAGTAGATTGCCCCGCCCCGCCCAAGCTGTATGCAGCCTCTTTGTGTAATACAGGAAATCGTCTTAAATCGTATGCTTTAAGTTTAATAGATGCTAAATTTGCATCAGGAAAAAATGTTTTTGTTTTAACAAACCTCGGGAAAGTAATGAGTATACAGCGTTACTAGCACACATCAGTGAAAGGGTAACCAATTTTTAAAAATGCTTTAAGCTTAGAGTAACATTCCAGATAAGCCGTTTACACTTCGAATGGAACCTCGCACCTATTGTGTAAAATTATGCCTGCTCTTGTGGTTTTAATACGCACATTAATGCGAAGCGGGTCCCCAGTATTATGTTGTGCGTGGAGCGGGTGCAACGAGGTTTAGTCAATAGTGTCTGAGGAGGGGACTGATGCATGTCTAGCATCCACTATATTCATCCACCCACGGCCCAATTTCAAACAAGGGTCGTACAAAGGAACATTTACCCAAGGATGTCAACCATCCGAAAGAAGATAACATTAGGGTTTCAATAAGGGATAGCACTTCCATCTTAACTGTAGCCTGCAACATTCTTTAAAACAGCTGGTGAAATGATGTTGAAGAAATTTGCCAGCGTGTAAAGAAATCCCGCCCCACCTGAGGACTCAGTCCCCCGGGAGAACTGCCTGGACTGTCTATGAGATTAAGAACATGTAGGAATTATTGATCCATGTAGATTCATCCCTGAATTACGCCTATAGCACATTGGGGCCTATGGTTCAATTGCATATCACAAACAGGTGCACAACCGAACGTGAAAAGCATGTCTAGATTCCCCTCAACCAAAGCAAAGTAAGAGCTTAAAACTGATGAATATAATTCAATAAAACATGACAATTGTCTTTATAAGTTAAGAATGAGCGGGTCAAAGATTTACCTAAAGCCGGCCTCGGGTCGACCTACGATTTTCTTGCGCCCGCCACAAATCGTCGGCAATGCGCAAAACATGCTCAGGTCACAACTGAGAAATCGTGCGCCTGCGATTAGTTCCCGACCGTCGGGATCACGTAGTACAAGTTGAAACTGTTCTACTCTTGCGATTATTATATATTTTTTTTTCGAGCGGCGACTGTTTCAGATTGTCTTAAAATCATCGCAGTTACGCTAAGGTCGTAAATAAGCAAGACACTTCCATTGCTTCGTACTTCGGATGGGACGTAAAGCCGTTGGTCCCATGTGTTGTGTAAAGCATGTAAAATAACACAGTGTACTTATCGAAAAGAGAAGGGGTTGAAAAGGACTGAAAAGCTCCCGATGGTCTTAGCTCAGGCGCACTGTGACCCTGATAAGTCAGTCGCCGACTGTTTTTTTGTTGACGCAAGGTCGACCTGAGGCCGGCTTAAAGTTTGCGTTATAAAAGCTTCCATGTTTTGCGCAGTCGGGAATTCATGAAAGATGGAAAGCATATAGATGAATACACTTTGAATGAACAAAAAAAGAACCTTTCTTTGAGTCAATGTTTACCGCAGATTTTGTCTTCAATCATCCTTGTCTTCCTCCCAAACTTATTAATCGCGACTGAAATCACAGCCGAGAGAAGAATCATTCCCACAATGGGAGTAGCAATTGCCATGAAATTTTCAAAAAATGACAAACTACTTTTTGACTTCTCGTTGCGCAGATCACCGAATCCTATCGTGGTGATGGTTATGATGATGAAATAAAACGCGTCTAGAATACTCCACCGTCCCATCTCGCTGTACCACAACAACAACGCAAATACCACCACGTACATCAACACAGCGATTATGAGTAAATACACGGGGAAATTAGGGTCGTTTATGGCGTCCACAGGGGCGTCAATATCACTACATTGGGAGAGTCGCCTGTTATTGTCATGCACGTTCCCGTTACTCTTTGTGCCATTCCCATCCGGGTTAGACTGATTTCGTACAGAATCTTGAGTCGACAAATCCGCTCGCCGAATCTGCAACTGAAAGCCTCTGTTGTCTTGTCCGCCATTAGTCGACGGATTCCCACTCGATTTCGCGTCCACACCTCTTGGTGTCGCATTTGGCTGCTTCGGTGGCCCAACTTTTCGCCAGGTTGTCAATGTAAATAGGCAATGTTTCAATCGACGGTGAAGATATCTGATTCCACGAGCGAGGACGTTACCTGCACCCGCCATGACGACGATGTTAAGAGGTATACCGATGAGGGCGTATACGATGCATAGACCACGCCCAGTTTGCGTCTTCGGTGACAAGTAACCATAACCTAGTAAACGTTAAACACAAAACGTTAGAACAAGCTCAGACAATATTTCCAAAAAGCAGTTCATCTGTCTTTGAATAAAACCAAAGACATCTAAAAATTGCTCACATCTTACACACAAAAGGTAGTAAACGTTTAAAACAAAACGTTAAAACAAACTAAAAATTTCAAAAGCAGTTCGTCCGTCTAAGAATGAAACCAATGAACTCTGAAAACACTCACACAACTTAAAGGCAGTGTACACTATTGGTAATTGTCAAAGACTTGCCTTCACAGTTGGTGTATCTCAACATATGCGTAAAATAACAAACCTGTGAAAATTTGAGCTCAATCGGTTTTGAGGTTTTGAAATCAAGCATCTTAAAGGCAGTGGACACTATTGGTAATTGTCAAAGACTAGCCTTCACAGTTGGTGTATCTCAACATATGCATAAAACAACAAAACTGTGAAAATTTCAGCTCAATCGGTCGTTGAAGTTGCGAGATAATAATGAAAGAAAAAAACACCCTTGTAACACGAAGTTGTGTGCTTTCAGATGCTTGATTTCGAGACCTCGAATTCTAAACTTGAGGTCTCGAAACCAAATTCGTGGAAAATTACTTCTTTCTCAAAAACTACGTCACTTCAGAGGGAGCTGTTTCTCACGATGTTTTATACTATCAACCTCTCCCCATTACTCGTAACCATGAAAGGGTTTATGATAACAATTATTTTGAGTAATTACCAAAAGTGTCCACTGCCTTTAAAGCATACAACTTCGTGTGGCAAGGGGGTTTATTTCATTTCATTCATATCACGCCACTTCGACGACCGATTGAGCTCAAATTTTCACAGGTTTGTTATTTTGTGCAGAGATACACCAAGTGGTAAGAATGGTCTTTGACAATTACCAATAGTCTCCAGTGTGCTTAATGAAAATATAATGACTGTTTGCTGAAATTGGCTAGGGAAAAACGAAACAAACCTCGATTACGTATAGATTGACACACATTTGACGGTTCACCTAAACGGCTGTTTACACTGTGCAAACTTAAGCCAGATGGAGAATTGATGAATGCACTGGGGAATCGTTTGCTCATAAAAGATAATTAGTATGTATTCCCAATGCTGATTATAATTTGGTTTGTACGTTGCTGTTTATTTTACGGTTGTATACCATTGGACATGTGTTTACTGTATTAAATGCTATAGCAGCACAACAAGGGCCAGTTTAATGAGCAGATAGTATTCGTAGACTCTGGAATTAATACAGAGTAGTTCAATAACATCAATACGTGAATACGATGATAAATTTTATCACAGTGTGATTTATATAGGTAAAATAAGTCTGCAAAATTTTTCTGAAAAGTGGAGAGGGATTTAAGCGTGTGAACAACATTGGTCATTGTCAAAGACCGGTTAAGCGGACCGGATCTCAATAATATTATAGTATTTTCTCGTGCTGCCGAAGTGTTCCTTTTGCATACAGGACAAGTGGTTAGCTCCAAGGGGATGGAAAAGCGTAAATTCAAATTCTCGTTCGCCTTTGTGTCCAACTAAACTGCCCACTAAAACTCGTCCTTCGGATGGGACGTAAAATCGTTGGTCCCGTGTGTTGTGTGGATGTAACGCACGTGAAATAACACAGTGCACTTATCGAAAAGGGAAGGGGTTTGCACCGCTGTTCCTGGTTGAATTGGCAGCATATTGCGCCACAGCACCTTGTAAACCATGGTGCTATATAAAAGGAAAGATCTCATAATTCAAACGCAGTCGACCCCACAGATCTGGCTAAATGAAACAGTGTATGTTTAACCGCCTTGAGTTCATCGAGTGACGCACATGCGCGCTTTATCAGAAGCCACTGTTATTATTATTGGTACGAATCTAGGCGCTCGATGATTACAAACAGGCGAGAATGTACATACGGCACAACGAAGAAATTACAAGGAACAAACACATACTCACACCCACACATCGTGGCGGTCAGAAATACGAAGCCATTTTGCAGCAGGTGTATATTGATTCTTAAACAAATATTACAAATAGTAACCGATGGAAGAGAACCAAGTCAGTATAAACTCAACCTTAAAGCTCGCCCATAATTCGATTCATTTCGATACAATGTATAAAAGGGAGTGGACACTATTGGTAATTACTCAAAACAAACATTAACTTAAAAACTGACTTGGTAACAAGCATTGGAGAGCTGTTGATAGTATAAAACATTGTGAGAAACGGCTCCCTCTGAAATAGCATAGATTTTGAGAAAGAGGTAATTTCTCACTAAAATAATAAAAGACTTCTAGCCAGGAGCACGCAAATTCGTCCAACAAGGGTGTTTTCTCTCTCATCATTTTCTCGCAACTTCGATGACCAATTTAGCTCAAATTTTCACAGGCTTGTTATTTTATGCTTATGTTGGGATACACCAAGTGAGAAGACTGGTCTTTGACAATATTACCAGACATGTACCTTCCTTTAATATTGCTATTGTACGCCTGCTTACTCTCAACACATAGTGAAAGAAGTACCATTTTGAAGACCTTCACATCGCGGTTGCTGTCTGTATTATGACATCACATGTTCATATTTTGATAGCTCAGATTGACAGCATTGTTGCCTTAACAACCATTAGCCTATTTTCAACCGTCACTATCAGTGATGGATTTGTTGTCTATTATTTACTCGAATTCCTAGTCAATTGAAAAAAAAACCTAAAAAACACTGACCTGACTGACAAAACGAATGGTTCTTTCAATAATGAGTATGGGTAGATATCAACCTTGTAGCTGACGATGAATGCAACCGTTCAGGGCCCAATACAGACAAAGGTGCTTTAAAAATGGAACATTTTTAAGCCCCCCCCCCCCCCCAAAAAAAAAAAAGGAGAAAGAAAAGCAGGAACCAGATGTCACAACTGGTTTATATCATGAAATGGTATGTTTGCTTGTGATCTTATACTCCTTAAGCAGAATGTTCTTGTGCTTAGCTTGTTTTGTGTGGTCTTTAGCAGAATATGAAATTTGGCACTGGAATCAATCACACGGTCTACGGCTCAAATTGTGAACAGTAGACTTTTTTGAAGTTCGCTTCGCGCCTTATCAAGAAGCTCGCGAAGGGAAGTCACAGCTGGAGAGCATAGTGCAAATCTTATCTAATGTCAGAAAATGGCTGATAAAATATCATACAGACGTGACTTTTTTGTGATGAATGATGTGATATTCATAATAAAACCGTCAAGAGCTGTGATCCAGACCAAAATACACTTCTCCGATTACGTGCCAAATTCGAGCTTGTGTCATCGAAGGCACAACCCCCCAAACATACACCTGTCGTGTACCACTTTTCTCACTAAACCGATATTTTAAAAAGATAATCTAAACTCGTTAGTCACATTTTGAGTTGCCAAATATTAGAGCGGTTTTGTTTGTTTTTAATCTTAAGGAAATAAATGACTGCATTATTTTGCATACTAGACATTTGTTTTTTAAATGCGGGTACTTCGACAGTTTTGCAATTAGTGTTACATGTTAATGGTCTTCAAGAATATGTCAATAGTATTTGCGTTTCTTGACGAGAAAGCAAACACAGTACTAATGTATTTCCTTCTACACCGTTTTCTATTAAAGGCACTGGGCAGCTTTGTTAATTGTCAGAGACCGGTCTTCTCACCTGGTGTATCTAAACACATGCATGTAATATCAAATTTGTGAAAATTTGAACTCATTGGTCGTCAAAGTTGCGAGAGAATAAAAGAAGAAAAACTTGTCGCACAAGTTGTTTGCTTTTAGAAGCCTGAATTCGATACCTCAGTTGAGATCTCTTATTAAAATCAAATATTTTAGTAAGAAATTTCTTCTTAAAAAAAAAAAAAAAAAAAAAAATACGTTACTTTAGTGGGAGCCGTTTCTGACAATGTTTTATACAACCAATAGCTCTCCGTTGCTCGTTACCAAGTAAGTTTTTATGCTCACAATTATTTTGAGTAGTTATCAATAGCGTCCAGTTCCTTTAAAGTTGCTTTTAAGTAGGCTTTACAATCAACCGTTTTAAAAAAGCTTTTCGTTTGAAAAGTGCTCAAGGTGTTCGTTTGCAGAGTGCATCAAGCTTTCGATCCATCACGTCAGGATTGAGAAACGCCAGAGGAATTTACTGGCAGAGCTACTTAAAATTAGCTCACCATTCAGCTGTGACGTCACTATGCCAAGTTGGTTTTATGGTTCACGACGAAGTACACAGACCTCTTAAAGACACTATACACCTTTGGTAATTTTCAAAGACCACATAATTTATGCAAAGTTGGTTTTAAGATCGCGCCAAAGTATAAAGACCTTTTAGGGGTCGATTTCACAAAGAGTTAGGACTAGTCCTAGGAGATACAAAACGTGTGGCTAGTCCTAAGTTAGGATGAGAAACTCGTCTTAACTTGAGATAAGACTAGTCTTAACTCTTTTTGAATTCCACCCCAGAGGCTTTCCGGCATTGGGCGCTTTATTTTTTTATTATTGGTTTATTCATAAAACTTGGCGCAAGACTTGATGCCACTTCAGCGGTGATAATGACAGGTGCTGTTTCAATTAGATTCAGATGCACTTTGTTATAGCTTGGCTTTCAGACATTAATGGCGGGCGCGATTATAAGTCTCGAGAAATCTCGACAACAGCTGTTTATTAAAAGGGCAGATATACTTGTGGAAATCATTCTTAAAATAATTAATGAAATAGAACAACATCTTACTTGGCAATAGGCCTGCGATAAACGTCACTCTTTGCCGTGTCAGCAGCTTTCGGTAGTATTAAGCATTTTGAGAAATATTTTACTCCGAAGTTATGTGGTTACGGAAAAATATATCACCTGTTGTGCAACAAAGTTTGAATCTGGTAAGCATTACTGTCAGTAACGTTTCTCAGGTCTATTCTTCTTGCGCGGACACCGTTCATTTTTGTATGTATTTGTTAAGAATTAATAGAAGGTTCCAAAAACCAAAGTATATGCTTTTCGCCCATAAAGTGGATTTGTAAGTTTGTTTGTTTGTTTGTTTGTTTGTTTGAATGATCTTCCCATGAAGGAACTCGGCAAACTCACACAAGGGATATAAACACCAAGCTGGCAACCGCCAATCTCTCTCATACAAACATTGGTTTAACGGCTATGATTATGAGTTACACGAATCAAGAAATTTTGATTAATTAACTAGACGACAATATTCATTTTAGTCGTTGTGCAATCAGCGGTTAGCTGGGGATTCGAACCCACAACCTTGTGATTGCAAGTCCTGCAGTCTAACCACTTCTACAGCTCTTTGATCATACTAATAACTTCTAATTACAAAAGTTATTCAAACGAGACAAAACAAAACCCAGGAACTGTACTTAAATTGTTTTCAGAAATGAAATGTTGACATCTTCGGTTGTACTAGACTACAAGTTGGTTGTATATGATTTTTCCGAACTCACGCTCGGCAAAGTGCCCAAAAGACGAAAAAAGAGGAAGACATTACTAAATGGTAAATCGCCTATACCGATTTTCAAAACGTCAAAGATGACATATTCATGTGAATTCTACTTATTATTTGTTGGCGCTCCAAGTTGATGTTTTCGACATTTCAGCAAACCAAACGAGAGTCAATAGCCATTGAAAGACGATCAAACGGGTAATGTCATGTGGTCATCGACGTCTGTTTCATCAGGCGCTGTAATGAGTGTACACGGTCAACCACGCAGCGCCGTGCTTAAACAGTCGCTGGCCATGTTTGCTTGCCATTATTCTAATGGTTTCGTTTCGATGGATTGTGAACCGAAAAACATCCTTTTGGAGCGCAAAAACCGCCTATGGGTACAATTACAATGTCTGATGTTTCATCTTCTGACATTATTGCGAAGCAAACAGTAGGCGATGTTTGACATGTTTGACATTTGGTGGCACTTTGTGGATTGTGGAGTTCGGGAAAATATAGACAATCGACTGTAAGTCTAGACGACTGCAGATGTAAAAACAAAATCGAAGGGGGCGGGAGGGAAGATGAAGAATAAACAAGGAGTACATCGCCCCAGTTACTGTATGGGTCTAATTCAAGCGGTCTTTAGAGTGAAGTTTTATCACTGAACTCACGAGAGATATCTGCTATGGATTCTTGATCTATGCAGTTAGGGAGAGCTTGTACTTTTGGTTGAAAGTATTGACCAGTCCGGCCGTTCCACCACAAACAAAACAAGCAACAATGGCCGTCTCACTCGACGGCCAGATGAAGCACACCACTCAAGGTCAAATTCGTTTTCTCAATCTGTCCATGACATCTCCATCTTTACAATACCCGATTGTACCCGACAATACAGGCATATTATAATGTTTTTTATTATTGCTTTTTAGGGGGATTTTGTTTGAGGATGCTATGTCAGATTCTTGGCCGATTTGACCCAAACATTTTGATTTAAACTTCAATAGGTATTTTGATGAGGGTCGAGAAAGTTACAAGCTTTCATTTGAGCCATTGCTCGAAAAAGTCCGCCAATTATTAGTAGCAGTGAAATAAAGTGCTCAAAATTAGTTTTTGTCGGGATCCCGACAATATATCACGTGACCAATTCTTATGTGTTTTATAAGAAACGTTTTAAATTGTTGTCATGGTTCCTGACCATTAAAAGAAAAAGTTAAACCTTTTTTTCGTTAGAGCGGGTGATACTCTTTGAAATACCATTCACTCAAAAAAAATTATTTTTTAATGTTTGGGGCCAAAAATCTGACATAGCATCTTTAAATACAAAACACACAACCATTGCTGGTGTTAGACTAATTGAGAGAACAAAAAACCCAGACATTCCATACACAGTTTCATCAACACGCAGCCATTTTCTTTTCTCCATTAAGCCTCACACCAAAACTGCGGTTGGATCGGTAAATAATTTGGGATCTTTTTTTTTTAAAGATGGGACAATTTACATTAGCGTTATAGTTCGTTCTGAGTTTTACAACTGAGCATTCCAAACTTCGACGTGATATTTTTATGAGTCTTTGGTTTCATTCAAAGGGAGTTAGTAATTAATCGTCAAAGGAGCACGTTGCCTTGGATCGGTCGAGTTGGTCTTTGAAAAGCGTTTGTAACCGTTTGTTGTTAAATGCACATGGGTAGAAAGATAATGTAAAAGTAGAATACAATGATCCACATAAACATGCCTCGAAATTGCACGGTTTTCCGCTTACCTCGTCGACTAACACAGTCGGCCATTTTTTTGACTCCCATAAATGGCCGACCGTGTTAGTTCGCACAGTAAAAGGAAAACCACGCAATTTCGAGGTAAATTTGTGTGGATCATTGTATTCTACTTTTTAAACATCGTTCCAACCATATGCATTTTATTAAAAAACGGTTACAAATGCTTTTTACAGACCAACTCGTCCAAGGCAACGTGTTTCTTTAAAGGAAAATTACAGAATTGGTAAGACAAAAAACTCGTCCAAGATCACAGAATTACACAAAAAACATCCCTTGAAATAATTATGTTCGTCTGAAATGTCACATTTGATGAGAAATAAATAAAACTACTTAAATTTACCGTTTGGAGTTAATCGCTCAGTGAGCGTTTCATTAATTTCTTTTTAGTCGATGTGTTAATATGGTGGGATTCAAAAGTGCTTACACTGTCAGGAACTCTTTTGTTTAGCAAAAAAGCAATTATGTAATGTCCCTTCAAATTGAAAGAATTATATGACTTTACCTATTGTTGATATAACCGTCATGCAAAACACTGCAGATTCCATGAATTCCCATCTCGCCTCTTGAGATGCAACAACTTCGTTCGTTTCCATTGCACTTTCCTTCAAAATGCCCACCAACTCGGCCAGGATTTGATCATGCCTCGCCATGTTCATGGAACCGTTGGTAAAAGCAAAGAGCTTTTCGAACAGAGAGACAATAGTGTCGTTTGTCTCCTTCTGTTTGTTCGCCTGACTCTCCAACCGACTTAGTGCTTCTGGTTTTTCCACGGCTTCGAAGATAGCAGCCCCGACCACCAGGTACGCGACCCATGTCACGATGGGTAAGATCCCTCTAATCCACCGTACAACCCAAGGGTTGCAACACCCAGGCACTACGGGGTCCTCGCAGAGCGCGGAGCGAGACCGTCCTTGCATGTTCACTTGCGACACACTATGATGCATAGTTCCCCCTTAACACTATGTCATATTCACACACACACACATCAGATCATATCATGCACCCCCATCGCCAACATCACCAACCTATTACTACCGAGAGCCTATCATTCCCAGTCACTCAAACCACGAGGGACCAATGAAGTTTAAAATCGCAACATTTGTGTTTTTTCCCAACACATGCGGGATAAAGTTATTATCATTTCGTATCTCCCTCATGAAAAACCGATAACCACATCTGATAAGCACAATATTGGCAGCAAAACCACAGAGCACAAGTGGATTTTTGAAGCGCACTCTTTCCACGACAGCAGCAATGCTTTTCGGAGATGAAAAATTCAAGGTTTAAGATGTCATGCTTGCCTCATCCAAGTTCTTAACTGATGTACTGTCTTTGAGCACAAACTTTTGAAGCCCAATCTCTCCAGGACAGCAGCAACAGAAGAGCACGACAATACCATTCAAGATCATTCGCGAAGCCAGATCTGAAACAGCGATCTCTGGAGCAACGCGGCTGTGTTCCTTCACTCTAAAGAAGCTACAATCACGATGGACTCGTCATCAGCATTTGAGAAGTAGAAATTGCATATGGATTTCAGAGCCCTCTATGACGTGTATTGAAGCGCTGTAGAAGCGAAGATGATTAAATAGTAGACGAAGGAATACCATGGTTGAACCTTCCCCGACTTCACCATCAGTGCACTCGACCAGTAGAGCTAGCTCAGCGACCTGTTACGAGCGATCTTCACTGACCGACCGATGAGTGCCGAAAAATGCACCTATAAGATTGGCCCATAAATAACAAGAGATCAACCTGCCAATTGGCGCGCGAAAAGAGAATAACATGCTGCCCACAGAATACACAGGTATCCCTGATGGGAACTTGTTTGTATTACATATTCATTATAAAGCCTCTGTAAAGAGAACACGCTGGAGAAAACGCACTGTGACCGATTAGCTTTTTTTTTGAAGTGCCACTGTAAATTTTTGAACTACTGACACAATCTATACAGATACTAAAACACAAATAAATGAATAAACAAATTGGGTGCTGTGAGCAAATGGCGAAATTCATCCGAATTGAGTGGTTTCGTGATGTAGGTCTACGGCATTTACGTTAGCAGTTTTACACGGCGCTTTCCATGCCCAAAGGGAGCCCTAAAATCCCTCATTATGTTTTATATGCAGGTATGTGGAGCTTTGTTTGGAATTTTAAAAGCCATTTTACATTTAAATCGATGTTACTGTTGCCACTGTGGCGCAAACTTAATGCAGCCAGCCATGCCATACGTACTAAGGAGAACCTTAAATGCATTTAAAGGGTATATGTACTTTTTGTAGGACACAAAACACAATGTCCACAGATTTACATTAAACTTACACAGTTTGAAAATAATGATGGTAGAAAGCTTCCCTTTAAATATTACTTGTTAAGGTGCTGTATTTTTTTTTTTTTTTGAGTAAAAAAAGTCACAAAAATCATTTTCGTCTCTAAAGACGAACGTTATTTCAGCATGCAAAACTTATTTTATGTGCTTTTCACAACACACGGGACATACAGCTTTACGTCCCATCCGAAGGATGCAGCAGTAATGCTTAAACTGCTTGCTTAAGGTCAGACGTTCAAACGGACTCGAACCCACACGCTGTTGATCGGAAAACCAGAGCTTGAGTCTGGTGAACTTGACCGCTCAAAGAAGAAGATAAAGTCGCATCTCTGAGTGTAGCAAACTTTAATTAAGAGAGTACATGACCTTAGAATATATATAGCCGAATATTATGGTTCAGTAATGGACGAAGCTGCACTCAAACATGTCTTGTCTAGTACCAGTCTTATTCTGCGATAATTGGCGCCGCTATGCAAAACAAAGTAACATAATTGTAAGCAGCTCACACGAGTGCACGAGACGTTTCTTGTATTCACGAAATGATTTCGAGCGGACAAAATAAGGACAAAAAGCAGCACTCAAATTTCATGTATTCCTGTGTTCAATGGTCTGTTACCTTACATGTCGCTTGATGGCGCCAATGCGAGGCGGTTAATGTGATGTTGTCTGTCTGTCTTATTGGTGTAGGTGATCATCCTTGCGGCATCCTATAGCCATTGAAGGCAACAGAGTTGTATGTTGTTAAAGAGTCTGTACACGTTTGGTAATGACTCTGAAAATTAATGGCAAATGAAGTGGTAAGGGAAACGTTTCGATCAGTATGCTCTGATCGTCTTCTGGAGAAAGCTGGAGATAGTCATTACATGGTGTTACCGCAAACCTTTTCATATGGGTTAGTTTTGTTGTATATTATATCTACATATGGAAATATTTGAGCAGTTCCAAAAACCACTGGCATACTTTGCCTTAAAAAACTCCCTGTAAAAGCGAGTTGCGTGAATCCATCTTGCATCATGTAGCAATTTAAAATAGCCGATAGTCCCAATCGCCCCTAAACTGTGTCTTAACAGCTATGCCTTTAGTCCTCGGACTTTGCAGACAGTGTGATCAATACAACTACACACAGACATTCCATTCTAACTTGTTCTGTATGGTGTTCACAATCAATTTCATTTCAATTTCATTTCTAGAATCAATGGGAAATGAGAAAATGATGGGTCGGTTGTTTACAAAAGCCGATAATCATACTTAGGCGATGGTGGGGGGTGGGGGTAGAAAATGAATAATTTTTGCATAAGCAATGTCAATGTTTGTCTATATTGTTAAATTACTTCCTGTATTACCTGCATTTATACTATAAATTTGGCCAACAGCTTTTAATATTTTTCCAGTGTAATATAATCAACATAATTAAAGAAAATATATACACGATTGCATACACTGTTGGATGTCGTTCATAACTGTATGCTTTAGACCAGTTTTGTTCATCGGTGGATCTATTTAATTAAGGAGACACATGAGGGGGGGGGGGGGGGGGTAGCAAAGGGAAGGGATTTGGTTGAACCACAAGAGGTTGGACTGATTCAACATTTATTTGAGCTGCCGACCCAAACCAGGGCCCAATTTCATAGAGCTGCTAAGCACAACAATTTGCTTAGCATGAGAAAAGGCAGTAGACACTATTGGTAATTACTCAAAATTAAAATTAGCATAAAACATAATTTGATAACGAGTAATAGGGAGAGGTTGGTAGTATAAAACATTGTGAGAAACGGCTCCCTCTGAAATGGAGCAGCTTTCGAGAAAGAAGTGAGTTTCCATGCGTTTGATTTCGAGACCTCATAATTTAGAATTTGAGGTCTTATCTCGAAATCAAGCATCTGAAAGCACACAACTTCGTGTGACAAGGGTGGTTTTTCTTACACTCAATATCTCGCAACTTCGACGACCGATTGAGCTCAAATTTTCACAAATTTGTTGTTTTATGCATATGTTGAGATACACCAAGTGAGAAGACTGGTCTTTGACAATTACCAATAGTGTCCTCTTTCTTTAATACTATGTTTCTAAGCGCTATGGTGCTTGAAGACTATAGGGAAACAGCACTAAGAAACATATATACAAATTGGCATGTATGGGGCAGAGACATTGACGACACAGAACCAAATAGGTGGAACATAAATTTACAATTTACAGACAGAAAAGGAGAATGCTCAAATCATTGCGGATATCATGGTAAATAAAATTATAATAATTTATACGTTTTCCCTGCAAATTTTAACCAAAATCCATCACTCGGTTCATTCAATTTCGTTTGAGAATGAACGCTCCATTGAATCAGAATTCATCAGTCAGAAGAAGTAATTCAATTTCATCAATTAATATTCACTGGTCAAGATATAAAGATCAATCAAATCATTCAATAGGCCGCAAGACTCATTCAGTCGTGAAGGCCACCGGCAAGAGCTGGTCAACCGTTTGACTTCATCAAGTTTAAAATTAATAGGTAGTCGAATTTCAACCTAAGACAGGTCAAAATGTAGTCATAAATGCCACTAAATAAATAAACAGAATGACTGTACGAAATAATAGTGGTTTATTATTTATAGAATTATTCATTCAGCCAACGTTAAACAGTTAAAAACCCAAAACATTGGAAATTGAAGTGCACCTCAAGCTCTCTAGATTTAACAAGCACAAAATTACATTAAACACGCAAACGAAGAAGATAAAATTTGAAAAATATATTCAAAGTATATGTATAGTTAGTGACTTCTTATATCTGTCACGTAGTGACGCTCAGTGCGATTTAACATACAGTATTTTCCTGCAAAGATATGTGGAACTACGTTTGAATTTTGAGACCCTACTCCTTTTACATTATATGCAAAAAGAAATTGATTGCATTTTATTATGAAAAGCTAAACAGAAACCATTATGTTCGAGTGGATAGGGACAATATGCGGAAATTTAAATGCGAGATAATGAAATGAAATTAATATATAAAATATGAAAAACCTATAAAACATAATAACAATTGTATTATTCCATTTCGAAACTTATACTGGTACAAAATGAAACGCACGTTCTATCAAAAGTTGAAGAGCAAAATGATGATCTATGTTAAAGGAATATTACAGAAATGGTTTTGCTAACAAAACTGTAATCCACAAATTTCATAAACTGACAAACCTGTAGAAGTTTGAGATTGATCGGCCATCTGGGTCACGAGAAAAAACAAACACATTTGGTATGACATCGATTCAAAATAAATTAATGAAACTCTCTACTAAGCGATACACTCAAACGGGAATTTAGTTTTATTTACTTCTCATCAAATATAACATTTCAGACAGAAATATTTCAAGGGATGTTTGGCACTTTGTAAGGGTTTGCATGGTGCTTCGGCGCATACAGCAGCCACAATCAGGAACACCGGGCGAACCCCTTCTCTTTTCGAAAAGTGCACTGGGTTCTTTTACAAGCGTTACACAACACATGTGACCAACGGCTATGCGTCCCATCCGAAGGACGAAGCAATGGTTATGTGTCTTGCTTAAGGACACAAGTGTCACGGCTGGGGATTCGAACCCACACTCTGCTGATCAGAAACACCAGAGTTTGAATTCGGTGCTCTTAAAAAGACAAGACAACAGACTCACACAATGGCAACCAAAGACAACAGGCGGGAGAAAAAGAGGAAGGAAAGCAAAACGGGACTGAAGAGACTGGTGGAGAGCTCTGTTTTACAGTACACATCCACTGATTTCATTAGAGAAAAATCCCACGTTTCATTTGGGTTGTTTTTGTTTTCCATGCACCAAAAAAGTCATATCTTAGAAATACAAACTCAATTTTTAAAATAATGTCGTATCAGAATTCTTTTTTTTAAATGACGACTGTGAATATTTTTTGAAGCTCGCATGATGTGGGTACGAGGACGCAACAAATAGTTCACTTGCGGGTACAGTTTTTTGTGATTCTTTTTTAGAAGGAGTGTTGGCTCAGAGAGCCGTTGCTTCGGTCTCGACGTTTCGAAGACACTCACAAGACGATTGTTGTGGTGAATCTAACTCCACAATGGTCCGTTAATACATGTTACTAGGATGAAAATACTAAAATTAATATATGAAAGCCGTTTTGGAAAGCTCGCTCAAAATCCATGTTTAGCCAAATACTTGAACGGCTGAGTTACTTCATAATCATGCTTGTTTTAAATTCCATCTATAATTAAATAAAAGCCGTCGATTTGTGGATCTTCTTGTCAGTTTGACAGTCAACACAACCCCACTGCCTCACTGATCCAATGTACATAGAAGCATACGCTACATGTTTGCTTTGGTGGCATGGTGAGTGCTTTGCTTGGTGATCGTTTTGAGTAGCCTACATAGTAACCCCACTTGAAGGCTTATCCTGGCATCTTAATAGACGGCGAGCAACAAGTATGTCGTACGTGGATCATCACTTTCGTGCAATGTCAATTCACATTGAACGAGGCTAAGAAAACACTTAACGGTTTGGCTGTCAACTTTAACAGAATATTGTCTAATTGGTTGGTGGACATTAAAGTGCCTTTCACAGGGCATAAAGTTTAACATGTAAACACTAAGATAATGTGTTTATCAATTCTATTTTAATTCAAATCAACATTTATTTCCATATTGGTTTATAAAGAGGAGAAAAAATTAACAACAATTTTTGTCGGAGACAATCAAGAACTGATTGAGAAAAAAATAATGAATGAAACAAAATGAATAATGAAATGTATAATATATAATGTATATCAAATAATAAACCACAAGGGAAACTGACTGGGTACATTTTTAAATGATTTTGGATTGAACAAAGAAAAATTGACTAGAGCGGGATTTGAACCAACGACCTCCAGTTTAACGAGCCGCACTCTACCAACTGAGCTATCTAGCCCTATGTTGGTGGTCTCCCAATTTTGTTAACATCTTTGTTCGGGGGTGCCTGTCAGAAGCCATTAAACCGCAAACTGCCGTGTAGCCAGGGATCACACCCGGGTAACGATACAACCTGGGAAGCGGCAGACAGGGGATCACCTTAAGGGGGTGCGACTTTTTATATCAGATATCAAATAATAAACCACAAGGGAAACTGACTGGGTACATTTTTAAATGATTTTGGATTGAACAAAGAAAAATTTACTAGAGCGGGATTTGAACCAACGACCTCCGGATTAACGTTTTAATATTTTTTTAACCAATACACCGATGTGTGTTAGCACTGTATACTCAGTACTTTCCCGAGTACTGTGAAAAAATACCACAGGCATATCACTCGGGTAGGATTCGAACCCAGGACCCTTGCAATTCTAGAGCAGTGTCTTACCAACTAGACTACCGAGGTTGCCCGGTAGCTAGAGGCAGTTCGAATCCTATGTTTTGGCAGCGGGTACCGCAACGAATAATGACATGAAAATAACTTAAGTTCAATCTCAACAATCTCAAACATGCCCTTTTTGAATTCGGACCAGCAAGATGATTGAGTAAACATTACTAACTGTACATTGTGACGAAAGCAAAATCAGTTGTGAGAACGAGGTTAAAATAGTGTGACTCGTTGTTACTCTAAATAATACTACGTTATGTCAAGATCTTAATTACAGCTTTGTGTAGAGAGGGCCATTAAACTATTTGAACACAAAGCTTTTACTCTCGGCAAAAGCAGAATGTTGACCAGCAATATTCTTGAGTAAACTTTACCAACTGTCCTCTTGTGATGAAAGCAAATTGATTTATTAACTGTCTGTAATAGATTGAGATATGCGGGGGGGGGGGTGTTCTTCAGATGGGACGTAAATCCGGACCATCGCGTTGGTTTCCTGTCTTGTGTAAATATTTAAAATATCAACATGAACAACACAGTAACACTGAGAGAACGGGATCGCCTTAGGCCCAATTTCATAGAACTCTTTTAGCACCAAATTTTGCTTAGAAATTTTCTGCTTAGCAGAAATGAGAAGGATACCAGTCAAAAATTGTATTGATCCACAAAAATTTGCCTCGAAATTGCGTGGTTTTCCTTTTACTTTATGAACTAACACGGTCGGCCATTTATGGGAGTCAACTTTTTGACTCCCATAAATGGCCGACCGTGTTAGTCGACGAGGTAAAAGGAAAACCACGCAATTTCGAGTGATACTTGTGTGGATCATTATATTCTACTTTTTAAATATCTTTCTAATCATATGCATTTCATATACTTTTAAAATACCAACTCGTCCGATCCAAGGAAACGTGTTCCTTAAAGGTAGTTTGGATGGTAACAATATTCTGGTATCATCATTTTGTTGCTACTTAGCTAGCTACTTGTTGTGCTTAAGCTGCTCTATGAAAATGGGTCCCGGTGTTTCTGCCAACGAAGGTATATGGCTGCAGGAAGTAACGGTTAACCTCGTAAACCGCCATACAAATTCTACATTGTAATAACGTGGAAAGAATAACTAGTGCCTTGGTGTGTCATTAGGGCGATAAAACTCTATAAAATTCAATATTATTGCTGTTCTATTGATTAGTTTACCTGATTTGCATGCTGATGGTTCATCACGTAGTGCATGTCATAGATGACTTGGTGCTTAATGTGCGTTATGGCGGCTCATCGTCTATATGGTTCCGCAATACAGTTAAAGACAGTGGACACTATTGGAAATTGTCAAAGACCAGTCTTCTCACTTGGTGTATCTCAACATATGCATAAAATAACAAACCTATGAAAATTTGAGCTCAATCAGTATCGAAGTTGCGAGATAATAATAAAAGAAAAAACACCCTTCACACCCTTCACACTAAGTTATGTGCGATCAGATGCTGGTTTTCGAGACCTCAAACTCTAAACCTGAGGTCTCGAAATCAAATTCGTGGAAAATTACTCCTTTCTCAAAACTAGGTTACTTCAGAGGGAGCCGTTTCTCACAATGTTTTATACCACCAACCTCTGCCCATTACTCGTTACCAAGTGAGGTTTTGAGCTAATAATTATTTTGAGTAATTACCAATATTAGTGTCCTCTGCCTTTAATGAAAGATGTATCTTGATTTAAGCCAAATGTGGGAGGAAACTTGTCGGGAAAACAGTTAGAATGGATATCAATGGTCCGTGGAACAAGTCCGAAGTTAGATTTAACTCTGTGATGTACTTATTTTTCTTTAAAAAAAATAGAGAGAGCCATCGTTTCATAAATTTTGGGATTCCACTTTAAAATGTTGTAAAATGTCATTGTCACTCTCATAGGAGAATTGTGCTTTGGTCCTTTTTATTATTTTATTACTAAACTTTCTCTTTATATATAAATGAGACATTATTAAAGGCATTTGACACCTTTGGTAATCGTCGAAGGCAAACATTCTCACTTGGTGTATCTCAACATTTGCATAAAATAACAAATCTGTGAGAGTTTTGACAGAAAAATGAAAGAAAAAACACCCTTGTTGCACTAATCTTTCTAATGCCGAAAAAAGGCACCAGGAGTGAGGAATAATAATACCTCATTCTCAACAACTATGTTACTTCAGAGAGAGCTGTTTCTCACAATGTTTTATATTATCAACAGCTCTCCAATGCTCGTTACCAAGTCAATTTTTGTGCTAATACTTAGTTCAAGTAATTACCAATATTGTCCAGTGTCTTTAAGTGACAATGGAGCGTGGCTTGATCGATACTGGCCGAGGTCTTACGGCAGCCTTCAGTTTCTTACGGAATGCAAACACTATCAAGACACATACACACGTAACAGCGATGGACAGAATGACATTACGAGTGATATCAGTAGATAAGTAAACAGTCTCTTCGTTATTGGTTGTATTCGTAATTGGGCTAGGTGCCATGATTGGGCCAGGCGTTCCGTGTCCGGTTCCCAACGGAAACGCATACGAAACGTGTTCTCCGAAGCCGTAGACGTACGTAGCGAGTGCAGTGTTGGTGGTCAACGCCCAAATAGTGTGCGCGCCTGGGGTCAGCTGTGAGCGCTTCACACAAAGATAGTCGTCTTTTTTTCCCGAATTACGCTTTCGAACCAGTTCCGTTGGAACCGAAAGTGGTTTCCCGTCAACGACTACATCATCAATAACCGAGCACCATGACGTGACGGTAAGAAACGTCCGGATCGTTTTTGACCCATCCGGCGTGCTATCATACGTTCGGAAACTCACACCAGGGGTTTTGCTCTGCAGCCATTGGTCAATTGGTGTCACAATGAGCATCGAAGGATCACCTATGACCCCACCATCAGCAAATGCACCCTGTGAGAACTGCGCAATCATGATTGGTTGAGAACTCGTGACGTAGCCACTCTCCAGGGAGTTCAATTTGAAAGTGTGCAAGTCACCATCACTTTTCAGGTTTACAGTAGTACTACCGACACTCGGTGCAACGATAGTGACGATGGTTCCCGGTTCGAATCCAACTAGAGTGAAACAGTCACCAGACATCCGTGCAAGGAATGTTGCTAAGATAAACTCTCTCCCCCATTGGTCCGTCGGTGGCAGGTACTCGGCAAGGTGGTCACAAGCCGAAACATCAACCGGGACATTAGCGCACTTACTACCCGACAAGACTGCTACTGGCCGGCTGGAGATCACGTGAGTTCCCGTCAAATCTCGCAGACTCTGAAGTTGGACGGTTTCCAGGCGAGATATCAATATCGCGATGACGTCACCGGGGGAATAACTCACGTGCTGGTACGTTGTTGGAGCAGTGAGTCGCACTTTAACACTCGTATTGTCAAAGACACCAATCAAGAGAAACTCACTAAACCGTCGACCAATCTCCAGCTCATCAGATACATTGCTTGAAATCACGCGATAATTCTGGCCCAGAAGGCCAGTGGGAATCGCGGTAAATCCATCCAGGGAGTTGGCACTAGCTGTGTTCAAACCAAACACTGTGATGACATTGGTCGATTCAATCAGGATACCCTTTTGCGCATGTCCGGTCCCGTTGGCCACGGCTCCGTGTGGCAGTTTGACGGTCACGGCGTCCATTTTGGGAACTGTTATTAACCGGCTGAAGTTGAGCCCCGGGCACGTGATTGTGACGTTTGATGACATGTTTATATTTCCACCAATCACAAGGCCTGGTGGGTACTTGGATTCAACATTCTCCATGAAACCAACGACGAATTGAGTCCCAGCTGTTCCTGAACAATAAAACAACGTTTAGTTAGTTTCAATATGTGAAAGAAAATCATTTGCGTTTATGACTTTAAGACGACTTAAAAACATATGTGAAGTTATACAATTCCAATGCCCCCCCCCACCCCGCCGAATAAAAAATCCTGCTTTGAACACACAACATTTTGGTTACTTGTAAAGTAACATTTGTGTTAAGTAAAATTGAGCATCGTGTGACCGGAAGAAGGCCAGAATGCTGTAAAGCCCCTTTTCGGCACAAGGAAGGTTTAGTGTAACATCACTGTTATTTTTTGTGTGTTAGAATTGCTCCACAGACATTTTTGCTGTGTGACTAATGAGCAGTGGCAGAAAACAAGAAAACTAAATATACTCGTTTTTCATGAATCATATAAATTTGTCAGTATTTGCTTATGCCAGTCACGCTATTTTGTTTATATTATTTTTTCTTTGTTTACGATAAGTTAGTTTTACGAAAAAGCGTAAACAAAAATGCAGAAATCCACCCACTACCTAAGCTGGTATTAATGTTACCAATAATTGCCATAACTCTTACCCGTTAGGACGTATCTGCTTCGTAACAGGCAAACGGTGATCGTAACAACACACAACGTAATCTTTGACGACTTCATTTCCGGTAGTCCTATCCGCCTTTACGGTACGTGTCTGCAGCCGATTTCACGAAACGTTAGGAATACTCCTATCAAACGAGTTACTCGTCCTACGAATAATCTAAGTTAAAAGGAGTAAACTGTCCGAGATTTACTTCTCTGAAACTTGACTTAAATTTGTGCTACAACTTCTAGAATCTTGCTGCAGATAGTATCAACAAAATACTAGACTGTGTCTTTGACTTCCCAGTGAACATAGGCCCTTCACTGACAAAAGTTGTGGCACTCTTTCCTCCGTAACTCCATACGAAACAAAATCTGAAAGTTTTTTTCTAAGGTGATAATACGATACATACAAGTAGCTTATGCCGTATAACTGACTCACTCAGCATTCAGGAAAAACGAAAGTTAGGACTGTATTAATTGTCATTTATCACCCTATGCATATTACATGACTTGCAGCGCGAGGAAGGCGCGCTCCTCTTATTAAACAAACAGGTCTCAATTTCTTAAAGCTGTTTAAGCACAACCAAATTATGCTTACCAGATTGAGATTACCAGCCAAAACGTCACATGTACAGAATGTAACTGGTACCATGTATGAAATTGTGCCCAGGTAAGGACAAAAAGGCCATAATATATTCTTAAAGACCACTATTCTCACTTGGTGTATCCCAACATATGCATGACATAATTAATCTGTGAAAATTGGGCTCAATTGGTCGTCGCAGTTGCAAGAACCTAATACAAGAAAACACACCATTGTTTTTATACTTTCAACAGCTCTCCAATGCTCGTTACCAGGAAGTCAGTTTTTATGCTAAGCATTATTTGGAGCATTTACCAATAGTGTCCAGTGCCTTCAAGGGAACATTACACTCTACTCCAAGGGAAAGTTCCAAAGAGGCATATTGTTGTTTGTAAACACAAGAAGCTCATTGTTCTTTGGGAACAAAAAGATGGGTGTTAGCTTTCGTTCAAGAAAAACAAAATCAAGGTATCTGTATCAGTTGCCCTTTGAATATCCAGAATGACTTTAACTTCGGTGTTGCTGAATGTTTATTTGTCCTCTTACACTCTCTGTATAGCAGTGGGTTGTGTAATGATATTGCACACCGTGGTGAAGCGGTGTGTCCCCCCCCCCCAAAAAAAAAAAAAAAAAAAAAAAAAAAAAAGTTAACAATACCAAGGGTGAGCCAAATCAGTAAACAATAACTAGTTACTATTTGGCCACTGCATAATAACATTGTTAAAAACAAACAAATTAAAATATCAAACATACAAATCACATTATTTAACTAACGATATAAAAGTTGTCAACTGAGCGTAAAATGGGAATGTAACGGAAAAAGAAAAGCAATGTAAACAAAAAATGAAGAGTTAAAAAAAGAAAGAAAAAAAAACATTTAAGAAACTGTCACAATGAAAGGAGTTTGTAAAATAGCAGACCAACATTAAAAACAAAAGAGGCCGGTCCCCACAAAGACATTCATGAATTTACATAAATTGTACCCTTAGCATTGAGGGGTATAAATGCTCTCTCTTACTTCTTCCCAAAATGGATGTTGATTAAATTAACTGGTCACTTTACGAACACCGTTCGTCTAATACAAAACAAAACTCAACACATCTTTAACGCTGCATAACTGAAGATATTTTTTGTATTAAAAACAATTTACAGAAAACAGAATATGAATATCACTCGTACCTTGACAAGTTGTTAGGACGGGTTTATATATTGCCAGAGGGCTAGACTTTGTGAGACATCAAATTAGTTGTACAATTATCAACTAACAAGCAATTCCCGTATTTTAATAATAATTTGCAACTTACTGGAACTTGGAATGATGCTAGTGGGTTTCGTCGGGATGTGGCATAGAGCTTTGTTCATTAGATTCGTTGACAGAACATATTGTAGGTTAACTAAAAAATGCTAACCAAAATACCAGAAAGAACGAATGGCTGTAAACATGTCTTGCCGCTGTCGCTTCTTGTGTAGGAATGATGCTGCAAATGCAGTATAGCTCCGCGCCACACCCTTAACGCCTCAGCGAACTGCAAGTATTCTTTATAAATTGAAGTTAATCGGAGAGGAGTTTGGTACTTATAAAAGGAATTCCTTTCTGCGTTTCATGAATTAAATGAACTACGTAATCGATTGACTAGGTACTTCCAAGTCAGTTGGTTAAACTCATAATTGAGTATAGCTCATGACAATTTTTGAGTATTCCATTATCCGTGTTGTTGCTATAGTAGTGCTATTGTAAAGGAATAATAATTAGGCCTATATCATTGTTATGTTTGATGTAGCACAAAAACACCTTGTTCGGCATTCTCTTCAACTTGTTACTTTTATTAAAATTCCCCCAACTTTACTGAGCTTGTGGAAAAAGTTCCTATCCGTAAGCATTTTTTTCTAATAATATTCAATTTATCTTGAAACTAAACAGCTTGATTTTGCAATTAATGAAATAAATTTATGGCGAAGTTTATTCAAAATCCTACTCTAATGCCTATAAAAGCGCGTGAACCAGAAGGTTTCAAAATTCATTACCTAATTTACCTATCTTTCAAGTGGAATCTGACAATATCCCATCGTCTCAGTTTAACAGTCATTATAAATTACATCAACAATTACATCCAAACAAACGCTTAGAAGTGAGTTATCGCCACGAATGGTCGACTGATGAGGGGGGCGCAAGACGCCTAATGACCGGTAGGATCTGACGGTCAGTAATAAGGTAAGGGACCTAAATTGTCGCTTAGTGTTCGGCACGAAAATTGAGAGTGTAAAATAATGACTGTATGGTGTTTGCATTTCATCAGTGACGGGGGGGGGGGGGGGCGGGGGGGCATTGGGCTGCTTCGGGAGTCAACCCCCCCCCCCCCCCGAGGACTTAAAACTATGATTCCAAGGATGCGTCATACGTGCAGTGAACTTCTATAGCAAGGCCGAGGAAAACTGTAAACAAGGTGCTTCTATTGGGTGCGTTCGTTTAGCTTCCCTGGGTCTACCCCGCGGTGCTCACTCGGGTGAGCCCCTGACAAGAGCTAAACGAACGACCACTCACCGCTCTCGTAGTGACGTCATGCACCTGGGGCCATCCCCCTTAGTGACCCACTCCACAAGCAGGGCACTTGGGGCTGACCTGGGTGACCCCCTGGAATGACGTCAAAGCTATTCGAACGCACCAGGGGAAAACCGGGGTCGCCACAGGGAAGCTAAACGAACGCACCCTATGTGAACCAGAAACACCTGGGTATATTCACGTGCCACGACCAGGACTCGAACCCACGCTCTGCTGATCAGAAGAAGAAAAAACAGAGCTTGGGTCGGTGCTAACCGCTCAGCCAGTACACGCCACTAGCTCCATCTTTTTGTGAACAAGTTTCCCAATAACTCATTCACAATTTTGCGCAATATACTTTTTACTTTAATTTGGACGGTTTGAAATCGTTTATTACTCACTTACACGTACATGCACATGCGATACTCGGCACATGTCTTTTCTAATATTCGACAAGCGAATACCATCAATGCATTTTACGCCCACTCCATACGAGTTATTTAATCCCCCTTCTATGTTGGACAAAATACATCAAAGAAACTAATTATTAAGGAATAAAAAAATACTGGTAATAGACAATGTCATTGAATGTATACACTTTAATTATTTATGCAAACAATGGCCTGGGCAGTTTACTCAAGGCTATTTATACATTACGCATTGTTTTATAATTGAGCTAAAGTACAAAACACTTGCAGCGAAGGCAGGTTTGACTGTACTCGCCTGTGGTCGATATCAGCACCTAATATTGTCCCCAAATTGTAATTTAATTCGCCATAATGAAATATATTTTAATTTTATTTTAATAACAATAACAATTCAGTCCAGCAAAGTATAATTTATTATCATAACTGTGTGGGAAGTTGCAATATGTTCTGATTGATAACGGTTAAGTTAACAATACAAAGCATGTGCATCGGCTAATGTTAAAAGACATCATTAATTACGTTTGTACTGTTTATGTTTGATCGGGGATTTTCTGTATGCTCCGTTTTGCATCGTTCGATGCCGCAGATTGAAAGACTAAGCCTAGCTCTGTCAAGGTCAATTTCCTCAAATGGGATACATACGTTAAGTATTCGGAACCCATCGTTTGTTTCACTCAAATGATGTAATATGATATACCGTCCAAATAAACTGTGTGGAAATTTTAATTCAAAATGTGGCATTGCCGAACATCTGGAGCGGTTATGCCCACGCAGAAGGAGTAACATGGTATTTGAGTACACAATTTCAGAAGCGTTACTGTCAGTAACGCTTCTCAGATTCAATGTTTGGGATAACAAAAAAAAACATGTTTTCCCATTACCGCAGTTTCTCAAACTTGTACTCTTCTCCTCTCCGAAGCTACTGTACTTATTTTTTCAAAATTGTTCACAACAGTTCATATTACTAACGAACCAGCATAATACTTGGAACAACTCAATAAGCACTATACTTGAACTTCGGCAAAATATTCCATGAAATTATTTTTTTTACATTTAACTCTCCAACAAAGTATTGCTCACTAACAACCAATGCTGCAGAGTGTATAGAGATACAAATAATATTACTCGATAACTGAACGTGTGACGTATGATTTTTATTTATTTTTCATTAAAAAAATAACAAGATGCATTTCAGTTCCTAAGGAAGATTTAGGGTGTAGTCGTTATTTAACCATTATTTGTCGCTTCCCCCATGGGACAAATTTAAGTGAAAAACTGAAACGACATTTAAACAGAATCTAACCATTACTTCTAAAACAAAATATAATGAACCAATCTATATTAACAAATATATAAATAAATCAAACATTTTAACGTACAATAACATCTATTCAATAAGAACACATGTTTATATAAAAAGATAACTTTGGTAACAATAGGCTGAGCCCAAGACGAAACCTTGTTTTCGAAAACGGGTTTTCCATAATTTTAATCTGCCTGGACCTTTAATCAAGAGCTGCATCTGAGGGAGTTGTTGTAACCTGTTGTCATTAGCAGCTACTTCGGTTAAAGCCAGTGGACACTATTGGTAAATACTCAAAATAATTATTAGCGTAAAACCTTTCTTGGTGACGAGTAAATGGGGAGAGGTTGATGGTATAAAAAACATTGTGAGAAACGGCTCCTTCTGAAGTGCCATAGTTTTGGAGAAAGAAGTAATTTTCCACGAATTTGATTTCGAGACCTCAAGTTTAGAACTTGAGGTCTCGAAATCAACCATCTAAACGCACACAACTTCGTGTGACAAAGGGTGTTTTCTTCTTTCATTATTATCTCGCAACTTTGACGACCGATGACCGATTGAGCTCAAATTTTCACATGTTTGTTATTTATGCATATGTTGAGATATACCAACTGTGAAGGCTAGTCTTTGACAATTACCAATAGTGTCCACTGCCTTTAAAAGAAACGCATGTGGGTGTTCACACAGTGTACCATACCAGACTATACATCCCGGGTGCAATTTTTTTTTCAGTACATAACAAATGCCGCTGTCGTAGTGCTTTTCAATAAGGAAATATTTTTTTATAAATCGATTCAAAAAAGGGAACCCTTAAAAAAAACATCAGGACAATTTTGGAAGATGGACAATTTGACGTACAGAAAAACTTGCATCCTGGGTTGTGTTAGGCCGTGTGCGAATCAGCGGCTCTGGCTAAGGAGCTATGGCTGATTCGACCATGTGTTGATGTATAGGAACTACTCAGCAACAGTCGTAGCCGATAGCCTTAGCCGACAATTTGCAACGGCCCTGCATTTGGACCCCTGCATTTGGACCAATCTGTATCGAAATTATCACAGTGATATTTCTGACCTTTTCAAACGAATAGCGCCCTCATAAGTTTAGGAAAATATATTCTAATCTTTATGGATAGTTCATAAACATTATGAATAATAATACGACTGGGAAAGAACAAAACAGCTTCAATCCATATTTACAATAAAAATATAGAATTAGGAGTCTGACAGATTAGAGTTTATAATTGTAAGTCTCAAGGCGAAACATTATCATCTTCACCAAGTTTTGCTCCCTACTATAAACCCAGTAATTTCATCGGGCAGACCAATGCTCGCAATGTCCAATAGAGTGATAAGCGGATTTACACACACTAGTAAGGCTTGCGAGATCAAAGGTACTTCTGGCAGCTTCTAAAGGCCGTTTTGGGGCGTTCTCTCCTCGCGCCTCGAAGTGTGGCGTCAAACGTTCGGACTTCAGCTAGAAATTGTAAAATGCTTTCAAATGAGGGCGCGCTTTACAATTGGAAGCTGAGCAACGTTTACGTTTGGTTGTGTGATGAACACTCTTGGAACATTGATAATGACACGTTCATCATCTCAAAACATAACAGTTTCAACATTCAGAAATTGCTTAAAATAATAAAATTATTTCTACCCTAGAGTTGTTACAAATAACTCAAAGAAGTGCTTATTATTGGTTAAAAATGTATAATGATATTTGTAAAATATTTAGATGTTCTCACGTAAGAGTTATGGTTATATTATTATTTTTTTTAATTTAATTTTTGGTGAAAGCTCTGGTTTTATTTAAAAATATTTATTTCGCCCCTTAAAAGCCAATAAAACGTGACTTTCTAAAAAAAATTAAAAAAAATAAATTTAAAAACGTTTCGAAAACCTTTTATATAATTATCTAAATAACATTTTCGAAATACCATAATAGACAAAATGTCCATCGATGAAAAGTACATTTAATGTTCAAAACTAGCAAATTCTAGTCGTGTGAACGCTATCACTGTTAAATAATAACCAAGGACCCTTGCTATATTTAACAGAGGTCCATACCTCCTCCAAAAATTAGCAACCTACGGAAAGATATGGAGCCTGTGAAACGATTACAGTGCCATAACTTAAATTATGCTTACCAGAATACGGTTACCAGCTAAACAACCATGTCACATGTACAATTTATGACTGGTATCTTGCTCATGTCTGCTAAGCAGACAATTATTAAGCAATATTTTTCTTCTTTAAGCAGCTGCTCGATGCATTTGGGCCCATGTGATAATTGACTTGGAATACAAAAGTTTTTTAAAAACCAACTTGTGCAGCGACGCGAGACATCAGTTTCACAACTTTCGCCTGCACAAGAGCAAGGCACATAGACATGACAGATAGACCACATACTGTATAGATCATACATCCGAAGAATGATGTTATATCATTGTAGTGTTTGACGGGCACAAAATCACCGAAACCGATCGTCGTTAAAGTCACAAAAGTGAAGTAAAGAGCGTCACCGTAATCCCAGTTTTCAACCTCGGCGATCATGAGCGCTCCCACTAAGGTATACACGATCAAAATCCCCACGACAACAAACACGGGGACGTGGCTCTGCATGTTCTGGTTGTTGTCATCATCTTCTGATTCGCTGGTCTCCCCCGTTTCATGGTTGGTTCCTGACACCCCATTTGCAGTCTTAGTATCTTGGATGGGACTATCTTGAGTGAACCCTAAGTTCTGGCAGCCGATATTGCTGCTCATTCTGTCAGATATTTCCTCATCGATTGAGTTCCTCCTAGAACACGGGAGGCTGCCTCTAACTGGCTCCGACGAGTCCGTGAACATACCAAGAGACATCCGTAAATCCTTTAAATTCCCCTCTTCGTTCAACGCCGACCGGGACGGTCGGTCTCGTTGGGGTGGCTCCACGCCGTCAACCGCCGGGGCTTTCTCGATGTCCGCTTTCTCGATGTCCGCTTCGGTCGTCTGCTGCGAGGTCTTCGCTCTTCGGCATCGGCATTTGGCTACGATGAAGATGACGATGCGAGCGAGGAGGCCACCGATGTCTGCAAGGAAGGTGAGGGTCAGAGGGATCCCTACCAGGGAGTAGACGACAATGACGGCACGGCCTGCTGGAGTAACTGGCACTGCGTCCCCGTAACCTGCAACAAAAGGACGACAATCATCAGTAAACCAAATAAAAGAATCATAATTGAAAAAAAAGTGAATGAATTGATGATTAATGTTAATTTTTGTACAGCAATTTAACCAATGTTATAGAACTTGTCACAATTTTTTAAAACGAACTTTCTTTGTAAAAAATAACAAACAAACAAAATCAATAAATGATCAAAATGGGAAAAGGTAACGAAAACAAAAACAGGGACTGAAAGAAAAAGACAAGATAAATAAATGATGTGAGGAAGAAAACAGTATATATAAAAACCAACAAAATCAAAATGAAAATTAAGACATCACCCTGCAAAACAAAATGGTTAGTTCGTCATAACAAAACAAATGTTAACTTTGACATTGTACTTGTCTTTGCTAACGCTTTCTGAGCAGAAGAGGGCGCTCTGTAATGTTTCAGGCTCCAATCTTTGGCAGGCAGTTGCCAAAGGGAAATAAGCTCTGTGTCCAAGTCGTAAATTTGATAGTAAATGTTTGCGTCAATATACACGAGTACACAAGTCGGGAACAGTGACGTCTATATTTTGGTTCGATGTCCATTTACATAGGGCACAGGTCCGAAACTTCACGGAGGCAACAGAGGTGATTGCCCCCTGGTCACTGCCTTGGTGCCCTTGAAATGCTCTAGTAAAAATGTACAGTTTCCTCATAGAATGCCCTTCAATCAATCAATCAATAAAACATTTATTTCCACATTCACATCACATGGAGGCATCATCCTAAAAGCCGAGGCTTGTGGCGGATGTGCCCGTTACAAGATTACAGAACAAAACAGGAATACAGCACTAAATAGACGAATAAATAAATACATACCACTACGGTAGATAACTACACAAAGGTTTAACCATGGTTAAACAATGTAAATATAACTATGAAGCAGAACATGTAAGTGAAGTAAACAAAGGGACAACAATTAAACAAACAATTCCTTCACCAAGGAGAACTGCCTTGGTGCCCTTGCCCTTTCAAAAACGTACAGGCATGCCGGCCAGTTTAAACACAAGTGCATTTCCAGAGGTCGAGTTGAAAATCCTGCTCCCCCCGGTAGAAATTCGAGCTCATTCACAACTGGTGTATCAATCACGGAAGTACTTGCTATGTACACGGAAATACGAGGAAGTTAAAGCCATTGGACCCTTTCGGTTCAGAAAAAAAAAAGTTCACAGATTTACAAATTACTTACAGGGTTTACAGAAGGCAATGGTGAAAGACTTCTCTTGAAATATTATTCCATGAAATGCTTTACTTTTTGAGAAAACAGCAAAACAATATAAATTCTCGTTAACGAGATTACGGATTTATTTTAAACACATGTCATGACACGGCGAAACGTGCAGAAACAAGAGTGGGTTTTTCCGTTGTTTTCTCCCGACTCCGATGACCGATTGAGCCTAAATTTTCACAGGTTTGTTATTTGATATAGAAGTTGTGGTACACAAAGTGTGGGCCTTGGACAACACTGTTTACCGAAAGGGTCCAATGGCTTTAACAAGGAAGTTATTTATGTTTTGTGTTTGTCAATAGCTCGTTGGCTAATATGACTTAACATTAATCTGTGCATGAGAAGATGACGCAGACAAAAACAACTTAACACTGAGATTTAAAATCATGCTGTAGCAACACTGAGGTTAAGGTTCTACTTCACCCCAATTGATCCGGATCCCTCAAGCACTACTTAAAGGAACACGTTGCTTTGGATCGGGCGAGTTGGTCAGTGAAAAGTGTTTGAAACCGTTTGTCATGAAATGCATTTGGTTGGAAAGATGTTTTAAAAGTAGAATATAATTATCCACACAAACTTGCCTCAAAATTGCATGATTTTCCTTTTACTTAACGAACTAACACGGTTGGCCATTTTGTGGAATTAAAAGAAACGGTTTCGAACAACGGTTTTCAAAGACCAACTCGGCCGATCCAAGGGAACGTGTTCCTTTAAGCAGCATCACCACTGGCTTCCAATGTTTCTGTGAAGACAATCAGAGTATACTGTTCGAAACGACGAGACCAAACCAAGTCGAGCCGAACGCTCCCTCTATGTGTCTAATTGGTTGTACCCGCAAGTTTACTATTACGTATAATTTATTCTTACTATTATAACCATGCAAAGCTTTAACATAACATATTGAGTAGGCCTTCAGGACAAATTAATCAATGGGCTTATAATATTGTCAGGATGCAAATTTGGGTCAAAATATAGAAATAAAAACAATACAGACTTTCAGCGTTGCAGGCGGGTTAGCAAAGTCAAAAGGGGTTTTTACTTGTACGCATTATGTACTAGAACATTGGAAGAGGGTGTTGAACCGACTGTCTGTGAGGGACTGGGGCAAATCTACGAATGAGCAAGTGTGTGTGATACAGATCTCTTCTCCAGTAATTCGTGTTGTGCTAACGAACGTTGCTAATCAAGACTAACCATATTCGTAGTCTCCACACATCCTTATATCCCGTGAGATTAAACCAAGGCCAAGCTTCATCAAAAAAGCAGAAAACCTAGTTTTTCATCCTGACGTTCAATGAAACCCAAGACTATTGTTTAGTATGACCTGGGCCCAATTTCATAGAGCTGCTTAGCATACAAATTTACTTAGCATGAAATTTCTTCCTTGATTAAAAACAGGATTACCAACCAAATTTCCACGTGATTTTCAGGATGAGCAAACAACAGCCGAGTACCAGTAACAAGCAATATGCAACAAATGGAAATTTGGTTGGTAATCCTATTTTTATCAAGGAAGAAATTTCATGCTAAGCAAATGTTTGTGCTTAGCAGCTCTATGAAATTTGGCCCTAGTCCCTCATCCCAGCAGTGAATTTTATTCTGTTTTGCCTCTCCCGTTGCATTTCAACGGCCCGTTCTGTTGTTGCTTTCTGCTCTATATCTAGCTTTGATCGGTATAAGTCAAAATCTATTTGAAGAGCCATACGGTTATGTGGTCCCACTTACTGCCCCGTCTGCTCAAGTCAATTTCTTCATTATTTCCCAGACGGGGATTGGGGGGGGGGGGATGGGAGGGGGGCGAACGCTAGCTTTGAAGATATACGCATAGACATTGTACCAGACGTTGCTGAGCAACGACCATAATGTCAAATATTGTAAGATAATTTCCAAACATGCTACGTGATAATTAAGCACTACAAGAAGGATATGGAATTTAGAACTGTTAGGGAATAAAATGTTTGAGGATTATTAATTTTAAAAGCGTGGCCTTTACAGCAAATGCAATCAAAACAAATTTATGGAAATAAGAACTAAAAAGGGCCCAATATCGGCCATAATTAAGTAATAGTAAATGAATGAATGAATAAGAAGAGGGCAAGAAGCCATTCGTCTGATGGGAGAATGATAAAAAAAAAACCATAGAAGATTAAGAAGTAATGACAGCCATTTTGCAAGTTGCTTGAAATTCTGCCTACATTTCGTTCATAAGACAAACCAGTCATGAGATTGTACACGGTTGTACCCACACATTTATTTCCCTCTGAATGCTTTATTTTCGATTTCTTAGATACCGAATCATGGATAATAAATTATGAAGCTTATTGCAGTAATTTACTTAAAGACACTGGACAATATTGGTAATTGTCAAAGACCAGTCTTCTCACTTGGTGTATCTCGACATATGCATAAAATAACAAACCTGTGAAAATTTGAGCTCAATGGTTGTCGAAGATGCGAGATAATAATGAAAGAAACAACACCCTGTCACACGAAGTTGTGTGCTTTCAGATGCTTGATTTCGAGACGTTAAATCTGAGGTCTCGAAATCAAATTCGCGGAAAATTACTTCGTTCTCGAAAACTACGTTACTTCGTTTCTCACAATGTTTTATACTATCAACCTCTCCCCATTACTCGTTACCAAGTAAGGTTCTATGCTAATAACTATTTTGAGTAATGACCCAAAGTATCCACTGCCTTTAAGGTTCAAGGTGCAATGTTCATGTGTTCAAGAATCATTCCTTGTGTAATGTCTTACACAAACGAAGATGTATAACGAAAATGGCAACATGACACCCCGGTATGAAACGAATTAGTGGTGGGTGGGGGGGGGGGGGTTCAACACGAGCGATCTATTTTTACACTACTTATTTCCTAGAAAACTAATTGCCATAAGCAGCAATCATGGGGCCCTTCATAAGCCTTCGTTATTTCTTCTTCCTGGGTGATTTAACGTAATTAACCTCATTGTGCATAAATTATGTAAGACTTGAAGAAGTTACCATGGCAACGGGAGCTACCGTTTGGCCAGTAATTTTTAGGAAAATTACATTTTGTGTTGTGTCACAAGAAATAATTAAAGTGGCTGATCTGGCATGGTTTGCATTATTTAGTCCAGGCTAATTTGTTTCTCTATATATCAATAGCTTAAATTATTCACTGTTTCACATAAAACATTCATGGGATAGTCACATTTTATTTTGCTTTTGTATTTGAAGGAGAAATGTGCATAATTCCTGATAGTAAATGTGAGCAAAGCAAAATGACGATGTGCTGCGACTGTTTAATGTTTAGAGTCTGTTTGAGGAAGCAGTTGCTAAGGGTCGGTAATGACCCAAACCAAATTGATCGGTTTCAATCTCAAATCGCATTAGATTTAATTTTATAACCGAAAACGTTCACCCAAGGGAAATAGCTCCATCTGAAACAGTCTGCTGTCCAAGCTAATGGTGAAATTAAGGTAAAACTTTAGGGGCGGGGTGTTTTGGCCAATCATTTTCCTTTGTATTGTCTTAAAGTAAGCAAATTAATACGTGTGCCCTGTCCAGCACTGTTGATGTGCAATTTAGTCATTCGGGCCTAATGCTTAGCGTTATCAGAGCTGTTGGGAGTATAGAACATCGTGAGAAACGGCTCCATCTGAAGTTACGTAGTTTTTTTTAGAAAGAGGAAATTATTAACTCAAATAATAAAAGTCTTCGGGATGTGCATCTGAAAGCAAAACAAATTTGTGCATTAAAGGTTTTTTTTTCTTCAACTATTCTCTTGCAACTCCGATGACAAGTTCAGCCCAAAATTTGTACAGGTTTGTTATGTATGCGTATGTTGGGGAATACACCAATAAAACCTTTCTTTGACAATTACCAAAGGTGTCCAGTGTCTTTAACGCTATCCATAGCGACAATGTGTCCTTTTCTGTTGGATTTCGATTGACGGATCGGGAAGGTAAGCGTTGTGGACAATGCTTCGTATTGCCTGAACCACACGAAATTAGTGGTTCAGACGAGAAATTTATTAAATGTTGCAAAGGCGGAAAGCGAAAAGGTGTACAGGCTGCATCCCATGCAAAATACAAACAGACTATCTATATATCACACTTTAAACAGTTTACAAATCTACGTTACGTCTGGGTGACTGTTGTCTGTATAGACAGGGTTTCAGACGAGAAATTGATTAAATGTTGCAAAAATTACAGCCAGGGAAACAAGGCATTCCACCATACAGCTGCACCCCACCCCATAACGGATGCGTTCGTTTAGCTTCCCTGGGTCGACCCCAGTGTGTGGCGGTTTTTTTCCAGGACGAACGTGGGTAAATATCTGCACACGTTCGTCCTGGAAAAAGAAAATGCCGCACACCGGGGTCGACCCGGGGAAGCTAATCGAACGCACCCAACAACTACAAACAGATTATTTATATTTCACACCAAACAAGTTACAAATCTACGTTACGTCTGACGTTTTTTTCAATAGAAACACATTCTACAGTTGACTACGAAGCCGGCTTTGTGCCGAGAATATTTTTTGCGCCTCTTTTTGTTTCCCTCAAAAATGTAGCCTTGTTCAAGCGCCAGCTTACCACACTACAGCCACACAGCAGGAATCAAGTTTTGCAACCTCGTACATCAACGAAGCTCACACTAAGTGTACGGAACAAGGCTTGGCGGGATCGATGGCAGCTCGGCTATAGAAAACGTAGATATATCAAGGCTTCTGCAAAGCCTGCATTCTTTTGAAATATATTTATGTTACAAATAGAACATGGGACATAGGCTTGAAACAATTGTCGTAGACCTGACAACAACAACAACATACTGGACCATCTTCATTCACCCTTTAAAGACAGTGGACACTATTGGTAATTACTCAAAATAATTATTAGCATAAAACCTTTCTTGGTGACGAGTAATGGGGAGAGGTTGATGGTATAAAACACTGTGAGAAACGGCTCCCTCTGAAGTGACGTAGTTTTCGAGAAAGAAGTTATTTTCCACGAATTTGATTTCGAGACCTCAGATTTAGAAATTGAGGTCTCGAAATCAACCATCTAAACGCACACAACTTCGTCTGACAAAGGGTGTTTGTTTTCTTTCATTATTATCTCGCAAGTTTGATAACCGATTGAGCTCAAATTTTCACATGTTGGTTATTTTATGCTTATGTTGAGATACACCAACTGTGGAGGCTAGTCTTTGAAAACAACCAATAGTGTCCACTGCCTTTAAATAATGCCCCATGAGGGATCGTCCATCATCCAAACACGAACATGGCAGCTGTATTTAATTAATTCCCACTTAAGCTCTGTGTTCAGATTGACTTGTTAAAAGTCCCTTTCGAGCTACTCCGGGTTAAAATATAACTACAGTCACAAGCTATAGCCCCTTGAACCCCCTCCACAATGACTCCACTCACACCGTTATGTACGCCTGGGCTCGATTTAACAAAGCAATAAAATGCATCGTTAGACAAATTTGTCAGTATTACCATAGTGATTTGTATTGTGACAATACACTTTACTAAGCAACCGGTATTAAAGGCAGTGGACACTATCGGTAATTAAAATTGTACTTAAAATAATTATAAGCATAAAACCTTTCTTGTTAACGATTAATGGGGAGAGGTTGATAGTATAAAACATTGTGAGCAACGGCTCCCTCTGAAGTAATGTAGTATTCGAGAATGAAGCAATTTTCCACGAATTTGATTTCGAGACCTCAGATTTAGAATTTGAGGTCTCGAAATCAACCATCTGAAAGCGCACAACTTCGTGTGGCAAGGGTGTTTTTTTTTCTTTCATTATTATCTCACAACTTCGACGACCGATTGAGCTTAAATTTTCACAGGTTTGTTATTTTATGCATATGTTGTTGAGATACACCAGTTGTGGAGGCTAGTCTTTGACAATTACCAATAGTGTCCACTGCCTTTAAGAAGTCGCCCCTAGTGGCTTCACGCGTATAATTCCATCCTGTCAGTTCTTTAAATCTAAAATAATTCAAACTTTTAAAGTTTTCGTGGAATAACCAAAAGGACAAAACCTTTAGTATAGTTTATTAAAGACTGCATCCTATTAAACACCACCTGAATAATGTATATCAAGGCCATGGGTAATTAAGAAGTGAAGTATGCATATCAAGATATTGATTGTTTTTGTCTGAATTAGACTTGATTCAAGTCCCAATCCCGTGCCATCCCCAGAAAACTACTGTTTTGTGATGCTCTGCATGCATGCATTCCCAAACCTGTTTCCCATTCTCATAACCACATTTTGACGGCGAGCGCGCACTATACTGTATACTACGGGTTGTTTGTAGTAAGTTGGCGTATTATGCTATAGGGGCGTCTCACACGGGAATGGGACTTGAATCAAGTCTACCTCTGAATGAGTTGAACTGGCTTGAAAGTACACGCTAACCCATGTGCTTAGTGTGTTTTCGCAGTATGAAGAGTCCGGGTGCCGTGTTCGGGTGCAGTTTGTACAAGTGTTTGTTATTGCACTCGAGAACGTAAAACCTCTTGAAATGTGTGACGATTCACCTTTAGAGTGAATGGTTGAACTAAAGAGTCCGATCGATTAGCTTCCCTGGGTCGACCCCAGTCTGCCCCCGGTACGTTCGAATAGCTTTGACGTCATTCCAGGGGCTCACCCGGGTCAGCCCAAAGTGCCTGCTTGTGAAGTGGGTCACTTTGGGGCTGCCCCCAGGTGCATGACGTCACCGCGAGAAGGTGAATGTTCGTTCGATTAGCTATTGTCAGGAGCTCACCCGAGTGAGCACTGCGGGGTCGACCCAGGGAAGCTATTCGAACCCACCTAAAGTGTAATCAGAGGAAACTTCTCATGAAGACAAGCAGAGTGAACTGATTGAAACGTCGAGACCACGACGGCTCTTTTCAGATACAATACTCATACAACAAAGATTTACAAATTGTTGTAGCTGCAAGTTAAACTTTTTTTTATAGTTTTATTTTATATATCCCATGTTTATCCTAACCATGCAAAGCCTCAAACAATACTTATACAAAAAGTGTAAACATTGCCTTATACAGCATTTATTTAGAGAGAGAGGGAATACCAATAAGTGGTTTGATGTGATACTATGTGAAAATTAACAGACACTAAAATATTTAAGGCACCTGGGCATGCATGGGAAAGGCAATGTTGACACATCTTGAAATGCCTTTGCCACGCCCCAACAGGCACCACGTATCCGCCCCATTCAAATATTATTTTCATGGTTTTGCAAATACGGCATTACCAATCAAACACAAAAAAAACAGAAATTGAAATTATACTTCAACCTTATCAAAGTGTACATGTTTAACCTGACGTGCGCTAGCCAGCCCTCTTAGTAACTACACTTGCCATCCATTTATTGAAAGAACCATGGAGACGTGTGAATTCGCTCTTTTATACGCCCTTATAAATTTTGATATGACAGTGGCTTTCGTTAAAGGCAGTGGACACTATTGGTAATTACTCAAAATTATTATTAGCATAAAACCTTTCTTGGTGACAAGTAAGGGGGAGAGATTGATGGTACAAAACATTGTGAGAAACGGCTCCCTCTGAAGTGCCATAGTTTTCGAGAAAGAAGTAATTTACCACGGATTTGATTTCGAGACCTCAGATTTACAACTTGAGGTCTCGAAATCAACCATCTAAGCGCACACAACTTTGTGTGACAATGTTTTTTTTTCTTCTTTCATTATTATCTCGCAAGTTCAATGACCGATTGAGCTCAAATTTTCACAGGTTTGTTATTTTATGCATATGTTGAGATACACCAACTGTGAAGGCTAGTCTTTGACGATTACCAATAGTGTCCTCTGCCTTTAAAAACCCACAAGTGAACAAATAAGTTAATTGGTGATCTATTCAATAAAGCCCAACAATTCAATAGACTTACCATCTTGTGTTTGTCAAGTCGCATAGGAAACCGTAAACTGATTTTGCTAAACATTAACATACAAATCAGACTGACATTAAAAGAGCAAAATGAAGCGGCGTTTATGTTTTTGTTGTCTTTAGTGTTTCGTCTGATAGACTCGGTTTGGGTGTATTTGTCGTGTGTGTCATTTTTCGTTCAGTGTTGGATCAATTTTAGTGTGTGAGCTTTGATTGGTGTATAACGCTCAGTCACACAAGTCTTGTTGTTTGTGTACAACATTAATGATTTGTTAATTTGACAAAACGTTTAGTTATAACTAAGGCATGTACTGTAATAGTTTGCAGATATCTCTAGTTTCCAAAGAGATATGCTGATTCTCCTGTAGACGAGCAGAGTATACTGCTCGAAACGTCGAGAAATGAAATTTAAATTGAAATGAAAATGAAATTTACAGGGACCCGTTTTACTGTAATTTGGCTGATAAGCTTGCTCATTTGCGCAGTACTTAGCAGCCTTGTATACTGGCACTATTGGTAATTGTCAAAGATCAGTCTTCTCACTTGGTGTATCTCAACATACACATAAAAAGACAAACCTGTGAAAATTTGAGCTCAATCGGTCGTCGAGATAATTTTGAAAGGAACGCGAAGTTGTGTGCTTTCAGATGCTTGATTTCAAGACCTCAAATTTTAAATCTGAGCTCTCGAAATCAAATTCGTGGAACATTACTTCTTTCTCGAATTCAGAGGGAGCCGTTTCTCACAATGTTTTATACCATCAATCTCTCCCCAATACTTGTCACCAAGAAAGGTTTTATGCTAGTAAGTACCAATAGTGTCCACTGCCTATAGTTCTAGAGAAGTGATTCCATTCGAATGGTTATATCAATATTTAAATTAATTAATTAGAATACTCACCAATTGTTGCAATAGTCGTTACACAGAACAAAACACTTCCAGTGAACGTCCAGTCCATAATACCTTCATAATCACACTGGCCAAGAGATTTCTCCGTCTCAAGATATGTCTCCCAAAGCTCAGTTAAATTTCCCGCCGTGGACTCCAAACCACTTGAGACGTTCCGGATTGCCTCACCGAGGACCCGTTCAAGAACCAAGTAGCCCTCCACTTCCTTTCTATACTCTGTGTAGGGACCTCCTTCCAGGAGAAGAAACAGACCCCCGCCGGCGAGGACGTAAACGATGTACACGGTAAAGAGAACGACATGGGGCCAGGAGACGTTCAGGCACCGGTTGAAAGCCGCCGAGATCCCGCTCGGCATCTTTTGGCGTTCATATGCAATTTAGCTCATTTACCTTTTAACGGCTATTCCTCCAGCACAACTATTTCTCCTACAACAGGATTAAAACTTTCGCACCTCAACATGTGGCTTGTAGTCCATGGTTATATACTGTTTCATTCAACACGATATTCATATCTCTTCACGTGTGAAAACACTCTGCACAACTTCAGTCGTAGCTCCCCGTAGATTAAATTAGTGTCAATATTATTGGGCACTGGTCATTGAGTAATTTCCTTTCTAAGAAAATATCTATTGGTGAATTACATAATCCTTGGAAAGTGGAGAGAACTGCTGGTACGATGCTACGGGGAGTCCATCCAGTAATTATGTCACGTAGGCCCCCGTGCTTGTGTAGTTAACATTTTAAGTCAAGTCATAATGATTGACAGAAATACCAACCACTGTTTTTAAAAATCTGCTGCTGTCAGTCGACAGTTGGAAGTGTGTAGACGGTTCCTGCCTGTGTATGCGTTACGTGAGGGAGGCAGGGTACACCGTGTTTGTATCGTAAGCATACGCACTCTTTGGACACTCTCTTCCGTGATTCTATACTGTTTGTAGTATTTTTTCCGACTGGCCAGGCATAGCGGCCTTGTGGGCGTCACAAAAGATTCACCAGAGCGTAGTGCGGATGTGTTCAACCATGTGTGTGACGTGAAGTTTTGATTTCAACTTCATAACAACCATCCTGCTTGGTCATCGCTGATTTCCCAGCTTGCAATCCTTTGTTAAATAATAAGTAGTTCTCTATGACGTATGCAACAAGGACAAACTTATCATTGTATTTTTGAAAGAGGCTCATCGGTTATTGTATATTGGCCTACGGTACAAACACCCAAACCCGGAACTCACACCCTCCTCGTTTTCTGAGGAACAATTTATTTCGGGAAGAGGTTACGTGCATGTTGTCATTCGGAAACCCCCTCATTAGTACCCCCCCGCCCCCGAATTCTTCCAAAATTATAGAAAGAGTGTTCAGACAGTGGAAAAGAACCTAGTTTTAGAGTTTGGCCTCCGAAGATACTCATCATCATAATTTAGCGGTCGCAACCGAGATTCCATGCACAACGTCACCCCAGAGGTGTTATTTCCTCATCATGTTTGGAAGGTCCACGATTTCAGCCTCCGTATCTCTACCGATCACATCGACGTAGTTGAGTGGTCGAGGTGCTCTATTAGGGCACGGCAGTCTCCAATATAACACGTCAGGAATGACCTGGTCTTTAACACGAAAGCAGTGACCTGCGAAGCGAACTCTGCGTTTGCCCCCAATACCCAAACCCCATTTTAAATCATTAAAAATTACCAGTATATGAGAGACGTTACTGTCAGTAACGCTTCTTTAATTCAAATTTTGGGGATAAAAACAATATTTTCCCATAACCACTTTTCTTCAAAGTGAAATACATGACTCTCAAAAATGCTTTAAACAATCGAAAGCGGCTGTTTTGCTAACCAAGTCAGTTTTCATTGCCTTAAACTGTAAGAGTGGAAACCATCGTACACCTTTCCTATAAAAATTGATCCTGTAAGTAATTCACAACTGGCTTTCATTTTTTGTTTGAAATAGTTTTAGACACGGACGCTTAAAACCAAAAACTATTGGGTCAGATTTGACCCGCATTCTGGGTCAAAGGAGAGGGGGAATGAATCATATCTGAGTCATTGTGACCCGGAATCTGTGTTAATCCATGGAGGATGATAAACGAAGTCAAAATGACGCAGAGTCACAATTTCCTAGTCAATATGAACAGGCGTGGACACCCGGAAGATGAGCCCGGTTCTAAATTTGACCCGGACTGAAGTTTGAATTGAATTAAATTTAAAATTCAGCTTTTTAATAAACGCCCTTCCTTAATCTTGCCATAGAGTTTGGTCCTTGATGTGAAGTCTATACACAAATCTTTTTGTGTGAGACTTTTCCCATGCAACAAGGAAGTGAATGAAAGATAAACACTTAAACATTCTGGGATGTCCCTTTCGGTGGCAGATTAAGCTCAGGAGCAAACAATTCACCCCTATCGGATTGCTACAGTGACAGCCACTGTTTGTAAGACTGCTTTCGTAGACCTAGAAACAAAAACCTACAAGTATATTATTTGTTGGCCAGGGTATGTCCAAATACGCTCAAGGGTCAGATCTGAATAGGACTCCGGGACCATTGGATGTTGTTCCATCCAGCAGTATGCCCCAGCAGCCTCAGTGTCACAATTACCAAAACACTCAAATTAACGCGGAATCCGAGTGTTAAATCCCATCCGTAACCACTATTCCGGGTCAGCCAGACCCGGAAATGAGTCAGGCTGACCAAAAAGTGGGTCGGGCTCATTGGGACCAAAAAACGGGTCAGTTTCTGACCCGCAATAGTCTGGTTTGAGATCAACTTGAAAACGGTTTCCATGGGGACCCTATGTCACAACGTGTGTGTGTTTACTTACATGTATGAATTTATCAATATTTGAAATAACATTTTGAGCGCGTCTGCATGAAGCCGATTTTGACAGTTGTACGGATTGTTGATGATAAAACTGTCAAAAATTTTTATATAAGGGGCTGCTTTAATCTAACATGCCAATATTTATTTTATACAGGAAGTCACAGATAATTATTATTATTAATATGAAATATGGAATATACTGGTATACACACAAGGCCGACGAATTTGTATATAAAGGGGAACTGTTCAAATTATTCGGGCTCATTTTAATAGATAACTTATACGGAGACCAAAGACGAAGCATCAAGAGCCAGGCGTAATGAAAGACCTCCACATGAAATCAGACCGGAGGCAACGAAGGCGATTGCGTCCATGCCCCCTGATCATTGCCTTAGTGCCCCTGAAAAATGCTCGAGTAGAAATTTGCAATTTCCTCATAGGGTGTCCTTTACCGAGGAGAAAATGCCTTGGTGCCCTTGCCCTTGCAATAAAGATTAGGCCTGTGGAATTTCTGAAGACTGGGGTTCTCCACCATAGAAGTTCCGTACATCGTATATGGGAGTTTGGTAAGTGCAGGTACAAAGGAAAGAACAAATGAATGCTCCATCACAATGATGCATTTTTTGATAATTTGGCACCGCAAACGTTTTCATCAAATTTACAGAAAATGATTAACAATTCATTTGAATAATTTATTCTCATTTATTGTATTCTTTGGCAGATATTATATCTGGCCCAATATTGTATGAACTCAAAACTCGCCACCTGTGGTTCTGCCATCACAGACAATGCCCTTGAATCGAAATGTCTATTGTGTTTATGTTAACCTGTGTCCAATCAATATTTATGTACAATTATATTCAATAGTATTACCAAGTGAACCTTGCATTGGCGACAAACGAATACAACAGATGCAAATAACGGGGCTGTTTGTGTACATGTGGAGAAGGAAATAATCAGTACAAGCCCAGTAGGCCTACCTGCCTCGAGTTTTAGCGAGTGATTATATATAATAATTTTCTAGTCCTTGAGACAATTCAACCCCTAAATGTACAAATACATACATACATACATAAATAAATAAATAAAAAATACACCATTTAATTGTCAGCAACGAATCCCACCCGAGTAACATGCCTGTGATTTTGTTTTCACATGACTCGGGGAAGTACTGATATGAGTATACAGTGCTAACAGTACACACATCGGTGTGTGGGTAAAACCAATAATTAATATTCTTTATCCCCGATGCAAATTTAACATCTATTACATCTAACATTGGTTGAATTGTACATGTAGAATGGTACCCCCCTCCCCCCCCCCCCAAAAAAAAAAAAACCTTTTCCTTATCTTGCCTGTCTACACTTAAAAACGTCTCTGAACAAAATGTTGTTATAATTTCCTTGTATTTCTTTTTCGACATTGGGGGGGGGGGGGGGGGCGCTGCTTTGATGAAATTGCAGCAGTAAATTTTAATTAAAAAAAAAGCTACACGTGCTTTTAACAACACCATTACCCTTTCTCAAGAATCTATAAAGTTATGATAAGCTTCGCGACCAAACTTTTTTAAACATCCTGATTTGTTAGTGGTTAAAGGTTTGCACCATCAGTGCATGAACACCAATTATTGTTGACTTTCAATGCATTCAATTCAATTTAATTCAATTCAATTCAATTCAAACCTACATTTATTTCCATACTTCATGAAACCTCACAAAGATTACTTTTAAGGAGTGATCATTAAACAATGCTATTCATCACAATTGTTTTGTTTTATTTTATTTTATTATATTTTATTTCCAAGCACTTAACACCAACAACTTACAGTTCACACCAGATAAGCACACAACAAACATTTGATACAAACACGAGCGAATTCCTTGAAGAAAAAAGTCCCTCACCGTCCAAGGAATAACTTATTTACAGAACTCTTCCAACCAAAATGTCGATGAAGAAATCAAAATCTCAGAGAACAAAATTCAAATTTCAATTTGGAATGCTGATTAACACAAATTAATACAAACTAATAACGCTGACCCCATAACCTATAAATGACCTCCCGACACACATTACGAATAAAGACAACAATAAGGTGTATTGTTGATAATCCAAAACATGACCACCATCTTTATTTCTTACAAACATTGCAAAAGGTATCAGGCAAACATAAAAAGCGAAATATTTGATTAATTGAAATTATATTAGTATTTATTTAAAATTTGAATGGTATAGCTGTGTAACAATGTCTAAATGATTTGATGCAATGACTCGTGACAACAGAGGGCGCCCAACTGTTCTCTGTTCGCTTGTGCTAGAAGATCGAGCTAAATATTTACTGAGCCACCATGCTGAATTGTGTTGAAACGAAACTTTTAATACATATTTGTTCAAAATCTTGTTCATGTGGGCTTGTTTTCGGTTTTTAGAAATTAACTTTTGCGTCAATTTTCGCAATGAGCTTTAGAATTTTAGGCAGCGTAAGGATGAAACACATTGACATCACCGAGAGAGTGGCCAGGATGTGAACCAGGCACGCAAAGAAAGACGGGACATCCGTGTGAAACCGAACGGGTACGATATCACCGAAGCCAATGGTAGTCACGGTGGTAATCGTGAAGAAAAGCCCCTCTTCGTAGCTCCATTTCTCAATCGTGGCGATAAAAACACTCGCCATGAAGAAAAATACCAGCCAAACGACCACGATCACGTAGATCGGGACGTTGCGCCGACCCCATGCCGTGTCCCGCCAGTAGTTCTCCCGTGTCTCACCATCGCCGTCTCGCTGCTGGTCATCACCGACTGGCTCCGATGTATTCTTATATATATTGGACTGTCGATAACTATTCATTATTTGTCTGCAGCGACACTTAGAAACCAAAGTGTCGAGTAGACGCGCTAGAAGGCTCCCCATGTCGATCAGGAATAGCAGAGTGAGCGGGATCCCTACAAGGGCGTAGAACACGGTAAGTGCTTTACCCAGTGTTGTCATGGGTACGTAGTCACCGTAACCTGGAAACCAAAGGAAATTGTAAACAACATTCATTACGTCTATCTATTTGTAGTCCCATCAAGTTCTACAAAAATATCTTCATCCAATGGAAGGGAGGGGGGGGGGGTCCTCAATGTTTAGTCAGAGAGTGTAATTATTATTTCCTTAAAAACTTTTTTTAGTTTGTGCATAGGTTACACCTTTTATGTGAATTGCCAAATAAATAATGTTTAACTCTGTAAAAACTTTTAAAATTTGAATGTTTTGAACCTTGTTGTTGTTTTTTTTTGTTCAGATTAAATGAACCATTAATAATTGAGTGAGGGGTGGACTCGCCTAACAGCAACTCCTCTCTTGGACTCGACCCAAGCAACTAAGGACCCCCTCAGACTCAAACACTGACTTGCCTTACAACAACCATAGAGTAAGGACAGACCCCTTACTCTATGCAACAACTAATGACCCCTCCCCCATCGGACTCGACACTGAGGAGTCCCTATGACAACTTTAAGGACTCGGCTCGTCCCCCTCCTGTGAAAACGCGGGGAAGAGCAAACCTAAATATTGAGTTCAATCTCAAAACTCCCTGGAAAGACTTCCGTATCCTGCAACCACCAATTTCACTCATTTTTACTAAAAGGAATATATCATTTTGAGTTAATAAAAAGGGCGACAGGATATGACTATTTTTCCGACTCTGTGATTTTAAATACAATTTATTACCAATATCTACCAATATCTGCATATTATGATTACTTCCTTCTAAAAAGTCATTGAAAATAAAAGCAGTTGAATATTCCAAAATGTACCGTTTCATAGTAATAAAATACAGCACATAGTTTTAAAGGCAACGAGTAATAGGGAGAGGTTGATAGTGTAAAAGAATGTGAGAAACGGCTCCCTCTAAAGTTATGTAGTTTTCGAGAAAGAAGTAATTTTCCATGAATTTGATTTTGAGACCTCATAATATGTAGAATTTGAGGTCTCGAATTCACGCATCTGAAAGCACACAACTTGTGCGACAAGGGTGATTTTCTTTCCCTTTTATCTCACAACTTTCACGACCAATTGAGCTCAAATTGGTCACAGGTTTGTTATTTTGTGCATATGTTGAGATACACCAAGTGGAAAGACTGGTTTTTGACAATAAACAATAGTGTCCATTGTCTTTAAGATGAGTAAATTTGACAGTCGTCGATGACGAAATAATCAAGAATCTAATAGACGGTTCATTGATATGATGTTTACTTTATACAGAGAAATCAACCTACCAATTGTAGTTATAGTTGTCAAGCAATACACAACACTCCTCATGTACGTCAACTCTGGTCCTGCTTCGATTTTCAAGTAATCAGAGTTTTGCTCCTCGGTCAACTTCATGAACAACTCCAACTTTTCCGAAAGTCCATGAACATCGTAGGACTCTATTGCCTCGGTGATCTTAACCTTCGCTTCCTCGTACTTCGCCTCCTCGGTCTGAAGAGCCGCCTGGATCGGGGCCTCCTGTGCCCGGTAGATAGCCAGGAAGACACCCCCACCACCGAGAAGGTAGACGAGGTAGACGGAGACGATAATGAGATGGGGCACAGAGGCGCGGAGACACCCACTGAGGGAGGTGGACCGGTTAGACGCTAGGCCGGAGTTCATGAATGATGAACGGTTGTAGCTGGGGGCACGGGTCTCTGTATCGTCCTCCAGTACGGAGTAACTCAGACCAGACCCCACTCCTTCGTCATCAGACATGATGTTAAACGACTCAGCGAAACACTCTTTAGTCGACACCCAAACACTAAGCAATCAAACCAAGTCAATGCCGGGCACCTTTCCCCAAACACTAGTTATAGATGTTAACACCTTTATCTGACGGTTAACTGGCGACTATTTCCAATAAAAAGACAGTTAAGATTCACCTGTGCATACCACCATACCACTGAATGAAGACCATACGTGCAAGGTGTGTGTACTTATGTACTTTCTTGATTCCAGCTCATTGAGTTTGTATAGCATACAGTGGAGTCTATTCAAACTTTACCGCACCTTTGAATACCGTGAATTGAAGGTCACCACACTAACTGATTTGCCGGTGAATGGTTGCGGTCTTATACAACAGTGGGTCGATAGTGGTTTCTCTTGTTATGTCATGGGGAACGGTTTACCGTTCACTGTGTAGGTTTTTAGAAAGTTTATTATTAATAAAACCACAGGGCGTAAAAACTATGAGACAGGCCCGACAAGAACAAATGTTTTCCATTGAGAATCTCAACCCATCGTAACCATTGAGGAAGGGAAGGAAATTCATTCCTCCATGGTACAACACAGGTCTATCTTGAGTTCACACAGCCAAAATCTTGAGGGAAATGTGTTTGTAATTTTGTAGAGATTCGAATCCTTGGTGTGCCAGCCTGCGCGGTCATGTGTGCATTTATGGTGTCCCTCTTGTTTTAAGATTTTAGAGCGGTTCTATAGCCTACTGGTGCCGTTTCCCACACAAGATTTGTATGTCTTCAAAGGGTACCAATTGTACAATAATTATTTCAGGAAAAACACGGATTTTGTTAAATGTCCCAGTTCCAGATCAGATAAAATGTATTTATTTAGTTTTACGTGAACTGGTGGCACAGTCAATGTCGCTGTTGTACCAACTCGTATACAAAGACAATCAAAACATAGGGTGTGTTCGGTTACCTTCCCTGGGTCGACCCCGGTCTCCCCCCGGTGCGTTCTAATTGCCAGGACGTCATTCCAAGGGCTCACCCGGGTCAGCCCCCAGTGCCCTGCTTGTGGAGTGGGTCACTTGGGGTGACCCGAGGTGCATGACGTCACCACGAGAGGGCGAGTGTTATCGTTCGCTTAGCTCTTGTCAGGTGCTCACTAACAGGAGCACTGCGGGGTCGACCCAGGGAAGCTAATCGAACGCGCCCAGTGAAAGATCACATGAACATCGGTCCATTAGGTTGGTAAGTTGTTGCTAATTCTATTTTCACATGAACATAAGTCGTCTTTATGAGACGGCAGGTCAATGAAGTATAACAAAAGCTCAGAGAGCACTCAGATATAAATGTCAAGGTACAATATTTATTCATAATGTCTGTTATCAAATTCATTATCAAATACAATGCGAGGTCATCGTACAAAGCACACACCACCCACAGAATCATAATCAACGTTTGCAACACTGACGCTGAATAAGTTTTATCTCGTATACACTGTTAGCGGCAGTGGACACTATTGGTAATTACTCAAAATAATTATTAGCATAAAACCTTACTTGGTAAAGAGTAATGGGGAGAGGTTAATGAGTGAGAAACGGCTCCCTCTGAAGTGACGTAGTTTTCGAGAAAGAAGTAATTTTCCACGGATTTGATTTCGAGACCTCAGATTTAGAACTTGAGGTCTCGAAATCAAGCATCTGAAAGCATACAACTTCGTGTGACAAATGTGTTTTTTTTCTTTAATTTAGTTATCTCGCAACTCCGACGACTAATAATTGAGCTAAAATTTCACATGTTTATTATTTTGTGCATATGTTGAGATACACTAATTGAGAAGTCTGGCCAATACCCTCACCCAAACCGTAAATATAGTACGTGAGGAACTTGTGCCTTTTACGATACAAGCACGGAACTTTGCACACAGTTAGAGTATAACAGGTGCAATATATTAAGCTTAAACCATTGAGATAAGTCCGTAGAAGAAGAACAAAATTGTTAGAATGACAATCAATTGCAGCCATTTTGAAAAATTATAAAAACATTGCTCGATTATCCCACTTACATTTTTTAAACGACAAATCTGTGACGACCATATACACACGAATAGTCAAGAATCTTTCTCATAGCATACGCCGTCTATAAGCTTAAACCATTTAGTCCTTAGAAAAGGAAAAAATGTAAGAATGACAATCAATGGCAGCCATTTTAAAAGTTAATAAAAATGCTTGGTTATCCCACTTACGTAATTTTTAAAGGACAAATCTTTGATGGCCCTATAGTCAAACATCTTTCTCATAATATACTTCGCTCACGGATATGTCTCGTTTCTCCCCGTTCAGTATATTAAATTAAATTTTAAGTTTGTTTGCCGCCACCTTGTGTCCGAAAGCCTCTCATTAAATGCTTGGATCAGTAAAAAGGAGATGGATGAACAAGCGATGTCCGATTTGAATTTAGTTAGTTACGAATACGGCTGAACAGTGGCATTCACAGTTAGTGCGTACACAATAGTAACCACAACATAAAAACTACAACACCACAAAAAAGAGATAAAAGGGGCATCTTTACGGACCCCTACAGGGACACTCATGAACGTGTAGAATAAAACTTGTAATAATACTGGTTACTCTCCCTCGAAATGATATTAAGTTCAGCGAAGGAACGAATTTTGTATAACTTCGAGTGAAGGGGAAAAATGTTGAAGTTTGAACATGTTTCATTGTGTTAGTGTCCCTTTGGGGTCCGGACCTCTTTTGGTAGTATATTTAAAGTTTTATAATCGTATATACATTTGTCATTTGGTAAAACAGTTTACATCTTAGAGTTCTTTAGTATCGTGACACTTGTTTCCCTAATAAGAAAGACACTTAACTATTATTGCTTCGTCCTTTGGACGTTAAGTCGTAGGCATCTTGTGATGTGTAAAAGAACCCATATTTATACACTTCCCGCCGAGAAAAAGGGTTTGCTTAGAGTGACTGCTATTCTGAATGCGGTGCAACACTTTGTAAACCATTATTAAGGTGCTCGTAATTCAACAACTTCAAAACCTGTCTTAAACTGCTTCTCTTTGTTCCCGTGCCTTGAGTATCTTGTTAAACAATGTGAACATAACATTAATACATTTAGAAGTGTGAATAAAATTTGAATAACGTCTGGTACAAAGACGTGATTGGCCACAAGTTCCCGCTTAAAGGCTGAACAACAGACTCGGGCCTGCTCAGACTACATCGGTATCGACAGATGTCACGGAAGTCATGGCAAGGCTTAACGCATACACAATTTTGACTGAGTGTGTATGACAAATTGGTACCAGGGTCTGCTCATCTGGAGGTTGCTGTACCAAAGCTTTCCCTAAACCAATTGAACATAGCATTTCTGTCTCTACAGTATGAGGTATTTATATTTAAGCGGCAACTTGCTAGTACCTGTCATTTTTTCAAATCTAACTAGCAAATGACTCATTACGATACAATACATACTACTATTAAATGAGGTAAAACCATACTACTATACCCTGCAGGATAATGGCAGACTTTTGGGACACTAGGTGCCAGCAGACTTACATTAATGTGCGCATGCTCAGAACCAAGCAAACAATGGAAATTTACATGGTAAGTCTGCTGCCACCTAGCGTTCTTCCAAAGTCCCTCAACAGTCCCGGGTGCGTTTTGGCGGTCTTAACCAATAACACTCATCAGTGACCGAAACAGTTATTGGTCATGGTTTCAGCCGCCAAAACGCACCCTAAATTTGCCCCTAATTTTAATTCATCTAAACAGTTTAGAGATTGAGCTTTGAGCTGATCCAGGAGCCAAACCTGACAATTTTCGGCAAGAGGAGAATTAGGCACATTGACATCACACAGAGACTCATCAGCATTTCAATCAGACACGCCACAAAGGAGTAAGTCTTCGTAGTCTGATTCACGGTAAAGAGTTCTCCCAATCCAATGGTCGTCATCGTCACAAAGGTGAAGAACAGCCCCCTCCCGTAGTTAGACCTCTCCGAGATAGTGATGAATAGCCCTGCGAGGAAGAAGTACACCAGCCAGATGACTGTGACCAGAAGGACCGGGACGTCACGCCGACCCCACTCCGTGTCCTGCCAGGAACCTCCCCGTGGTCCACCGTCTAGGTCCGGTTGGTTGCCGCTAGTCACCGGCTCTGAGGTACCCCGATAGATGCTGGACGGTCGGGAACTTTTCCCACGCCTGCAACACCACTTTGAGTACAAGGTGTCGACAAGACGTGCCAGGAGGTTCCCCATGTCTAGCAGGAAAAACATGGTGAGGGGGATACCCACTAGTGCGTACAGAGCGAGGGCCGCTTGCTCCTTCTTTAAGAATACCACGTATTCACTTGTACCTGAGAACGAGAGATAAATAAACACAATTATGAGAGGTGAATTCAATTTTGTTTTTATAATTGTCCTAATTTCAATTTTAGTTTTAATAAAAGGGTGTTATTATACACAAATAAGAAATCAGAATACATGGTACCGGGTACTCGGTTACCGGGTACTCGGTTACCGGGTACTCGGTTACCGTGTACTCGTAACCTAATGGCCCAAGCGCTCGTATACACAAGTACCACTCTGCCACCCTAGTACTCGGCAGTACTTGATACCTGACTGACAAATACTTGACGTTGAAGTTGAAGCTAACATGGACACTATCACTGTGATTTCTAACCTGTATTTACTACTGTATTCACAGACAAAAATGACCAACGCTAAACAAATAACACAGGAAAAATATGTCTTTATAGGGCCATTTAGTAACAGGTAAATTTACACAACAATTTAATAACGTTCTACAGGCCCGATACTTCACAAAGGCAACGAAAGGCGGTTGCCTCCGTGCCCCAAGGTCATAAAGGCCCGGTCACACATGCCCCGATAACGAGACCGAAACTGAGAACGATAAAAATGCACGCCCTCGATTGGTTGATGTGTTCCACGCAGAATACGCACACGCTCATTCAACCAATCGAGGGCGTGCATTTTTATCGTTCTCGATTTCATTCTCGTTATCGGGGCCGGGCCTTAACCCTCGAAATTTACAATTTCCTCATACATAGAGTTCCCTTCGGTGCCATTGGTCTTGTAAAAAGGAAACAGACAGGGATCGTTCTCTATACAAGAAGAGCCTATCAACTTACCAATGGTAGAAATGGTTGCTAAGCTGTACAAGACGCTCCTCATATAATTCAGTTCAGGTCCTCCCTTAAAGAGTGCATCCTCAGCAACACCAGCTTCAGCAAGGTGTGAGAACTTATCCCAAAGATCCGTCAAATTAACTCCCGTGCCATTCAACTGCTCATCAAGATGCCGTTTCATCCCTTCAAACGTGCCTACCAGGTGAACGATCTCATCGCGGATTACCCCCTCGTCTGCCTGTTGAATGGCTAAGAACATACCCCCACCACCGAAGATGTATGCGAGGTAGATGATGATGATAAGGAGGTGGGGCACCGTGGCGCGGAGGCACCCTTTGAGGGTGGTCCGGTTAGCTGCAGGGCCGGTGTTGATGAACGCTGAAGGGCGATAGCTGGGCTGGCTAGTCTCTGCATCTTCCTCTAGTACGGAGTAGGATAGACCAGAAGTCACCCCTTCGTCATGGTCTGCCATTGCTTGTCTGTAATGTCACCTTATAATATTCCCACCCAAGCTCTCTACATAAACTGTAGTGCGATGTAAACAGAGCAACAGCACTCAGCCATTTTTTTTTATATAGATCTACATCCAAGCAATATACTACAACACTAGCTATTTACATAACGCACGAACCTCGCCCCAGTTTAGCAGAATAATGGCGACCGTGACTGTCCGCCGTGTCTCGCTGGCAGAATCCCACGTCATAGTTTTGTTATTATAAAACGGCGGTGTGATACATTCACATGGGGAGAAAATATGGATATGTTTCCACTTCGATGATTAAACACATAAAGAGCGCCCGCAACGTAACACAATAGACGACCCGTGGATAGGGACCCAATTTCATAGAGCTAAATTTACGCAAATTAATAGATTAAAACTGCAACCAAATACCATGTAACATTAGTGACTTGTGTAATGCTCGTTTCCCATAAGAATTAAATTATTAAGCAATAATTTCTGCTTAAGCAGCTCTATGAAATAGGGCCCTGAGGCGAAACACCACAGAAACGAATTTTAAAAACATTCCTCGGTCAGTCAAACAGAAAAACGAAAATTTGGTTTCGAGACGTCAAAATTAGACTTTGATGTCCTGAAATCAAGCATCTAAAGGTACACAAAACTTCGTGTGACAAGGGTGTGTTTTCTTTCATTAACTCGCAACTTCGACGACGGATTAAGCTCAAATTTTCACAGGTTTGTTATTTTATGCATATGTTGAGATATACCAAAAGAGAAGACTGGTCTTTGACAGTTACCGATAGTGCACACTGTCTTTAAAGCCATTTGACCCTTTCGGTACAGAAACAAAAAAAGTTCACAGATTTACAAATAATTTACAGGGTTTACAGAAGGTAATGGTGAAAGACTTCTCTTGAAATATTAGTCCATGAAATGCTTCACTTTTTGAGAAAACGGTAAAACAATATAAATTCTCGTTAGCGAGAATTACGGATTTATTTTAAACACATGTCATGACACGGCGAAACGCGCGGACACAAGAGTGGGTTTTCCCGTTATTTTCTCCCGACTCCGATGACCGATTGAGCCTAAATTTTCACAGGTTTGTTGTTTTATATATAAGTTGTGATACACGAAGTGTGGGACTTGGACAATACTGTTTACCGAAAGTGTATAATGGCTTTAAGAGAGTATGCTAATTATAGTCTCTCTGCATAATTCCCAGTCAATGCCTTTGTTCCCTTTGTGTCTATTCTCCGTACAATCATTGATAAAACTCACCCGGAATTCACTATAGTATTTATTGACATAAAAAGACTGAATACTTAACATTTAATACATATCTATTTTGTGTATCATGCAACATCTGCACACTCTATGGGTGATACCCGACAAAAGGTTATTTAACATTCCTTGAATTCGCAGACAATGATATTGACATTTTTTCCAGTATGTGGGGGGTGGCTTCAGTGGGGCGAATACACAGTTTGAGGGGCTACATCATGTATCAAGGAATTATTCATTGTTTTATTAGCTACATGTTTCAAGTCTCGATCCTTGAACGTGCACGTTTTTAATAAGATACACATCTGAATCCAATCCAATTTATATAGTTGACATTGTGGTTTACTTCCACTAAAAGTAAATTATTTGTATACAAAAAAACACTAGAGTGAATCAAAGAAAAGGTTTGCAATCACGAATACCAAACAGTCGTTAAATAATCTATTTGTCGTTTATTGTGATTTTTTTCTTCAATCAGATTTGAAACAAAACATGATTTTAAAGTAGTCATTTTCTAATAGGAAGTACACCCCTCCCCCAATAAGCAGCCTTGTTCAAGGCTCTTAACGCAAGCACCGGCCCGCTCTGAGTTCACGAACTGCATACTATACCGCACGGTACAGTACTTGATACTGTGGGGTCGAAGCATGGCTTTTTGAGGTTTCGAACTCGGTTGCGGCTTCGTTTGTATGAGGTTCAAACAAACTTTACAAAAAATTAATGTAAAATGCTGCTACTTGTGTCGGTTGTTTCAACCACAAGAACACACGGTATAGGAGAAACATTTTAAAGGGAAGTTACATTTTCCATAACATTTTATTAGCATAAAGCATTATATTTACTACTACACTATTTACTACAATGTTGTTATGTATATTTCAAGCTAAGCTGGCCCCTCAAAGCGATAGTTCATCATCCCTATTCATCGGACCCTTGCATTCCTGTAGCCGATTTCACGATCTCGAGTTAGGACGAGTAACCCGTCCTTACTTAGAATGGGTTCAATGCGTCCTACGTATTTGGATACGACACTGAACTCGTCCTAATTCCTAAGATTAATCTTAAGTAAGGAAGAGTTTGGTGAAATCGACGACTGGTGACATGCGGCAACAACAACCAAACTTACACACACACACACACATGTTGCTAATTTATTCAAAACAATCTCTACCCCTGTGACATGATGGTCACACAAAGCAATATCTTACTCTTGTCCATCTTGCCCTTCCCCCTTTTTTAAGATATCGCCTAACATCACAAGGCCGGCTGGCAACTTCAAGGTGAGGGATACACTGATAAGTGCTGCCAAATCAACTGCCATCGGGGGGCAACTTGCCACGTACTTCCTGTGGGTGAAACAGAGATAAGGCCCGGTTACACAGGCCCCGATAACGAGACCGAAAACGAGAACAACAAAAAAGCACGCCCTCGATTGGTTGAATGAGCGTGGGCGTATTCTGCATGATGGAGCAATTCAACCAATCGAGGGCGTGTATTTTTATCGTTCTGGTTTATTTTATCAGGTCCTGTGCGAACGGACATTTACTCCCTTCACTGTACATCAATATGTATAGGCACGGGTATCAACCACTAGGAGCCTGGCTGGTATATTGGGTGCGTTCGTTTAGCTTCCCTGGGTCTACCCCGCGGTGCTCTCTCGGGTGAGCCCCTGGCAAGAGCTAAACGAACGACCACTCACCGCTCTCGTAGTGACGTCATGCACCTAGGGCCAGCCCCCAAGTGACCTACACCACAAGCATGGCACTGGGGCTGACCTGGGTGAGCCCCCGAAATGACGTTAAAGCTATTCGAACGCACCGGGGGCAGGACGCACCCATTATAGAGCAAAATAACCTCTTCCCTACTACTTACAAAGCCATTGTAAAGTGCCTTGAGCAATGGCTAAAGTGTCATGACCGGGTATCGAACCCACACTCTGCTGGACTACATCAGAGCTTACGTCTGGAAACCAGACATTACATTGCAAGGATAGTCAGTTTGAGTTCAAGCCAACAGCAAATTTATACAAATAGAACACGAACAACATTTGTTTAAATAATTATGGTATTACTGTTTTAAGTACTATTTTAAATTCTTCTTATTGTAATAACATTACTTATGACATTAATATCAAACATCAGTTTTTAAACACCACCCTCACTCATTAGAGATAGTCATTACATGGTGTTACCGCAAACCTTTCCATATAAGGTTTTAAATATACTAATAGGTTGCTTAGTAGAGGAGAGGTTTGCCAACCAGCGGTAGATAAAAGTATAGGCAGCATTCACGACAAAAATAAATCAACCATTTAGTGCAATCAAATCTTTCAGCCGGCTGATGTATCATTGTAACCTACAACAGCTACATTACTACAATCTGCATATCAAACGGTTTGATTAAAAATTGTGATAACTATGGGGGCTCATGATCTTACTTAACCAACATTTACAAGTCAGGATTACGCAATAAATATAACAAAATTCATATTTACAGCTTAAATACAGCGAAATCATGTTGATTTTTGTTTTTTATTTGGTGGAATAACATTCCATTTCGAAATCTTCATTATCACCATAATAACTTATATTTCATGAATATCTACAAAGTTTTTTTTTGTAATTTAATCTCAACTATTTTGGAACAGACCATGTTAAAACACACGGTTACCTTGTACTCAAATTATAGTTAAAAATTTAAGCAAACTATTGTTTTTTTCTCCCCAAGTCATTGTGCCAAAACTGAATCGGTATTTTATTTATAAAAAAAAAGACAAGCAGAGTCTGTCCCGAGCCATCATGCCGGTGTTTCTTTCCAGCTTCATTGGCATTAAACGACTGAGAAACCCCTGGACAGGATGCCAGTTCATTGCAGGTTTTTTACCGGTACACATTTTGTACTCTGCGTGGAGAGAAGCAGTTATGGCAAAGTGTCGCGACTGACCAGGCCAGGTATCGAAACCCTCATTCTGTAAAAATAAAAAATATTTGTTTCGTGGACTTATGATCATGACGAAAGCCACTCGCAAAATTGAAGATGACAACAGAGGGCGCTTGGCACTGTCACGTTCGGCAGGCGGCTCGTTGGGGGGGGGGGGGGGGGTTGCTAACGTTGTGCAGGAAAATGCAAAACTATTAGTTTCTTTAAAAAAAAACTTGATTTGTCTTGATTTGACGACGAGTGAGTTTTTTTTGTGCGAATAAAGTATCTGGGCGCTAGATTCACAAAGCTACATGTTTTCTTTTTTTCAACTAAACTATTTCATATTTTGTGTATTTTAAAGGTAGGCTTATCCCTAGCTTTATTTAGAGGTGCATTACTGAAGCTGTCCTAAAGCACATTACAAAAAAAACCTTGGACATAATTGATCCGGATTTCAATGTCAAAGTCAAACTAAAAGTATTTCACTCGTGTCTATACATTTTAGAACCCGATACAGTCCCAGAAACGATTACCAAGCCGCCTGACTTTAGCCTGGACCAATGTGATGGACATAGACATAACAGCAAGCCCGAATAGACCATAGATAACACACACAATGTACGCGTCATCCTTATACAGCATCATGGGCACGTAATCTCCAAACCCAATAGTGGTCAGAGTAATATAGGTGAAGTACAGTGCATCTCCAAATGTCCACTCCTCGATGCGTGACATGATGAACGCCCCAGCACACATGTAGCCTATGAGGATGGCCAGGACTAGGAGAACTGGTGCCTCCATTTCATCTTGGTAGTCTGGTTCCCCAGCTTCGATATTATGCTGGCGTGTCACAACTCCCGCATCCTCCGAGTCGCCAGTCTTATCTTTCTTCTTCTTCTTCTTCATTGACGACATGCTTTGCTTCTCTTCAAGCTCCACGCTGCCTCCTCTTCCTAAGTCGTACTTCTTGTCGTCATGTTTGTTCTTGTTGCAGCAGCAGCAGATGGCTCTGGTGATGGGCTGCCCGATCTTGAGGATACGGCAGAGGGTTAGGATGACTTGGGCAAGGAGACTGCCGACACCGCCCATGTATAGCACGCAGAGTGGGATGCCGATAGCTGAGTATAATACGCAGAATGCTTTGCCGGCGCCAGTCACTGGAACGACATCTCCATATCCTAAATAATGAAAATAGACAAAGAAAAGACAGTGTAAGATGATATTGATATAAACAGTTGCGGTATCCGCTACTAAAACGTAGGATTCGAACTGCCTCTAGCTACCGGGCAACCTCGGTGGTCTAGTTGACCAGTATGACACTGCTCTAGAATTGCAAGGGTCGTGGGTTCTAACGTGCTCATTTTTCAACAGATAGAGTTTCTCAATTAAGGGTACAAATTGCAAGTCCCTAACCTCAAAAAACGGTATAAAAATGATCGAATACCCTTCCAGTGTGAAGTGAACTGAACAATACACACAACTAATGGGCACTGGAACGCAATATGGTAAAGTGTATTGCTCAAGGACACAATAAGTGCCACGACTGGGACTCGAACCCACACCCAGTTGATCAGAAACACGAGACCTTGAGCCAAGTGCTCCACTCAGCTTTGCCCCGTGAAGTGGAACAGTCCATATTTCACCTTGCGACAGTGCACTCAAATGAGTCGAATCCAATATTTGATATTAATCATGCAAAATATAAAATGGTCTACATTTCTTAATTCCACAATAATATCAATGAGCGTTATATCTCCCTGGTATCCAATAGTGTTGAGGCTCATGGTGAATGAACAGTCAATATCCCTGTCACTGTGCCATTTATTTCATTCATTATACCCTCTAACCCAGCCCGCACAACCAAGTGTGTCGTGCATCAAACTCCGTTAATCACAAAAACCATCTCTGCCCTCATTGGTTACCAAACTTACTCCTGGGTGAAGCGAATCAATGCATGGGGTATTACACAAGTGTCATGACCGCTGTACATACTCGTTTTGGTTTTGACTCAATTAAAGTATAAAGTTACATACTGCCAGGGTCCTTTCTTCTAACACCTGTATACATATTATCTGAAACATTTTAGATTACTTGTGACGTATTTGCGCGGTCACTACATACAAATTAATGTCATCGCCCACATTGAGCTCATGGTGTGTTTAACAGCCTACGAATTAACACTTGCCTACAACTTAACACCTCGAAGTAATAACATTTGGATGTCACGCTCTATATTCCCCTTCCAAAATAGTAACCTACTTTTTGGGGTGCCAATGTTGACCTACTTAGAAAGTAACAGTTAAAAAAGGAAAAGAACAAAAATGTGATTATTCTCCGTTTTCAGCCATCCGACCCAAGATCATTAGTTCTGTGTGTGCTGTGCGGTGCTGCCATGTAAACAAATCGCAATGTAATTACAAGTATTTAATAAGAAACCCAATATTTCTCAGTATTTCATTTCCCGTTTTGCTGGCGTGACGACATTTGTCCATCGAATGTAGGCTAATCTAATACAAGGCTCCAGGTATAATGTCACGTTCTTGGTTATAGTGTCTACTATGTAATTTTTGTAGGGGGTGGGGGCTCACATTATTTGATCAATCATTACAAACTTGCAGTTCGAGGCCTTTATGGCGCAGTCCCTGTGTGCTCACATATCGGTACATACAACACACATACCATATCGAATGCACACTTTGCTAAGTTGCTATAGACCTTTATCACGGTGCGGCAATCTTGATCTTCACTCATTCAAATCAATATAACCAACGCGAGGCTTGAAGGAGAAATAAACTGGCTCTTTTTTTCAATGAATATTAGCATCCATTACTGTTAATGGATGCAGGGAACATGACCAAGATAATGGAAGCGTCAGCAAGGTCTATTAGCAAGGTTCCCGTAAAACGTTTATTGCCCTTACATTAGTGTTATTAAGGACTGTCATCCGAAAAAAAATGAATAAGTCATTTAGCCTATAGTCAAACTGTTACAGGCGTCACCGATCTCGTTCTGCATAGTGTTATTATTAGCTAGCTCACAAACTTCCTCATCGTGTCGTGTAAAGATTTATTCAAACATTACCGACTGACATCCGGTTACAAATAATGTCCTGAGTGATGCCGGGATTTTCTGAGAGGTTTTGCCAAACCTGGTCATTATAAGACGCTGTTGAATTACACGGGTAGTTTCCTCTGCCCTGAGTACGTTTTATATGGCTTGAAATGTTCAGTAGGCCTATCGACTAAACCACGATGTTTGAAAATGCACGCACGATGTGTTGCCTTTTATTTGGCTGCCCAAGTTGTTATCACGTTTGCAGTATGAGCAAATGAAGCAAAACTTTACATAAATACAAAATGAACACGAGCTTTATTTGATTCTCTGAAAATGTCTATGGCCCTTTTCGAATCCACGGCTCCTGCTCCAGATTCGGCCCAGGCTAGCTTGGCCCCGCGGTTGCCCTGCGTACGTGCTCAGGGCTTTAGACGAGAGAACAGAGCCTGAAGCCGAAGCCGTGGTTTCAAAAAGGGCATAGGAAATATGAAATAATAGCTAATGGAATCAAAGAGTTTGCCTTGATATAGGTTCCCTGAAAGCGATTGCAGTGCAGGGTTCTGTCACATAATCTAATTATGCGATCGAAGCTCTACACATGCTATGAAATTTGGATAAGAGAAAATGCTTTGAGGGTAACCTTTATCTCGTATCTTGATTTAAAGATAACAAATTTCATTATATTATGCTACAGTTATTAAAACCACACAGGGGAATACAAAACAAAATCAACCTTTCAATCCGAAATGTGGTATTTTGACGCTAACCCACAGGTTGTCCCCACAAACTTGAGTGTGACCACTGCCATTGGCTACATATCAGCTAACGGTTGTAAGGCGTGTGACTGGCACCCCTAACAAGGAGGGCACCGGCATGTTAAACTGGAGGTCGTTGGGTCAAATTGTATTTTTTGTTTAACCACAAATCGTTTCAATTTTTACCAAGTCAGTAGGGCCTATCACTTTTGGTTTATACCAAACTTGGGCATGTGTATCTGAAAAGTTAGTATGAGCGAGCCGTTTGCCTTTGTTCGGCCAGTCGGTTCCTGGGCACGGTACCGTCAATTTTGGTTCTAAACTCCGCTTAGATTTGTTTGTAGGGTCAATTCAATGCATTGTCTAGACTCAGAATATTGTGTCACGTTTAGTTGAATTATTTATAGTTTTATTTTGCCCTGATACCTCAGTGTGTCCTTATAGACAAAATTATAATTTTTTTGTAATCAAATGTTTTAGTTTAAAAGCCTGAAAAATTGAATGACGAAGTTATCGGTGTTGAAAATGTAGATCACGCTATTTAGGTAACGCTTCACGGCAATGCTTTCAATACCGTTTAATGTGACATGACATAACTGGGACTTTACGAATTACCGCTCAGGTGTCAAAAACTGTCATGGCAACACCATAATGCATGCCATCACGCCAATTCCAAGCTGTTAAGTGAATCAAATATTTACTGCTTACTTCAGGGGAAGCTAAAGAGATTGACACTCACAAGTTGAGCACAGAAACGAATAATTTGTTTGCAAGTTTGAAGCCCAAATTTTACCGTGAGTAATATTGGTATCCCTAGCATGGACAGTACGGTCGTTTAATTTTGCTCTCCTTTCGATGGCCCTGCTATTATTAACGTATAAGCCCCCCCCCCCCCACTCAGCCCCATATACAGTTGCCCACATGCTAAAGTTCCTCAAGCATATCGATCGGTGCATACCCACGTTTCAACATTTACATTTTGCCCCAGGATACAAAACAAAATCACCTGTGTTTCCATGGTGCGACAGATCTTGGCCTCGTGCCTTCCAAGATTACAACCGAAAATTGCTCAATAAAAATGCACGTCGCGGTTGTTAACATCAAGAAGTAGGGCAAATCACGAAACATTTAACATTTTGAATGACCACGCAGATCTCTTTATAGCCCTATAGGACTCTTCAAATGATGATTAGCTGAAGGTATTTTGCCGCCAGTAACACATCTGGACACTTGTGGGAAAAATTACTTGTTTTGTTACAGAAAAGGTACTCAAATCCTTAAATTAGTCAACCAACGCTCCATTGAACGAACCTGTAAATTCAATCTTAAGTAGGATTTGAAACTTTGCATGGTGGAAATACGATACTATCCTTTATAGCAGCCTTGCCAGCGATAAACAGCTCCTGTCATAAAAGTTAGTGGTGGAGTCATTCTTTGGTAATGGCCCCGAAAAAGAACACTTGTGTAAATTTTAGCCGAAAGCCAACTTATTGCAAAGATGGTAATGGCAGTAAGTACTTGCGATACTTTGTTCATTAGTTGATTAGAAGTGAACCAGCTGAACAAGATTGAATTTACATAGAAAGGTTTGCGGTAACACCATGTAATGACTATCTCTAATGAGTTGGGGTGGTTCTGAAAAGAACCGTTGGTTTCAACTCGACGTTTCGATCAGTATGATCTGATCGTCTTCTGGGGAAAGCTGAAACGTCGAGTTGAAACCAACTGTTCTTTTCAGAACCACTCCAACTCATTAGAGATATATTTAATAGATGTTAAATTTGCATCGGGGATAAAGAATATCAATTTTTGTTTTTTTTACCCATATACACCGATGTGTGTAGCACTGTATACTCAGTACTTTCCCGAGTCCTGTTAAAAAATTTACAGGCATTTTTTCACAAACATGGGGGTATTTGATATGTGTCCCACACCCTTGAAAAGATTGGGGGCATGTCCCCCTGTCCCTCACTGATTGACGCACATTGTGGCTATGTGAGTTATATCTGGCCATGCTATTAAATCTAGTAGCCTATCACACGCAGCTCAATGTCTTGATATTCATACATGGGTTACTTATTACTGATATGTCTAACGTACACCTGTCGTATACAAATCAAAACTCCAGAGGCCAAAAGATGACTAATACAATTTACAAATAAATAAACAGATTTATGAGCAATAATCGTCTTGAAAACCGCACGATGAAATTCCGGCTTCTCTTTACACTTCGATGGATGGAGGGGGCGGCGAGATGAAATTCATACCAGGAATTACAGACCGTGGACTAATTCATTGCTCGACACTAGACTTGCCTCAAGTCCCAATCCCGTGAGAGTCCTTATACAGTCCCATCGCCTAACATCAGAAAAATCCCCGTACCCATGTGCGCTCGGGACCATCAGCTCCATTTTGACGGCGGACATAGGGTGCGTTCGATTAGCTCGCCCAAGGTCGACCCGCGGTGCTCACTCGGGTAAGACCCTGACAAGAGCTAATCGGACAATCACTCACCCTCTCGTCGTGACGTCATGCACCTTGGGCCAGCCCCGTGACACACTCCACAAGCAGGGCACTTACGACTGACTCGGGTGAGCCCCTGGAATGACGTCGAAGCTATTCGAACGTACCAGGGGCAGACCGGGGTCGACCCAGGGAAGCTAAACGAACGCACCCAGAGGGATCTCTCTCACGAGAACGGGACTTGAATCAAGTCTAGCCCAGCACATGCCATGCGAATGTCTAGATCATTTGTCACTCGTTAAACGGCTGACACTTATTGGTTCTGTGATCAAATACATCATGTGTTTCTGAGGAAACATTTGCGAGAGACACAGGTGTACTTGGTAATTGCATTGCAATGGTGGTAGAAAGAGTTGAACAAGTTAAATATTGTTAAAGTGAAGCTACATGTTATTTGTTTCTTCATAGAAAGGTAAATCTTCTTCAAGATCTGGGCTGATAGTAACACGAATCCCGTTGTTTCAACTGAGATATATTTAAACCAATTAGGCCTAAGCTAACTGCTATAAGGGTTTATGAATTGTGTCTTAATTACTTTAATCCAGAATTTACCCGGATTCCATGTTCAGTGGGGACTGACCAATTGCTATGGCTGGGGATTGTGGGTGTCGAGGTTACATTGACTAAAAAATGGTTCAGACTGACTATGGAGGTAGAACACAGAATCAGAGTTTAAAAAAAATTGTTTTTTTAATCAGTTTTGCGGTTCGGCACCATCACATAATTATGTTGACCTGGGAATTTTAAGAATGTAGTTTTTGATTGACAATCATATAACAGTCTCTTGTGTTTGGAAGACGAAGTGCTAGCTTTAAGAAGGAATGGTGATGGGAGAGAGTCTCAACATTTCGATAGGCGTTGTTTTTTTCACCTTTTTTCCCGAAGTCAACCCGAGCGCACTCTCAAAATACTTGTTTTGTTGAAGTATAAACGTCACACCCGACGATCGTATTGCATGACGCGCACACAGGCACCCTACCGCACTTAGCCCTGGCAGCATTTCAGTTCCGTATTTTACTACAACGGTACATCATGAAAAAGTGCTAGGGTGCACTGTGATCTGTTATCGGCATCTTGAGCCAACGCTGACGGGTAAGGATGCGCAGAACGGATATGAAAAGGAAGCAAATGCAAAACATAAGCGATCCAATTGCGTGTTATCTACATGGTGCATTATGCCATCAGAGCGATGGGACATTATTCCACTTCAAACTCGTCTATAACTTGTCTTAATTAACGTTTTGCTCGTCGTCAACAAACAAACTGCCTATCACCGTCTATATTAACCAGCTGTGAATAAACACAATGCAGTGACAAGGTAATAGTTACGATTGACTATTGTATAATAAAACAAGAAAAAAATCACAAATAAATTAACAAGTCCCTTCAAAGCAATGGTATTTTAATAGAGAGATGGACCAACAAAATCATTTCAATCTGAAAAATATTTCTGCATGAACACTTGTCAGTGTTTGTATTCAAATTCCAGATTTTCGACGATATCATACAGGCACTACCATCCTTTAAAATTAAATATTCAGGTTGCTTTCAATTTATAGTATATTATTCCGTTGCTTTATATAGAAGCTTGATAAAACAATAGTTATCATCGTGGGCTCAATCCCAGGTAATTTCTATTTACTCTAATGCTTATTGAGTATTGGAAAACAAATAAAAAAACAGCGATGTATAACCCCTTTAAGCTTAGACTTGATTCAAGTCCCGTTCTCTTGCGAGAGCTTCCTAAGCATACCGTGCAACTATCAAACAAGCCGAACAGCAGTACAATCTCACTGTCAAAACTTGAGTCAAGTCTACAACCATGAGCAAGGCCACACCACACAACCGACGCGCCTTTCGTCAAACTTGCGCCTTCGTGCTGCGAGTTTACTATTCGCGCCCTATAGCTATGTTGGCGATGAGATAGTCAGAAAGCTTGTTTGATTATGAAGAACAGTTTTAATTACATTTCGTAGAGATGTGTCTAACCTGTATACATTATGGTGTTGCTTGTCTGTTCAGTGACAGGCTGTGTAAATAAATGTACCATCAATTCTAATCACAACTATGTATGTACCACTTAATGGCATGTAATGATTATATAGTGTTATTGTTTCATCTTATCTGGTAGTTTCTGCGTTCGCTCCGTCCATCTTGTCAGGTACGTTCTTGTGTAAACAACACAGTGTTGTTAATATTTAAAGTAGTTAATAATATTCTGGCTTTCTTACACTTTTTGTAATAATCCTTTGAGGGGGGCGTTATAATAATTATATAAAATTCGGGCTTTCTTTCCGTTTTGAAATAATCATGTGAGAGGTTTAATAATTATTATATGGAACTCGGGCTTTCTTTCCCTTTTTGAAATAATTCCCCCGAGAGCGATGGTTGTGACACTTCACTCCTTATGAAGCTTTGTGCATGGTTGTGGAACTTATAGATTGCGCATTGCTCATTATGTTTCTACGTACGAAGCTTTGTGGATGGTTGTACTGGTTCAGCTTCAAGTACCAAGCATTTGAATTTTTCTTTTTTGGAAATCATAGATTGAAATAAACTTTACAGGCTTGACTATCAATAATAACGTAGCTCTATTGTTTTAACCCATTTCAAAATGTCATTCTTTGCATCGCACTAAAAAAAGAGCCATGCCAGACCAATTGAATCTAAATTGTGCCTTTATTCGGCATTATCAAACCGTGCGTTATAATGTTGTGATTGTGCGCATTGCGCTAATCAGCAGATAAGAATGAGTACTCAAGCTCATCAGCCAATTCTAGCAATCTTGGATGAGATCGTTGGGGCCGAGCGAAGTTTATAGCATCTTATCCCTTCTCTCTCAAGAAACAAAAATAAAGATTACCAAACACAATATGCAAAGTAAGGTGTATTGTGTGTCCCAACTTCATGACTCTGTTTATACCGTAAGACAAGAATCAGCACTGAATTATGCTCTTTCGTCAATGCTTGTTTAGGCGTCCATACTACATGATAGACATTCTCCGCTTACATAGCTAACGCAGAAATTCGGCGCTAGCACAGTTGGGCCCTGTCCCTACTTACTTACTAGATAAGTTGACACCTTCTTCCGAAGCCAGACAGGCTTAGTCAACATCATTAATGATGTGATGAATAATGGATGAATGTGGAACATTCGTCATAACATTGTCATACCCCTATGTTTACATTTAATGCAGTCGCCAAAAAGCGCCTGCATGTCAAGACTATTAGGCACACATACCCTTCTAATTAGTCCCCAGCTTAACTATATGTCTGGGCGGAAAGTAACAATACATGGTTAATAAACATTTCAGGTCAAGGGCGCCCGCCCGGTCCGAAGTTTATCCCGTTCTCGTTTTAATGACTTTGCCATCACTCATGAGAGATTTGTGGATTCGCGTGATGTGGGACCATCAAATCACTCAGTCGTATAGTCACGGCACACCATGGTTAGGCTCGAGTGAGTCCAGATTTAAATACAGCCGATTCGATTCATGTGTTTCATATCCATTTCGATAAAGTATAAAGCATTTTGAGTAACATTTCACTTCCACAAAATGTGGTTATGTTTAGAAAAGATGAAAGTTGTTATGCCCCCAAATTTGATTATGAGAAGTGTTACTGTCGATAACGTTTTTCAGATTGTGCTTTCCTTGTACGAAAGGGATTGTTTTCCTGCGTGCTCTCTAAATGCAAAAGAGTGAAAAAGCACTCGTTAAAGAGCCATATAAGGGACAACTCTTTTATTTCGAGTGGTCTTCCACTCTTTAAGATTGAGGTTTGCATCTTTTTGAGTGATTTTTTACTCTGAAAGGGAGTGAACCCCCCCCCCCTAAAAGAGTGAAATAAGCACCACTCTTTTTAAAGAGCTATATGATGGACAACTCGAAATGTAAAGAGTGGTGTTTTTCATTCTTTTACATTTAGAGAGTGGATATATTCACTCCTGATTTTCGGCGATTTCCCAACTTTTGAAATGAAAATTGTCGGTTTTATTGTATACATCTACAGTTGAAAATAATTAAAACACAATCGAGCGGTTCCGGAAACCGTAAACTTTGCCTTTTACCGACGAAATCTCTGCATTAGGACGGTGAAGTAATGTGTTTTCAAAGTAAAGCTATGCAATGACATTAGTTACAGACTGCGGCCCAATCTGCAACCTGTGCCCAGTTTCATAGAGCTGTTAAACAGACAATATTGCTTAACATTTTTCTGCTAAGCAGAAATTAGAAGGTTACCAGTCAAACATTTTACATGTGCGGTGGTAGTTTAGCTGGTAACCTTATTCTTGTGTGCTTAGCTACTTTTTGTGTTGAAGCAGCTTCATGAAATTGGGCACTGGTCTAGACAGGAGTGGATGGGTCAGTGTACTATCTCGCCTGCCAACAAATGCCCTGGATTCGTAAGGGCACTCTTTGTAATCGAGGTTACATGCTCTATATATTCCACAGCCACCGATCCAAAACTGCCGCTTTCTGACAGTGAATAACAAGATACAAGCTCTGTGTCGTTGCCCTCAAAGAAAATCCATGAGCGAACTAGACTTTGACAACTACAATGATGATGAACCGCTGACAATACTTCTTCACGTTTCACTACTAGCACATCAACACCAATCAACGTACCGTCCCTACATCTAGACATGCTCTCTTTCTTGTAACTATTGATTTGAGAGCAACTGCAATGTTTTCTCAGCAGGGTAGTCTGATTTCAACTCGTTTGTCAACAGTTTCAGTCATCAATTTTCGCTCGGCCGTTCCAATCAATATTCAAGTTTGTCTCTAAACGGTGCACTGAAGGCCATCCCGCTGAAATAGAACACCTAAGGTCATTATAAGTTCACAATTCACATGGGCTAACTTTCATAGAGTCGCTTGAGCAGAAAATATTGCTTAACAACTGTCTGTAGCAAAAATGAGCAGGATACTAATCACAAATTGTTTACCTGACATGGTAGTGTGGTTGGTAACCGTATTTGCTAAGCACAATTCAATTGTACTAACTGTCTTTGCTTAAGCCGCTTTATAGAATTGTGCCCTGCATGCCCTTTTGGCTAATGGCCTAACAGTAAAATTTGATCTCGTTCTGATTTGCTTCCAAGCATCAGTTTTGGTCGTTTTGTCAGTAATGGTAGGTAGACATGGTTGTATGTATACAGAACGCATTGTCAAAGTGTCCACAACCTTCCCGCTAACAACCTATACGTAAAACATAATACAATGCGTCCCCAAACTAATTGATGGCGCACGAGCCAATCACTGCATGCAGCTGGGAACTGATAAATAATCTTCAAACGCGCCAGCTACTAAATATAGCACAATAATAAGGCTCGTAAAAAGATGTAGTCGCCGACTCAAGACGCCAGGAGTTCAACTTTACAACTGGACTGAGCTCACACTATAATGAGCTGCGCTACATAGCAATCCGTCAAACTGCTGATCCGTTACTTCGAAAAAATGCTATTTTTTTCTTGGAACGAGTCAAGTCTCCCCTTCTAAAGTACACTACAGTTGAACAAGTCGCTGTCACGCTATTCGTGTGCTTGCTTCACGGCTGATTTGTAATTCTACGAAGCTCAGTGACAGCCATAACTTTCTTTCAAATGATTATTGTTTTATCCTCTGTTTGTGTGCGATGATGTGTTGTTTAATGTAACATCATGTATACAGCGCCTTTTCCTCAAGTTGTAAAGTGCTCAGAGAATGACAAGAAAAAACAACAACTTAAAATGAGAATGAATCAGAACCAAAAGGGAAACCACGACCAGGCCGAGACCGCAGAATTGAGACAAAGAAAGTCCACCAAAAGCCGGCTTCTCTATGATGAAAACGTGCAGGCCAAGCCGGGCGAAAGTTTGACAAGATTTCAGCACTCAACTGTCTACCCTGAATTTGTCAAAGTCCTCTGTCATTACTGCTACTAGTTTTTTACACAATGGAGTACTAGAAGACAATACTGCAATTAGTCGACTCAATGCAACTAGCATGTCTATTGTGCTGTCTTCCTTGGTGACATTAGGCCCCTTTCGAAACCACGGCTTCGGCTCAGGCTAGATTCGGCTCAGGCTAGCTTGGCCCCGCGGTTGTTTTGACAATGTCCGTGCTTTGCATGTAGACGTGCTCGGGCTTCAGACGAGAGAACGGAGCCTGACGCCGAATCCAAAGCGAAATCCGTGGATTCGAAAAGGGCCATAAATTAAAGGGCACGTGGGCTTGTGGACCCCTTGCATTGGCTGCCATCGCTGTGAGAGGAGGTCAACAATGGAAACTTTCAGCCAATGATAGGTCTTCAGCAGTGAGGGATTTGTGACGTATTATACCAGTGGTCTATTTTACTTTCTCAAATTAAAGCCATTTTGGTGAGCTAAATCTGTGTAAATTAAGCTATTACTTTTAAAAATCTAGGCGAGATAAACAAAATTTTGGATGGCAGCCGTGGAGCTCCGTAGTTTACTCGGTCCATGACAAGTCGCTCGTTAAACACATTCCGTCTTATTTATATTGCCATTTTTATTAACATTTTAGACTCACACTTTATTGGAAATAATCGGTGCATGTGTTTATTCAATCTTTTTTTTCGATTCACTGCTCTCAAAGAAAATACTTCATCATCATGTCGAGCGCCATCTAGAAGCTCGAGCCTGCCCAGTGATTTTTCTCCAGATGTTCCGGTCCAGCATGCAGGAGCGAAGTTCCTCAGCGCTGGTCAAGCCGGTGTCTCGTTTTAGTGTGTCTACAAAGGAGAGACATCTTCTCCCACGCGAGGCCTTGCCTTGGGTGGGCTCCCAGAGGATGGTTGGGCAAGCGGCAAGCTCCGAGTGGCGGACACAGTGCCCAGCGAGCTTGAGTCGGCGTTCATGGATCTTCTCTGTGGCCTTTGGCCAGCCAGCATACAGGTTGGAGTTTCTCATGTGGTCCTGCCAGGGGATGTTTAGGGCCATACGCAGCATCCTGGTGTAGCAGCCATCCAGAGACTTCTCCATACTGGTGGTGAGGGTCCAGGTCTCAGCTCCGTATAGTAGCACTGACTCCACTGTTGCGACAAATAGTGATCTTTTCAGCCGGGCACTCAGCGTTGATGACCACATCTTTGTCATGCTGTGAAGCACGGACCACGCCTGTCCTTTTCGTATCTTCAGGTCTTTTTCACTGGAGTTGATCCAGGATCCAAGGTATTTGAAGTCAGATTCAAAACGAAGAGTTGTGCCGTCCCTCGTGTGGACAGGAGGGTCACTGATGTTGTAAGCTATCACCTTGGTCTTTTTTGTGTTCAGCTGTAGGCCAATTTTCAGGCACTCCTCCTCGACTGACAGTAACAGATCCTGGGCTTGCTCAATCGTGTTTGACACCAATGCGATATCATCCGCAAAATCCAGGTCAGTGACTGTCACAGGAGGCACACGTCGGCTCTTGCGGGGAACTAAGGTGAAACCCAGCTCTTCTTCTCTACCGCCAATTGCCTTTCTCAGGGCATGGTCAAGGACAATGATGAAGAGGAAGGGGGCCAAGGTGTCACCCTGGAGTACTCCAGCTCGGATGTCGAAGAAATCGGTGACCCCATCTGGTGAAGTGACCTTTGCTCTGGTGTTTGCGTATGTTGACCCGATCACTTCAACTAGCCTGTTTGGGATCCCATAGGCAGTGAGGATGTTCATCATCATCATCATCATCATCATCAGAAAATACTTTGAATGCAGATAAACCTCAGAGGGGGTAGAGACAAACAAATAAATTCACAAACTATTCTAGTAGGGACCTTATAATAACTATCTCTGTATACCGGGCAATCTCGATGGTCTAGTCGGTAAGACACTGCTCTATAATTGCAAAGGTTGTGGGTTCGAATCCCAGCCGAGTAATATGCTAGTGATTTTGTTTCACATAACTTCGGAAAGTACTGAGTATATAGTGCTAACACACATCTGGGGTAAAACCAAAATGAATAAACCTTTTAATAATTGAGCTGTAACTAAAAACCGGCTAGATCGGATTAAGTCTCAAACCTAAAATCGTATTCGAATTTGACAGCTTTGGCTTCGAGGGACTCTATGTGAAAGTCAGAACGCAGCCAGGGACAACAAATTATCAGATAACAAACGAATAATTTTATTGCAGAAAGGCCCACACATGACGTGTAAGCAACTCAAATAACGTTTTGTAAAACGTTGGCCGCCAAAACGAACTCCTAAACAGGTTTTTTTTTAATATGAAATGCACAGTGCTCATAAATATATAATTTATTGACCTTTTTATAAGCCTCTTTGTCTCATTGTTTGTATGTTTGTTCTTTTGTTTCGTTAAAATATAGGTCAAATTACGGCGTTAACTTAATTTTGCGCCGCTTGGTTGGATGAATAATGCATGGCTTTGCTCTAATTTTAGTAATATTTTTGTTATTTTGTGTGATCCAGGGACAGTGTGTTTTTCCCCGGAGTATAGTATAAAAGTAAAGGGTCAATAACATTAAATAAAACTTGCTAATAAAGTTATTAATAATAAAATAGGATTATAAACAAAAACCTTTACAATCAACACGCAAATTTGAGTCCATGTATATAGAGACATCTTGTTTTCTTCCCTCTATACTTTAAGAAACTCCCATAGACTAAGTACATTCCACGTGGAGCACCCCAGTCTTAAGAATTCTTTCTCGGAGACCTTTTGTTTTTCCCTTTTCTGTTTTCTTCTCGGTCTCAATGAGAAAGTGAATATTGAAATCACAATGACAGACAAATTAACAAGTAGACATAATCTAACATAATGACATTTTGTTGTTTACCTTTAAACCGGGCGTTGTGGTGACAATTAGTCCCTACTGCCGCTCTAAAATAAATTGCTGGACACTTTCTCGCATGATCTGTTTTGTTCATTTAATGCTTGATTGGATATACAGCGTATGTTGTCTGATCATATCGGTAGGATTGGATGATGTAAAACGTAAGACATCGGTTTAAATAAATTACTGAACCCATCAACGAAATAATGTACCATGCATAATCAGCCATTATCTTTTTTTTATTTTACAAGTACCTCCATTTGGCGGAACTCTGTAAAAGTTGTTTAACTTTTTGTTGCTCGAAATTCCTTTGGTCTTTTCAGTTCGTGGAGAGCTGTTCAAGCATACAGCCCAGTCCGTTCTAAGTTGTTTTGTTTGACTTGTAGTAAACGTTCGTCCTTTGTTTGGAGGTTGGGGTCAAAGAATTCCTTATTTTGATCGTGATGATTCTGGTATTGTTAATGGACACATGGTTCTGGTATGTTGGAATGTAGGTGTGGCAATTGAGGGAAGGTTCAGTGAGTAGTGATAGAGGGAGGGTGAATGTGGAACAGTATCGAACACTCCGACCGGGCAGGGTCGCATTTAACGGGGGGAGGAAGAGAGTGAGAGAGGGTGGGTCGACCGTAACCACCCGGCGAGTAGGTGCAGCCCTCGCAGGTTATGGGGCAGACTCCACCGTTAGAAAGACTCCGTGTGACAGTAAAGTCCACGGCAAAATTGTGAATTATTTTGTAAATTCTCATCAGTGACCGCAGTCTGAACCGTGCCCTCCTAAAATGACATGATCGCAAGTAAGATTTTGAATGTACAAATTAAGTGAAGAATGACACATTTCTTAATTATCTTCCATATCTGAATTCGATGTGTACGAAAAGAGGTTTAATGAAGTTTCAAGTTATAAACTTCTGAAGTTGCAAGCATAATTTATTACAAAATGTATTTATTAATAAACATGATGCATTGCCTTTCAAATTGTGTATTTTTGGCAAGATATGTTGACGTTTCTTTGTTAACTATTTTACTATAGATGACCATCCAACCCCGGTTTACGCATGACGCTCAACCCTCCTTTGAACGTGGGTGAGTCAGAGTCAATCACTGGCTGACTTCATGGGCCGAACCCACTGATCGAAGCGCTGTAGATTGTCGTAGTCGCCAAGCGGGAAAAAGACCGAGCCATGAGCTACCCAAAGTAGCCGGAAGCACGGGTTGAATTTAAGAATTATTTTGCTCTATAATTAATCGTAAACCAGCCCAAGATGTGCTCTTAAAGGCAGTGGACACTATTGGTAATTACTCAAAATAATTACGAGCATAAAACCTTACTTGGACACAAGTATATGGGGGAGAGGTTGATAGTATAAAACATTGTGAGAAACGGCCCCCTCTGAAGTGGAGTAGTTTTCGAGAAAGAAGTAATTTTTCACAAATTTGATTTCGGGACCTTAAATTTAGAATTTGAGGTCTCGAAATCAAGCATCTGAAAGCACAACTTCGTGTGATAAGGGTATTTTTTCTTTCATTATTATCTCGCAACTTGGACGACCGATTGAGCTCAACTTTTTACAAGTTTCTTATTTTATGCATTGTTTAGATACACCCCGAGTAATAGGACTGGTCTTTGACAATTACCACAAAAGTGTCCAGTGTCTTTAACTCACTGTAATAGTGGACAAACTAGAGAGAAAAGTGTAAATAATTAATTGTACTTGCATAAAAAAAAACCAAGGGTCAAGACAGAACCTTTGAGTGGGAAGCAATAAACAAAAGAAATTTGTGATTTGTAATTTGTTTAACCAAGGCTTGAAAGAAGAACCTATGAAAGAAAATTGATTGTCTCAAGTTAACCATGGCAAGAGAAACCCCATTGAGGTTAAACTCCACAAACTGTACTGTCATTTTATGTGTTCCCCTTATTTTGAAGATTTGTCTATTTCATCAAGTTAAGTAATTAAATGTGTAAAGTCACGAAATTACCCTTTTCCGATAGGATGTTAAAATAACACAAATTTCTGCCAAAACAACATTGGTGTTATTTAAACCCCCGATGAAATAATTTTAATTCTCCTAAGTGTCTGTATGTGACAACAATCATGGTCCTAACACGTTGTTTACCTTATTTTACCGTGCAGGCGGAAACATGAAACTGGGATAGACGAATTTGAATTTTAATAAAATTTACAAACTTTGTGACCCGAAGGTCAAATTACAGAGTCGTCACAATAGTATACACTATAAGATTTGTGCAGCTCCATTTTAATAGACGACTTAAGTCCGAAACACAAAATTATTCTGCATGATATGAAGAACTCTTATTAATTAACCATGGCATGTCTCCGAGTGCACTGTTTTAAACCTAGACCTACTCAGAGATAGTACAAGTTTTTATAAATAAAAACTATCTAGCAGAAAATGTTGAATTTTGTTGACTGAAACATTTGTTAACCAACCAAAACCAGGAAAACTTGTCTTTTATACCTTTGACCAAAACAATTTTACAATTTGATTGTTTTAATAAATTTGTTTCACTTTCTTTTTTAATTAATAATTATTACTGCAAAATTAAATTTATTAAGTGATTTAAGTTTGTTAACTATAATTATAATTATTAAATGTATTAATGTATCATACGGTTATATGAACGAGGATAAGGTAAACGTCTGGGGTTGGACTCTTTTCACAAGTTCCCACGATAACGCGTATGCCAGCATGCTTGCGTGCAGACTATTCCCAGACGCATGCGCAGTATCATTTAAAAAGTTTGACGGGTTTTATCGTCTGCTTTTTTAGATAACACATGGACTTTCAAAACACTTCCATTTTGCGGTCATTAAACTGAAACCATGAACCTCAAATGTGAAAGGTATGTATGGTGGTTTGTTAGTGGTACCAAGTAGGTACTTGGGTAAATTGGAAACGGTTTTTGGGTGTTGAATTGGTTAGCTCAACTGTAAAATTTATTTTAACTCGACTGTAAAATTGTTTAATTTTGTTGTTATGTTGTGTTCGCCATTTTTAAATGCCCTGCCCAGGTGTGAGTGTCAGTGCAATATTAAGCAATGATGATGATGCTCACTTCAAATTTTAACAATGATTGATTTAAAAACATTCACAATTGCAGAAAAATACTCCAGGAGCTAAAGACTCCATTTAATAAATAGCGCCAGAAACTAACACTTGGACATGGCAGAGACCTGGAGACTAAGGAATTAGTGCAGTGGCTCTGGACTGAGTCTGACCTGAGTGTGACTGTGAGTGAGTGTGACAGTGTGAGTGTGACTGTGTTCATTCAAATCAAAGAAAGGTTGTTTGGGTTGGTGGAAGACACTCCTAGAAAGAACTATGAGGTTCGTTCGGCTATCCTCTCCCATTGCCGTTGGCTATCGTCTCCCATTTACAAGAAACGATATCCGAACGAATGGGAGATGATAGCCGAACGAACCTCATAGTTCTTGGAGTAGGCATGGATGGTAGGTGGGCAGTGACAGAGGGGGAGGGGGTAAGCTCGGAGGGTTATAGCATAGGCTAGTTCATTACTGCCGAGTGCTGGTGTGAAAAAAAATTCACTTGTAAAGCAGGCCTGTCCACTGGACCCAACAAAGCTTTGTTAATTTGTACATTATCTAGCGTATGAATAATGTGTAGAGTCGGAAACTGTGAGTTCTCATGTTTTTTTGCCTGTGTGCAACCACCAATGCCCTACACGATTTAACCTCGAAGTAGCTTGTGTAGTCACATTTGATCACACCAAAACATCAATAACTTAGAATTAGAATCAAGCCCGGTTCATACTTCCAGCAAATGCGAATGCGATACAAACTTTGACCTTACAAATTTGCAACAAATTCGCAACTCCTGCAAAAACAACCCTGTTACGACAATATTTGTATTGCATTCGCATTCGCAGGATGAACCGGGCTTAAAACTATCTAGGTAAGGTCTACATTTCCTATGTAGTTTAATGGTCCCTTTTCCAGCCAGCCTGCCCTAACTATAATAAAATAGAGACCAATTCAGAATATTGACTCCGCGGCAGAACAGTTAATTCTGATCCTATAAGCTAAAGCAGTAGTCCAGTCTATTTTCTATACCATCCGCCCTGGTAATAGTTAAAAAAGCAGGACAGTTCTTTTCAGAACTGAGAAGTCTCCCGAACCTCCGATTATCTACTCCGCGGCAGTAGAATAAAGTAAGACAGTTCTCTAAGAACAAACTCTACCTGGCAAGTAGATACACACATGGTGTTACCGCAAACCAAATGTACATTGATACCTCACCATGCAATGCCTCAAATCCTATATATAATAAAATGACACTGTTTTTATTGCTCTCAACTACTAGTTTATTTAGTTAGTTAGCTTGGAATAGGTCCTAGTCCTTGTTCTTGACTTTCCTACTCACAAATTGGTAAAGTAATAAGATTTGTATACGCTCTTCGGATGTTGAAGCTTTTCACATGGAATGTTTTGTTCTTCTAACTGATGGATTCATCCCCATAATGCATACAGGTGTGCACTTCAAAGATGTATCACAGGAAACTGGAGCTTGCGTGTGAATGTGTCTACCCATGTGCATGGTGTAAAGAGCTTTAATTAACCAGCGTTTGTATGCTGACTGCGTTACTTCCGAGAGAGAGGACACATCTGCTCTCATCAATTGCTTGGATGTAAGTACGCCACCTACTTATTAAAGATGAACATGTTGCCTTGGATTGGTCGAGTTGGTCTTTGAAAAGCGTTCTGTAACCGTTTGTTATAAAATGCATATGGGTAGAAAGATGTCTGTAAAAGTAGAATACAATGATCTACACAAATATGCCTCGAAATTGCGTGGTTTTCTTTTTACCTAGTCGACTAACACGGTTGGCCATTTATGGGAGTCAAATTGACTGTGTTAGTTAGCGCCGTAAAAGGAAAACCGTGTAATTTTGAGTAGGCCTATTGTGTGGATCATTATATTCTACTTTAAAAACATCTTTCCATGAGACCATTATATGCATTTCATTAAAAAAATGGTTTCAAATGCTTTTTATAGACCAACTTGTCCGATCCAAGGCAACGTGTTCCCAAGTTTAAAATGCAGCCTATGTTTATAATATTTGTAACTATTATTATAGTAGTTGCCTATAAAATTAAGAAAAGGAATCCTATGCAGTTAGTATAACCTGACTTAGGGCTGCTGGCTGGAGTCCCCCCCCCCCTTTCTAAAACCTATCGTCCTCTCTATGTTCCGACACGCCTATGATATGACACGCCTAAATGTTCCAACACCTGTGTGTTCTGAAACCCCCATGTACTGACACGCCTATTTCCGACACGCTTTTGCTCCAAGACACCTATGTTCGACATGCTTATGTTCTGACACGTCTTTGTTCCGACACCCCTATCTTCCCACAACCCTGTATTCCAAAACCCCTATACTCCCACACCCCTATGTTCCCACACCCCTCTGATCAGACAAACCTATGTTCAGACACCTTTGTTCATGCTAATGGAACAGAAGCCATTTTTCATAGTAACTGTGTGAGATGGAAAATTCAGGATTGGTCACTCCATCCCATAATTTCCATGTTGAAACCTTGCAGGGGTTTCGGATCATAGGAGTGTCCTAAAAAGAGGTTGTCAGAACATAGGTTGGCAGTCAGAACATGGGGGTTAAGAACAAAGGTTGTGCATAACCAGCTGGATCATGGTAATAACAAAGTTATCAAAAATTTTCTCAAATCACATAGTTTCGGTGCAATTGCATGGAAATGCAGAATAAAAGTAGCAAACATTCCAGATAAAATGTAGCAAAAACTGAATATTTTTTACTGACTTGATTATTATGTATGTTTGTAATAGGAACTATGACAAGGAGGACATCTGGAACTGCATTGGCTGATAGTCTTAACTTGGTAAGAATATGATTTATGTTAATTTTGCTTTCTGGGATGCACACTATGATTTGTGTCCCCCTTCACTGATGTGCTGTAAGCACTGATGAATCAGTACTACCCCAAGTCCACAAACATATTACTCTGGTGGGATTCAAATCCATGACCTTTGCCATTCTAGATCAGATGTAAGATAATATTCTAATTGATATGACTGATGGTTGACAACTTCTCCATGTCAAGTTGAAGTTGGATTGGGGTTGAACCATGCAAGTCTGAGTCTCTTTGGCAATGACTCAAGTTGAAACTAAGGTACACAAATCATGAACAGGGTCAGTCTTGGAGCATTTCACGCTGATCAGTTTTGATCAATCAAAGAATTAAAGGAACACTTTGGCTTGAGTATTGCATGATCGGAATAGCTATTTAATAATTTATCAGTTCAAGTATTTTTAAATATTGGCCAATGTCATTGTTCAACACATTGTACACTACATAAAGCCTGTATGTGCTTATGTTTTGTTCACCTTTTGGGTTGAGTGGCACTCCTAGAGCAAAGACATACTGAAAAAACAGCGGACAGTCTATCAACAATGTGGCTAGATAGCTCAGTTGTTTGAGCCCTTGTATTTTACTCTACAGGTTAGAGGTTCAAATCCTGTTCTAGTAAGTTTTTCTGTGTTCACCCCAACCATCCCTTATGGTTTAATGTTATACGTAAATAAATCCAATGTTCTATTTTTTCACAGATTCTTTGTGGCCATTAATCCTAATGATGGCTCCAGTGCTTTGCTGAACTTCAGAAATGAGAAGACCGAGTCATCAGTGGTGAAGCCGCAGTGAACCATTTCATTCACTGAATCACTAATACTGATTTGAATTGGTAAGGAGTTTGAATTTGAATGGATAAGACAGAACCTGGTCGTTAGTTATCTTTCAGTCACATACTTAGTGGCGATTATACTTTGTGTATTTCGATTAAGGTAATAATATAATAATATCAAAGTCTTATATAGCGCACGTATCTACCAAACAAGGTACTCAAGGCGCTGAGTATAAACAAACTTTCAGAAAGATAGGTTTATCTCCAACCCAAATTTGAGCCCTGGATCTTTCAGACTGAAACTGACAACAAACTCATTAATCTTACACTTTGTCTCCCGTACTCAGTCAATATCAACATTGATTTAATTTTGCCCTTCAAGGACCAAGGTATAAGCACTTCAATATCAGTACTTGCCTAGGTCTGCAGAGTAGTTCAATGAGCTAGCCTTATTGATTTTCTTATCCAGAGTCCAGGGCTAAGATTCATCTTTAAGTGATGTGTAAGTTGACAACACACTTGGCAGTTGAGATTTACACACTGTTAAAATCAATTTCAGCTCTCTGTGAAAGCAGTGCGTAGTTTTACAATTTGTACTGTTTTTGTTTGTACTAATGTACATGTGGGCCCTATGTCCTACATATTGTAAAAAGCCATGAATATAATATAATTTTTTTGTTTGGTCACATGTAATCATCTAGACTAGCAGGTACGAGGAGAGCCAGTTAATGGTGTCTTAGTAGTGTCATCAAGGGTCTTCAATGCAGCAGTTAGGAAGTCCGAAGATTTTGCGTTCCTGGATGACATAAAGTTCATGTGGGAGTTTCCTGAGTGAGGAACACCAATACTTCAAAGGCACTGCCGGGTAGGACCAGCACCTGATCTCAGGCTAGGTCTAGATTGGTACACCCCTTGCAGGGGTTCACATCCCAGTGGCCTGCTTCATTGGGTGTCGGTTTTGGTCTTTAGCTGTGTAGCTCTGTTGCACCACTACTCTGCCCAGGTCGTTTATGTTTATCCAGTCAGGATATGGCAGAGAAAAAGGCAAGTCTGTGGGCTTCTGTGGTGAAGAGATACTCTCCATCTGACAGGCTCGGAAACAAGGTTGTTGGTTCGGTACATTTGCAGGTGAAATCCTTTGCTACAAAGTTTTGGTTAAGCTTGGTATAGGTGCAATGCTGGAAAGAACAGGTAGGCATAAGACTGGTGTCGACGTGAGGGTGCCACTATGCTAGCCACATCACTAAATTGAGACCACCATCGACCGACTTGTTGGTGGGTACTGTGGGTGTGGGCAAGGGCAGTTGCATAGGTTCACAGGGTGGGTACGAGGCACCCAATCCAGTAACTAGTCTGGAGCACTCTGCATATTTGACGGTGGAGTGCATAAGGGACCGGCGCAGAGGTGTGCAGGCTGGATAGGAGGCACACCTTTCAGTGCCAATAAGTCTCTTCAGGATGTTGACTTGGATGCAACATCACTGACGTGGTGAGAAAATGTATGGGAGTTTTGGCCAGATTCACACTGAGGTTGTAGTGCCAATGGTGAGCTTGGTGCTGTTTCGTCCTCATACTGAGCAGATTGTCTTTGAGGGGCTTATTATTTTTAGGTACTAACTAATGGATTCAGTGGCTGAGGCTGTAGGTCTTTCTTGTGGGCCACTTCATGTGAACTCCACTGCTGATTAGGGGCAGGTCTCCACCCCCCCCCCGACCTGCCGGTTAGGGGAAGGTCTCTCTCTCTCAACTCTGCTGCCCGTTAGGGGCAGGTCACCCTCTCTGACCTGCCGGTTAGGGCTGGTCTCCTCCTCTGACCTGCCGGTTAGGGGCAGTTTTCTCTCTGAACTCTAGTGCCCGTTAATTAGAGGCATGCGGGTCTGTCTCTCTTACAAGACCAGTTTTCAGAATGAGAAAATAAGTATAGGAAAAGACAAGAATCATAATGATGACACAAATTTAACAGAGGCCTGTGAGAACTTTGTGGGGGTTTTTTTTTAGAAGAGAAGACTCGATCTAATTTTGTCACATGGGTCAGTGGACATGATACTCAACTGTCTTGAAACATAAATATGAGACTCAAATTAAGCCTATATAAACATCATTCTTTTAGAGTAGCGAAGACGTTTGATTAAAAAACACAAGACTGTGGACACGTCAAGTCCTGAGTGTACTTGCTGTTCTCCTATACGTAGACACTGAATTTTTAAAGCTTAGTTTATCATGCAGGGTAGTCGGTAACAGCGTGTTTGTTTACACAGTAAGCTTTCAAAAGGAAGCGTTGATTAATTTTCCAAGATAATCCTCCAACTATAGTGTCCAATTCATCTATGTCATTGAAGGAGCTTGACATTGAATAACGATGTTGGTCAATTTCCCTCCCTAGATATCGTCCAGCGCTCCGCAATCTGGACTTCTCTCAACGCCTCGCCTCTGTCTTCATGGAGATGGGTAAGTTTCTATAGTCCATTATCCAAATATTGAGATAATAAATAAAACTGTACCCCTGATGCCGAAAAAAAAAATGCAAAGGTCGCGTCAGTGTAAACCATCACTGACTGTAAATAAGCGTCACTGACTGTTAATTACTGTCATTGACTGTGAATTTCTCAGATGAATCCAAAAGGTTCAGTCTTATTGTCGCCCGACATGGTTATGAATAAATAAAAGCATTTCCCATCTGGCGCCAAGGCCATTTACACATAATTTGAATTAGGAATGTCAATTCCTATAGCATTATAAAGAAAAATTGGGACATTTCCTGCTAAAGGTTTATATGAGGCGTTATAAACACAACGCTGCTTAAAAATGGAGTTGAGATGTATGTGGGTGGGGCCTTTTTGGGGTTAGGGATACAGGCTTGGTGGCAAAAGAAGGAAGCAACTCGTAGAAAACATGTACCCCTAGAGATTTGCCTTATACTATAGATACAGCTTTTCTATACAAACGGTTAACAATCCTTGAAGTATTACAGGTATGTTAGGGTCCATAGGAACTGTTATTCCATGTTCAAAGCATACTATGGTTTAAGTATATTGAAGGGGAAACCCTATCGGTAAAGTGATGTCATAATATGCAAAGCAGTTGCACAGATCCTATGATGATTGGCTAAAACTTTTAGGTGGCTGGACTTCAGTCGTTAAGAGGCGACATACTATGGCTGAACTATTTAGACACATTTAGACAGTTGTATTTAGTATTTAATTTATGGTACACTGACTTGATATAGCTGCTAGCATTATGTGCAAGTAAGAACATAATATTACTACAAGGGTTTAAATAATCATCCTAACTTCTAATTAACGACGCGGAAACCATGCGGAAACGTACCCTGATTGACGCGTGTGTAATTCATTTTCAGAGGTTTTTTTTTACCACAGGTGTGCTGCACATTATAGGCCTATAATATAAGAGGTCATAAATGAAATATCTTTGAGTTGAATGAGTTATGACAGTGATATGTGAATTGCTAGGTGTTCTCTGCACATTCTTGCTTGGCTGATAATGATGAATATTCCAGATGTCAAATTCTTCTCGAGAAAGAAAAAAATGAGGCACTTGAATAAATAGGTTAAATATTTATACGTCTCCTTAGTCGTGTATAGCTTTATAAACCTCAGTTATTCCAAAGTGGGTTGTTGGCTTTTAGATGTTATACAGGCGGGACAGTCTATAGTATAGCATGCCTTTTAGTATAAGGGTTTTGACCATTTGAGGCGTCAAATTACACTGTTCGGATCATGTTGCATGTCTAAAGGAGCTTGCGTGTATTCGTAATCCACAGTAAAGGCAGCTGAAGCCGAAGCCGAAGCCGTAGCCGTTTTTGATATGACAAAACTCTAGGGAAACTCGATAAGAAATGTATTCAATTTCTAATAAATTATGTAAGACCGTGTCCAGCGGTTGTGGCTGATGCTAAAGGGTTGCTAGGGTCTTAAATACACTGAACACCTTTGGTAATTGTCAAAGACCAGTCTTGTCACTTGGTGTATCTCTGATGCACACAACAAAATAACAAACCGGTGAAAATTGGAACTCAATTGGTCGTCGAAGTTGTGAGATAATAATGGGAAAAACACCCTTGTCACAAGAAGTTGTGTGCTTTCAGGTACTTGCTTTCTAGACCTCAAAATCTAATTCAGAGTTCTCGAATTCAAATTTGTGGAAAAATGTTCGCAATGTTTTATACTACCAACAGCTCTCTATTGCTCATTACCAAGTACGTACCAGTAGTGCCTTTAAGCTGCAACCGTTGTTTTTGACACGGCATTTAACCAAGATCAGGTAAATACACTTTTGTAATAGCTATCAAGAAAACCTTGCCTAATTAAGTAACCAACCATCTCCACGAGAAGCTACTTAACCAAACATTAATTTAGAAAACCCCAAATCAAAATTGTTTCTCTTTTAAGGGGTGGGGTAGGGGTGTCATTTCCTATGCGAGGCAATGTTTTGTAAATTCAAAATTGCTGTAATTGTTTTATATTTATTTTTTAAGACTGTAAACAAACCAACAAACTAGTTCGGAAAACACCTTCAAATATTGATTCCAAGGCAAAGCTTGTCATTAAAAATACTGAACCACAAGCCCTTTTCTTCCCCCATGACAAGCCTCACCTAATGCGCATGTTACTTGACCGTGTTCGTCAGCTGCTATGCCTATAGGTGAACAGAACTTGACCCCCTCTCGCATCCTCACATGAGTCCCTGTCTGAATGATGGTGATCGTCTGCAAAGGCGACTCGGGGCAGCAGGTACTACTTGTACTAATTAAATATAATGTCAGATTGATGACCGGTATGTGAAGTGGGGCCCGTAGCGTGGTAATTAAGCAGGTCGTTGTCACAGTGAACTGGTGATGATCTGCATTCGGGCAGCTTAAACATTGAAGGGAAGAATTAGGATTGGGATAAATCCCAATTTGGGATTTATGGAGATTGGAGAAACAAAAAATGCTTATCCAGTATACAGTTCAAACATGTACCAATCCTACTGATAAAGAACTCCGTCTGAATACTCTATCAATGTTCAATGTTCAATGTGTTGAACATCATATCATTATTTTAAACACACCTCCCAGTCACCCCACTAAATAAATAAATAAATAAATGATATACATAAACTTTTCAATTCTAAGTTTAGCCTCAAACATTGAAGTGGTATCACTTGCCTTGATTAACCATACATTTAAAACTGAATAATGTGTGGGAAATATTTCCCATTGATTCCCTTGGATCCCTTCAATAATATAATACAGTAATAATATCACTCACTCAGTCGCCCACATGCTCGGGTATGGCTTTTCCAAGTAAATCGGTCTTCCATGAGGGTGGTCAGTCAATAATTATGCCACGGTTTCAATATGATCTTTTCTAAGTATACCTCTTAAAGGCAGTGGACACTATTGGTAATTGTCAAAGACTAGCCTTCACAGTTGGTGTATCTCAACATATGCATAAAATAGCTAACCTGTGAAAATTTGAGCTCAATCGGTCATCAAAGTTGCGAGATAATAATGAAAGAAAAAAACACCCTTGTCACACGAAGTTGTGTGCGTTTAGATGGTCGACTTCGAGACCTCAAGTTCTAAATCTGAGGTCTCGAAATCAAATTCGTGGAAAATTACTTCTTTCTCGAAAACTATGGCACTTCAGAGGGAGCCGTTTCTTACAATGTTTCATACCATCAACCTCTCCCTATTACTTGTAACCAAGAAAAGTTTTACGCTAATAATTATTTTGAGTAATTACCAATACCTGCCTTTAAAGTGTAACATTGTTATAAGCTGTTCATTCCTGAAACCAAATCAACTCCCTAGGAGCATGCAGCACAAGTAACTATTTGAGCGCGGAGGTCGGTTATCATTTAGACGAACATCTCTACCCTCGCAAGTGCCCATGACTTATGGGTGATGAGAATCAATTGTAATGTTTCACCAACTACTTGTATTTCACAAAGAGTTAAGACTAGTCTTATCTCTAGTTATGACGAGTACTCGTCATAAAACTTAGGACTAGCCTTAAGTTTAAAAGAACTCCTATAGAGTCCCATGACTAGTCCTAAGTTAATAATACCACAAGCTAGCAATACGCCAAGTAGTCTCGATTTGCGACTACTTATTGGCTTATTCGTCCTACAGTGTCAATAATTGAATCATTTAACCTAGAATATATGAATGAAATCATATTATACGAGATAGCATGGCTAAGCTATTACGCCAACTTTAGCTGGTCTAAAATTACACACTTTGTTAACCACTTTTCACACTTTACCAGTTTTAAAAGTACATTGCGTATCTGCTATTTGCGCCTAATTAGACTGTTGTGTCAATATTGTGATATCACGAGTGTATGTTACGAACACATTTATGACCAAGACGGAATTTTGTTTAGCCCCGTGACGTCTGTCACCATTCGTCCATCTGCGGACGTCCAATTTAGTTCGTCTAGTTAGTTCGATGCCGGATGTTACATCCCAGACGAACTAAATCTTGTATGTCAGTATGGATATAAATAATTCACGAGTAACGAATAACACTGTTTGATTAACCGCTGCATGTGTATAGAATGCTTGCCTTGCAATGTAAGTTTAAAAATATTGTACTTGACCTTGTAGGTGTTTCCATAGTAACGCACATTGCTCATTTATGTCCAAATGGCTTTTAAAGCTATTTAAATAAATCATTTATAAGCAGAACGAATACTACAATTTAGCTAATGAGAAAGCAATCCTTTAATTCTTGTATCGTCTGGGTTGGAGAGACCCTGACCTTGTGTTGTGGTACAAACAACTTAAAGGTAAACGCTTACCTTTGGTGTTTTCAACTGCAGTCGTTTTATAGATACAAACAGTAAAACTAACCTGTGAAAATGTCATTTCATTACTAAAGATTATCGCGTTTTCGAGATATCGCCATAATTCCGTTGCAGTTATGTATGCAGGAAGAATAATACGAAATAGGAATACATACTCTGAGAAACATATCTGTTAGTTACGTTTCTCAGATTCAAATTTGTGGCTATACAAACTTATATATTTTTCCATAACCACATTGCAATGATGATTCACGCAAAAATTATATTATCAAAAGCTGCTGTACCTGATCAGTTTTCGTTGCCATTTATTTTAAGAGTGATTGACAAACGTATACATTCCCTGCTATTTATAATTCCAATGTAATGTCCTCTTAACATAAATGTCATATCAGACGAATTAAGGCTTCCCCCTTTTCGCGCCTCTCTAACATCAACGGGTTGCTCCATCTGATGTGAGCTCCAACTGCCCATACCGCCATCTCAAAAATTTATAGAGGATCAAGGATGGTTGCCACTGATGCGAATTGAAGGATGTGCGCACTTTTCTTTGGTCATACCAGCCCGTCTTGGCCTTGGTACATTTTAAAATAATTATCGAAAACTCAAAATTTCCATTTTTTTTTTGCGCCCTTTTCAAAAATGGCCTTGCCCTCTAACAAAAAAAAATCCTTACATCGTGATATCTTGTACCCACTTCAGAAAGGGGAGGGTGACTCGGTCGGCCGTCCCATTTGTTTTTAATAAACGTGAAACTGAAATTATCAATTTCCAAATGACAATTGTTTTTATTATGCGTAATAGCTTTCAAACAAAAACACTACTAATCTTAGATGTAGCCAAAAATCAAAAGGAAAATGCGTTGTCATCAATAATCAAAAACATTTGTTTATACATTTTCTTTTCTGAGGGTCTGTATATATCTTTGGAAAAGTAACCTCTTTTGCTTTTGTTTAGGGGAGTTAATTAATTTTGGGAGAATATGGGTTTTTACACTACATGACCCCAGGGGTTTATAAACAAACGCATTATGTTGATATGGGGGATGAACTATACCCCCGTCCAGTGATAGACGAGGAAAAAACAGGACATATTTTGTTAATTTAAACAGCCATCACTATAATGACAGCACTGACCCGGTCTTCGTTACTTCAAACACGCGAAGTGAAACTATTGTTTACGGAGAAAGAATTTGTTATAATGAATTAATTTAAAACAATAGCACGTAACTGGGATACCCTGCAGACCTGACGACCTCCTCGTACCTCAGTACTGACCCCATCACGAACAACCCTACATGTATTGCGAATCGTTTAAAGCCATTGGACCCTTTCGGTACAGAAAAAAAAATAAAAGTTCACAGATTTACAAATAACTTACAGGGTTTACAGAAGGTAGTGGTGAAAGACTTCTCTTGAAATATTATTTCATGAAATGCTTTACTTTTTGCGAAAACAGTAAAACAATATCAATTCGCGATAACGAGAATTACAGATTTATTTTAAACACATGTCATGTCACGGCGAAACGCGCGGATACAAGGGTGGGTTTTCCCGTTATTTTCTCCCGACTCCGATGACCGATTGAGCCTAACTTTTCACAGGTTTGTTATTTGATATAGAAGTTGTGATACACGAAGTGTGGGCTTTGGACAATACTGTTTACCGAAAGGGTCCAATGGCTTTAATATGACTGCGTATCTTGCGGTTTTAGTTTTTCTGTAAGGAGTTCTGGATGCGCCATTTTGAGTTTATTATTCGCCATTTATTGTTTTTGCTTTTTGGGTTTATCCACACATGGTGTATACCAATTTATTGTTTAAATATCTCATCAACATGTGCGGGCATCCCCTAGGCTAGACTATATTGAAATGTCTGCGTTGTTGTATGCGTCTGATATGTGATCTGTTTTTCTGAGCCTAGGCGATTGAGATGGATGAACTATTTAATAACTCAACGTTTTACCTTACCACAAAAAAATGATTGCTGTCTGCCATACCCTATGGATATACGAATGTAGTAGCTTTTAAAAGACGTGCCGGTTCGCCTTTGAAATCACAATTTCTCCCAACGTTTTTTCTTTCTTTTCTTTTTTTAATATCGGATTGGATTCGAGCCCTTGATTTTCCATCATGTTTTTGCATTACACCGCAGCTCATTTCACATGAACTGTTTCTTTTGAACTATTTGACAGCTGTACCACCTGAGTCATAGGCCCCACCTAAACATATAATCAGACTTGCTTCTTTCCATAAGGGTATGGTTTAGGAAGAAACTCATTCCATTTTGATGTAGTAATTTCATAATTTTTAGGCGTTTTTACCATCACCACCGACGTGTGATAAAGCATAAGTGCTTTCCGAGTCCATTCGTCAAACGCTACTTTCAGAAACAGTGTGTTCTTGGGTCGAAACGTGTGGCTGTCAACAATGTGTGCATTATCTAAACCATAGAGAAAGGACAACAGATTTAACTACACTACAGTTCATTAATTTTAATGGTCCCTGTTTTCGAGTAAAATAAACCCGATACCCGGAGGGGGCACGTTTTATGAGTTGTCAAGAGCTTTGAACACGCTCATGTGCTTGTTGTGATTGCTGCCATTTACAAAATCAGCTTGGGATGTTGAGGAACTCCATAATGTTGTTTCCATGATTCTTCATACAAGTCGACCTAGCCTAAACCTCAATTAAAACCGGCAGAAAAAGACAAATTTATCGTGACGTCCGTAAAGCCGAATCGGCAATTTCCTAGTGATTTACCGGGCTCGTCAAGTCAGTATTGGGCCCGTTTTTCTCTTCTTTGTATGATAATATCCAGGGTTTTTTTCTGCCGCGATTTGGCATGACATATTGCCCAGTGTAATGGCTCTTCGATCCTGAGGGAAATTACAGAGTAGAGACCCAAACGGATGTATGCTTTGCTAAAAAATCTATAAATGACCCAAAATGCTTTCCTGTGCGAATTAATCTTCATCCTCCATTAAATTTTAGTATTGTCTGGAATAGCAACCGACCACAGTAACTTGATTCCCGGAGGTCAACACGAATGTCAGTATAAATTTCGAGACTATGATGATTAGTTGAAGGCAAAGGATACCTTTAGTTTTTTTAACAGTTCGATTTTTGAAATCCTATGTTTTGCCGCTATTTGGCATGACAAATTGCCCAGTATAATGTATCTTCGGTCCTGAGGGAAATTACAGCGTAGAAACCCAAACGGCCGTATGCTTTGCTAAAAAATCTATAAATGACCCAAAATGCTTTCCTGTGGGAATTAATCTTCATCCTCCATTTAGCACTGGCTAATATAACAGCAAATTACACACAGTAACTAAATTCCATGAGGTCAACACCAATGTCCGTATACAAATTGCGAGACTATGGATGACGAGTTAAAAGCAAAGTTTATTCATTGTATAGTTTTGTATTATGTTCTACATTTCTTTTTTGTTGTATGTATTGTTTCTTGTTCTGCGCCTCGGAATAGGGTCTTGTACACTAGATAGATGGCGCATTATAAATGCATTATTAATATTATTATTATTAGTTGTTGGAACCGTTCGAATGTGAAAATCCTATGTAAATGTAGATTTCAAGGAAAGTGGTCGCAACAGGACAAGGCTTTCGACCGTCAGTCCACAGAGACCCCCGACAATTTCACAACTTTTTTCAGTAAACTCCAGAGAAAAACAATATACAAAATGGCGAAACAGATTGTCTTAAAAAACAACTTTAGAAGTTGGGTGAAAAGGTGAACAAATGGTGGCCATGGTTCATAAATGGTTTATGGCCATAGTTCATAAGAATGTCAAAGACAAAGTAAGTGGACGGAGTGGCACCAACTTCAAACCATGCCCGGTACGTCATGAGCCATAAGTACAGCACTGCATTTGCGTCAAGGAAAAGTTGAACATTGGATCGGAGAGCATATACTATGAGCATATACTATGATATTATTCTTAGCCATACTGTTTATACTTGAAATCTTACCTATAGTGGTGATGGTTGTCATGCAGAAGAGCAATGAACTTGCGAAAGACCAGGCTCGTTTACTTTGTATAGCCTGCATCCGAGCAATCTTCCACTCCGGCCGAAAAGTGCTATTCAAAACTTCTTCCATCATCGTATCAAATTCATTCCCGTCTGCCGAAGTCACCACCCCCATCGGTGCCGCTCCGCTATCGCCGGAACTCGTAGTGTTTTCGCTATGCATTCCATATTTTTCCTTAAGATGTTGTATGTCTGTTTCGAACACTTTCACGTCACTTGTGCCGGACTCCAGTACGGAGAAGACTACTGCACCGAGGATGAGGTAGCCAGCGAGGAGTGAAAGCACGATAATGTGAGGAACAACATTGCGGATAAACCGCTTGATCCCAGTCACTACACCCATGCCCAATAAAATTCACCCGACTTGAATGTATACAGGCAGTTTGAGGAAGCATTTACCAACTGTGTTCTGAACCAAATGAATTCACTGCTATCAAGCACTTTCCAGCGAAGTTTGATTCTTGCAAATCAGCCGAATAATGACCACAACGTTACTCTCTGAAGCTTAACCGATTTCCAAAATACCTCTCAGCTGCAAAGTCGTAGAGTGACACCATCGGCAGATGCAGACATCTCTTTCCAAATTCCAAGTATACAAAATACACAACAGTCTCTTACGACACTAAGTTAGAGATGTCTGTCTCACTGTTGCTCAGCTTAATTACACGCAAAGGGCAGCGTGAACTTTTAAGATAAAGACAATGACACCACCACATCATTGGCCACCGTGGAGCAACACACGCGAACGCATTGATGAGTTGCCTTTCCAGTGAGTGTCATCTACCGCAGCGAGGAGCGATCACTCCCCGTCGTTATACCGAGAGGTTCAACTGAGGATGGTCATGTACCATCGCTAACTCAATTATACTTCATGATGATGAGCACGTGGTGTTGGCCTATCGTAAAGAGGCGACCATACTAAAGAGGACGGCAAATGACTGTCAATTATCATACGACGTGCGGTGTACTCGTGCGGGTGCACTCGTGCGTGTGCCCTTAATGGCAAAAGCCAACTTACGGGGTACTTTAAACAATGAAACAATGTTTTCTCAATGGGGTTTTCTTTGTTCTAGTGGTACCACACAGAGGTTTAATATGAAAAGGGAAGACTAGAACAAACAATGATTAGTTACCCGTTACCACCATTTGCAATGATGTGAGTGTGTGAGGGGTGGGGGCAAATACATCCAGATTAATAGTTCCGCCTTTCATGTCTTAGGAAGTTTACCACCTTTGATGTCATTTGGCTGGCCGGGTTGGCCTAGTGTATTCCTGTCTTTGGCTTCCACCTCTATGACCCCGGTTCGAATCCCACTGTTGGCACTTTTAAGGGATCAGGTTTTAGTACCTACCTGACTGTGCGGTTCCCCTAGATTATTTCTCTGTGGTTTTCCTATCACATCTTAAAGTGAAACGCCCTTCCTTGTCTTCTCATCATGGGGTTCTTGGCTCATACAGCGATTAAGTTCTCTTTTCTGAAAGCCCTTGACGTCACAACCAGAACAAATGAAATGAAATATGGAGTTAATGTGTAAATCTGTGCACATTTCTACGTTTAATCCTGCCGGGGTTGGGCACACCTTTTAAGAGCAGTGTGCCATTCAGCCCAGCATGTCCCTGGCAATCTGTGACACGAAACCAATCTGTGGCTGAACATGTCTGATGAGGCGTAGGTCGGCTTGTTAAAAGCTAAAACGTCTGATTAGGATAGACGGATGTCAGCAGGGGGAGGGAGGGGATGGGGTTAGATTAAACAGAGTGGTTGCTGGAATTGTTTTTCAGAGATGATTGCTAATGTTTCCACCAAAACAATGCTTGACTTCACCGACTGATATTAAAAGTTACTTTAAAGAGGTGCTCCAAGGGTAATTTATAAGTTGTGTAAATGCAATCGTTTCCCAAATGCCAGTGTATTGATGATGCCCTAAGTGTGATTTTGTTGACATCGGTACGTCTCGTTACGTCACATTTCGCCCAGAGATCTAGGGTAGGCAAATTTGTTGTCTAGGAATTGTTTGTTTTTCCATTTGCTAAGTTTGAATGAATTTCAGTCAAAAAGGCATTGGATTTGAACTGAAGTCTGACGTACAAATTCCACTTTGGAATGTACAGTCTTATTTCTTGTCATAAGTATAAAGTGACGTAATGTTTAAAACTTTGCTCAGATGAGTATGAATTCATAATATCATAATTAACACCAGTGTAACGTTAGTTAGGAGTTGTAACAAATCTACACTTAATGGGTTGTCTTTTTTTAACTAAGTGTTCCATCAACTTGACATTGGAGCCCTTGAAGAAGCCCTTGAAGAAGCCATTCTGTTGAAGGGTGCCTCGTGTTTTCCTCTTTAAGGGGCCCGCGAAGAATGTATTAGTCGGCGACCTATGTTGTATTGGGTGTCCATGAGCTAGATTTAATGCACCGTTGGCTGATGTTGGCCAGGGCACTAGACCAAAGATGATTGCTTTTCAATCTAACGAACTGAGAGAGGGTGAGAAAATTCGATGTTATGAGGAATTTCGACCCAAACAATCGTGCCATGAATTGAACTACGTCTCAGTTTCGCAAGCAGAGCAAGCTGCAAGACCAATCCTCAACCCTTTACCTGAGCACCATCCGAAAGATGCAAACTTTTAAACTTGAGTGTTATACTCAAATCCATTTTGTCCGAGTCCGAGTCCCTGTCGGCCGAGTACATTGAATATGGTACTCGAGTAGTATTCGAGTCACATTTTGTTCGAGTCCGAGTCGGGCTTCTTGTTCTCGATAGAGGGGGTGCTTTGCTTGCCGAATACGGGTTACTTTTACGAACCGTACTCAAGTAGTTCTCAATTCCTCTGTTAGTATTATCCAACTCCGAGTCCAAAATAGGGGACTATTTTGCCAACCAAATGGGTACCTTTAAAATTAAATGGCATGCATAAATACTCGAGCCCTTATTGTCGATTCCCCGTTCCGAGTGGCTGGGGAGAGAACGTTGCTAGCCGAGTACGATTACCTTTAAAGACACTGGACAGTATTGGTAATCGTCAAAGACCAGTCTTCTTACTTAGTGTAACCAACATATGCATAAAATAACAAACGTGTGAAAATTTGAGCTCAATTGGTCGTCGAAGTTGCGAGATAATAATGAATGGTTGATTACGAGACCTCAAATTCTAAATCTGAGGTCTCGAAATCAAACTCGTGGAAAATTACTTCTTTCTCGAAATTTATGTCACTTCAGAGGGAGCCGTTTCTCACAATGTTTTATACTATCAACCTCTCCCCATTACTCGTCACCAAGTAAGGTTTTATACTAATCATTATTTCGAGTAATTACCAATAGTGTCCACTGCCACTTTAAATTATATTCAAGAAGTCATGTTTTGTCCCACTCCGAATCTGACACCCTGTTGTCTGAGGGCAGTACTTTGCTAGCCGAGAACGAGAACCTTAAAAGGCGGTACTCAAATATAGAAGGCCCTCCTATTTTGTCCTAATCAGGATCACATTTTGGGCAAAGTTTCATGTTACTTAGAGATTTTGTGCACGTCTATTCGAGTAGACTCTGATTTAGACAATTGAAAAGGGAACATGTGTCTTGAGGGGCAATTTTCTCGATGGTGGGATTTGAAATGGATACACGATCTGGTATAACATGTCCGTCCCCTTTCAGAAAGAACTTGCAAACCAATCTGTACCTAATCAGCTCTAAGTATACAAAATATATATAATATTAGACAAATATAATCTGGAAAAGTCCTTTATTACAAGGCCATGGTCCTGCCGGTTATAAAACCTCGTCGCCGCTCTTTTATTCCTTATACAATCGTAAAACATATTAAAAATTAGAACCCAGATCAGTGAAGGGGAAATTAGGTCAGTAAATGTGCTGTTTGTTCAAGTTGTCTGGTCCCATATCCTCAATAATAAGGAAAGGTATTGGTTTCACATACATCGAAAACATAACTAAACCGGTTGAAATAATATATTTATGCAAATGAGGGCGCTCTACCGTCGAATCATCGGTCGCGGACCATGAAATAATGAGCCATAATAATCTGTACAATATGTCCTTCACAAACTGACATTAAAGGGACACGTTGCCTTGGATCGGACGAGTTGGTCTATAAAAAGTGTTTGTAACCGTTTGTTATAAAATGCATAGTAGAGTATAATGATTCACACAAATTTGCCTCGAAATTGCGTGGTTTTCCTTTTACTTTGCGAACTAACACGGTCGGCCATTTATGGGAGTCAAACATTTGAATCCCATAAATGGCCGACCGTGTTAGTCGACGAGGAAAAAGGAAAACCGTGCAATGTCGAGGCATGTTTGTGTGGATCATTGTATTCTACTTTTACAACATCTTTCTACCCATATGCAATTTTTATACAAACGGTTACAAACACTTTTCAAAGACCAACTCGACCGATCCAAGGCAACGTGTTCCTACAAAATAAAACAAAGTAAAATAAGTTATCAACATAGTTTCACTTAAATGTTGCATCCCCATGTAATGATTATAAAATTTAAAATTATCTGCTGTTGTAGAGAGTGAACCCTTTGTGTAGGGTTCAAAGAAAAACAAATCAGAAACATATTTTACTCATATAAATTTTTAATTAAAAACTAAAAAAGCCAGCTCATGCATTTAAAAATGATTACAGTTATTAATTGTTTACATATTTTACATTATTCAAATTTCAAAATGATATTTTTTAGCACATCGAATAAAGCGTTACAATTTTTGAATATTATTAAGTTTTTTGCAATTTAATCTAACTGATATAAGCATATACTTTTTTGTACAAGTTCACATTAAAGATGCTATGTCAGATTTTTGGCCGATTTGACCCAAAAATTTGGATTTAAAATTCAATAGGTATTTTGATGGGGTCGAGAAAGTTACAAGCTTTTATTTGAGCCATTGTTTGACAAAGTCCGCCAATTATTAGTAGCAGTGAAATAAAGTGCTCAAAATTAGTTTTTGTCGGGATCCCGACAATATATCACGTGACCAATTCTTATGTGTTTTATAAGAAACGTTTTAAATTTTTGTCATGGTTCCTGACCATTAAAAGTTAAAGTTAAAGTTTTTTTCGTCAGAGCGGGTGATACTCTTTGAAATACCATTCACTCAAAAAAATCTATTTTTTAATGTTTGGGCCAAAAATCTGACATAGCATCTTTAAGAGTTCAATACCATTTTTAGTTGAATAAACAAACAAAAATAACGATATATACCCAGTTATTTTCATCGTACAATTTATTACAATTGTTTCAAAGTATTACATGATTATTTTGTGTTTTGCAAGGGCTTTTTCCGTTTTCTTTTAGAAACGTACTTAGAAATGTGAAATAACAATACTTTGCAGATTGGACAGATTGACACTTTTGAAACAATTGTTTTGATCAGTTTGAAATATTTAGTTAGTAAAGAAATGTTTATGTAAATGTTTTGTTGTCATGGCAACGCTTGAGCAACTTTTCATGATTCAAAAGGAAAGTGCTAGCGATTGGAACCAGTTTTACCAAATGGCGACCAAAGTTTAAGGAAAACCACACCATTTCGAGTGATATTTGTGTTAATCGTTTTATTCTACTTTTAAAAATTGTTCCAATCAAATTTCATACCCAACGCTTTTATAGCACAAAGCACCCACTCCGAAGATTTGAAGGTATTCTATTGATTGGCAATAATTTGATTGTCGTTTTCATGCACAATAGTTAATACAATGAACAAAAGCTGCTGTTTCAAAATGACCCTATAAAATTAGAGGTTTTTCTTAAAAAAAAAAAAATCTTACCAAATTAACAATATCAGTAAATCAACAAGAACAAATAAAGTAAAACAAAACTTAAAATAGATCATTTCCGAAAAAGGCTTTGTGCGAGATCAAAATCAACAAAATTCATATATAAATGCCTTACCGATATCATATCACAATTGTCATCACAAAATGCAAATTTCATTATCCAACTAAAGAACACCCAAACGGATACAAAACGAGCCCGATGGTTTACCCGAGTCTTATTCCAGGCAGGGGAGTAACGAAAAGAAAAATTAAGAATTTCAGATAATTTTAATTCAGAATTTGGTGAAAATTATTAACTTGAGTCCTGATTTTGTTTTAATTCTAGTCAGGTATAAGTGTAATAATAATAATAATAATAATGATAAAAATATGTGAAGTGTGACTATAATCAGACTCCAAGAAACAGAGTTCACAAAAACTGCAGATGATTTTGAAGTTTGTTGACAGTTATGACTTGCTTTGGATAAGACAGTATTTGTATTTCAGTATGGAAATCTCTTAAACCAATGACTTGTATTATTTCATGTTTTCTTTTCACTGATAAACAATACTACATTGGATATACAATATATTATCATGTTTTTATTATTGACAATTATGTGTGTGCACCTTCGTAACCGACGAAAGACACGTCATTTGAGATCAAGGAAAGAACCGATATCATTAAGAAACGCCCAGTTTAAAAGTTTTAGGTGATTGCAACAATGGCTGAGGTGAAGCTCATGCTATGACGTCAGTACATTATGCACAACTCATTAAGCTATGAGTATTAATTTGTGGTTTATATGGAGAATATGGACAGCTGATGATTACCAACTTTGACACGGTGTTTGCCTATTATTGGTTTGCTTGAGTTCCACTAGCGGTACCACAGTCTTCTGGACGAAGGGCGCAGTCGAACTGGCATTTGGGACCCCCAAAGACGCCGCTACACCTGCATCTAGCATCACCGTCCGAGTCAATTGAGCAACAACCATGACTGCTACAGTTGTTTGTCTCAGACCCAACACGGAGGCATGCTAAGTTGGGGGACGGTGCCAATACGTCCAGACAGACGAAGGGTACAACTTGTGGTATGACACCACCATCAGTACCACTTCCCCCGGCTCCATTGGCTGAACCACAATCTTCTGGATGAAGGGCGCAGTTGAACTGGCAGTGGGGACCCCCATAGACGCCGCTACACCTGCATCTAGCATCACCGTCCGAGTCAATTGAGCAACAACCATGACTGCTACAGTTGTTTGTCTCAGACCCAACACGGAGGCATGCTAAGTTGGGGGACGGTGCCAATACGTCCAGACAGACGAAGGGTTCAACTTGTGGTATGACACCACCATCAGTACCACTTCCCCCGGCTCCATTGGCTGAACCACAATCTTCTGGATGAAGGGCGCAGTTGAACTGGCAGTGGGGACCCCCATAGACGCCGCTACACCTGCATCTAGCATCACCGTTCGAGTCAATTGAGCAACAACCATGACTGCTACAGTTGTTTGTCTCAGACCCAACACGGAGGCATGCTAAGTTGGGGGACGGTGCCAATACGTCCAGACAGACGAAGGGTTCAACTTGTGGTATGACACCACCATCAGTACCACTTCCCCCGGCTCCATTGGCTGAACCACAATCTTCTGGATGAAGGGCGCAGTTGAACTGGCAGTGGGGACCCCCATAGACGCCGCTACACCTGCATCTAGCATCACCGTCCGAGTCAATTGAGCAACAACCATGACTGCTACAGTTGTTTGTCTCCTCTGCTACGCGGAGGCATGGTAAGTTGGGGGACGGTGCCAATACATCCAGGCAGACGAAGGGCTCAACTTGTGATTTGACACCACCACCAGTTCCTCCGGTTCCTCCATTCTCGTTCTCAGCGTTGCTGTCTGATGAACTGCACCCAATTGGACTGCTAGCACAATCATACTGGCATTGATTGCCACCGTACCCATCCGAGCAACTGCATTTTGCTCCCCCACGAGCATCCGAGGAGCAACAGCCGCGATTATTACACTTGTTCATTTCAGTGAATACGAAACGGCAGCCAACAAGGTCAGTTGTTTCAGAACACATGAACGAGGTGCTGAACGTGTCTGGACCATTAGCATGGGTGGTAGTGTCGGACGGAGTCGAGCTGTCCACATTTGTGCGAGTACCTCCATCTTCTCCATTATCTGCAAAGAGCAAGGGAAACATGATGCTTAAAGGTTGATCAATTTGTAGCACTATATTATTCTATTGGCAGTTCACCTGGTATAATGCTGCCACCTAGCGTTACAAAGTCTCACATTGATATATCTAACACAAAATGCTTAAAAGTATAGAGCTTGTTCCAACTCGGACTCCAGTTCTGCTGATCGGGCTCCGTTTGGTGTGTCAGAACACTATGCACAATGATGAGCCCAATACTTGTGAGCCAAAGCCAGAGGCAGGGCCTAAAGCCTATTACTAGCCTATGCTTGGTGGAGAAGCCCCAAATGAAGTCACCTGTTAAACATTTTGTCAGATACAGAGGTTGCATATTACTTACCAGTATTACTACACGAACCGTCAGTTCCACATCGGCACAGGCAGGAATATGTACCGTCATCTTCAGTCAAACACACACTGTTGCCCGCGCACGGGTTGCTTGAACAGGGATCTGCAAATCAATACGTAAACTTGATATTTAAACACAATCATGACCAAACAATTTACCAACAAATTGTACTCGATCAAAGATTAGAATGCGAACTGACAATTGCTCGAAATAAAACAACATTTAACACTTGCCCTAGTAGCACCTTTTTAGACCTTGAAGTCAGGAAAGCTTACCTGGTTTGCTGCAATCCTTCCCCTTATAATTGTCTGGACACTTGCACATGTAATTGACGCCATCATTATAGTTAAGGTAGCAAGACCCTCCATTTTTACAGGGATCGAACGCACATGACACTATTAAAACAAAAATAATCAAAAGCGGATGATTAGAGATTGTTAGTGATTGGTAAAAAACCTTGGCAGTAAAGTTAGTTTGATATTGGACATTCACTTTATTATGTTTGTACAGCGAATATCGATGTTGCGTTTAAGATATTGGACATTGGACATTAACATCAGGTTTGTACAGTGAATGTCTACCTTGACACTTGGATATTGGATGTTGGACATCCACATATGTTTGTACAGGCGGCCTTCATTGGAATATGTTTCCCCACCCAACAGATGTGAGAAACTTAGCTTGAATAAATTATAAATATATTGTAAAGTATGAAAACAGCATATGATATTGAACAGTTAAAGACAGACGAGCTCTTACTTGCTTGTTGGCATTGTGGGCCGGCGAATTGAGCGGCGCATGTGCAAAGGTATCCACCGTTAATCGCTGGGGTACACGCCCCGCCATTTAGGCACGGAGAACTGTCACAAGGTGCAGCTGCAAAAATAATGAAGAAACAAAAACAGATGTGTTAGAATTTTGAATTTTGAATTTGGTGCGAGTGACAAAATGTTGTGGTCTTTTGGGGCAACGATAATAGAAAGTTGTGCCATATTATGGTGGCCAGTGGGGCATAGGCAAATGGACATATGGAAATTTAGTTATATTATTGCAATAGAATTCCGTTCAAGAGAAAAGCCACAAAACAAGACGGATCTGTAATTGAAAATCGAACACACAGACTCTTTTACTTGTTTGGATTGAACACCAACAAAAATGAAATGGAACTATAAAACAACTACGGGTCGACGATGGTCAGACCGTCAATCCCGGGGTCACAGGGAAATCTTTCCGTCGGAGAGTCGGTCCCCCATATATGGGAAATTAAAATTGGTTGGAGGAGGAGGATTCAAAAGAGGGCGCTATCAGAAGATGTTTGTACACAGTTTGCCGTAGAAGGGGGGACACACAGAATCTCCTGCCACACAGGCACTTCGTTTCTTTACCTGGGTCGCTCTCGCAGTGTGTTCCAGTGTGGCCCGAGGTACAGCTGCAGATGTACCGCATTGTGTCAGTACTAGAAGACAAACACATTCCACCATTCTGACATGGGTTACTATCGCATGCATCTGTAAGAAGAAGAATATTGTTTCTGAATTGGTTAACTGCCAATAATAGTAATGAGAGGACGAGCTCAAAAACGTTGTGCTTGTTTTCTCCTGAAATTATTTGTTTGTTCCCCGAAGTATCAAGTTGTTCATTCCTTAACAGAAACTTAAGACAAAGTTTTTCAAAATAACTGCTTTACGCATTTTTGTTTTCTTTTCTGTGAGAACGTCTTATTCCCAAATATTGACCGGACCTCAATATAACCCTAAATACATGTTCTATTATCGCAGTCTGGCCCTAAATATAACCAAAGTGTTGCCCCTCATTTTGAAAGCTCTTACTTTTTACCTTAGACCAGAAAAGTCGGAGTCTTGTACCTCAATGTAGCCCAGACCAAAATTAGACTGCATCTAAGAACATGTAGATCCGTGCTTTACATAGGCACGATGTCAAGTGGTATTACTTAGCCCAACACTACACTAAAATTCAACCAGGCATCTAAAGTTAATAGGCACAGGCTAATATATGTAAAATAGATTTGTGTTTTTTCATCTTATAACTTACTTATAACGATTTCGCAGTTTGTACCCTCTCTATTCGCTGGACACAAGCAAGCGTAACTGTTCCGTATTGACGAGGTTAAACATATTCCCGATACACATGGATTGGAGTCACATGGACCTGCCAAAAAGAAAAAGAACGTAGAAAAATGGCGAGGGCTGTTTTTTTTTAAGTATTAGTTAAATTATTCTTTCACAGCAGCAGAAACTTACCTCTTTGTTTGTGTCGTAGAGTTCTTGACAGACAAGCATATAGCGTCCCTTTTACTCAACGTTTCACAAATCAATTCCATGGATGATTAGATTAATTGTATGTACATAGCAATAACCTCAGAAAAACACAAATGTACTAGTGACTGGTTCCCCAGTAGGCAAATAAGTTTGATTGGACGAATGGCGGTAGTATTGGAAACATCATAGTTTAGTCAATCTATGCGAAAATGACTATCGCAACAGAAATGCCATTTTTCGGCAAATGACTCCTGAAGCCCTCTCACCAACATATCAACAAAGTACTAAACATATCAAATGCTGAAGACATCTAGAATCCAGCAACAAAGAAACACTTTAAGTTTTTCTTGTTATTATTTTATTCTATTTAAATTTTTGCCCTCTTTATTTCTCACTGGCGTGTGTAAAACATGTGTAGCGTTTTGTGGCCAATCGGAATACCTACTATAACCATGGAGGTAGAAAAAAGAACCTCCATGCTATAACCAAAAGCTTTTGTAGCTTACCGAACTGACAAGTGTCTCCGGAAAATCCTTCCTCACAGTTACAAGCATAACCAGTACCGTCTACTGATCGGAAGCACGATCCACGACCACACGGGTTAGGATCACAAGGGTTGGATGCTGGATTGCAATCAAGATAAACAATTATTAATTAAATATGCAAGACGGAAAATGGAGTTAAGTTGGAAAGTTTTAAACTCGGGAGGTCTGGTTGACGTTGTAGTATCTTTTACCACCTTCTGCTTCTAGGACCACGGTTCGAATTTGCGTGGATTGTGTTTTCAGACCCTACCTGATTGCGTGGTTTTTTTTTCTGGAATAATTCTCTTCTGAAATTTAAATTTTCTTCATTGTCTTATCTCCATTTGGCTATTGGCTATAAATGCAGTGATTAAGTTAACCTTTCTAAGGGTTTGTTGTAACTTCACCAATAGTCTGCGTCATTGTTATTATAGAAAGGTTTTTTGTTTAACTTTCAAAAACTTCACTTCTTCGCCAACAGTGAAGATAGATTTCAACTCACGTGCACTTTGTGTGATTGCGACGACCGCAAACACAATGACAAGTTGTATCTTCATGGCGTTAGTCACGTCGTCACTTCGGGCAGCGCGTGTAAATCTGTATTGGAAAGAGAAAAAACCAAGAGTATTTATAAATACTGACACTTAAAACTTAAACCGCTGACCGTATTCACATGACGCAGTTTGAGCAAGGCGCCCTTACAAAGAAGTCAGGGTGTTCTGTTGGCCAATCCTTGTCGAGCACGTCATACAAACCTAGCCTGAACATCTGATGCTGTCACATTTCGACAGGAGACCATCCCAGTACAGTTTATTTTTATGCATTGTTTTGTTGTTTTGTTTACACCAAATTCAGTTTAGTGCAATTTGTTATTTGCAACATAGTTCCAAGGGGACGAGTGGGACCCGGAGTATATCGACCTCAACCTCGTATTTTGTGTAATGAAGTCATTCAAGTTTAAAAAGACGGGTGCGGAGACTGACTCGACCTTAACCTAATTAATTATGCATCCATCATGTAGTGACGTAGGAGCCCACCTGATACATTCAATCACAGTAGTAATCAATCAATCAAACTGACAACCCGCTATTGGTGGATTGGCTTGAGTTTAAATTGTTGGTGTCAAACACTCAAGTTATCATAAAAATCATCTGAGCGAAACCCTCTAGACTCTTTACATTTAAAAAGAAAATGGGTGGGGGCTAAATGTGGTCGAGCTGCGAAATTAAACTATTAAATTGCCCTCAAGGTGTCGCCAAATCGAGACAATATTATGAATGTATACATAGTTTGGATTTAGCCTCTCCCATTTAATATTGCAGTCCGCATTTCTTTTACAAGATAGACTACCATGTGCCATATTGAGAGTCAGTCTTTATGTTGTAAGAAGAGCGAGTGCCATATATATATACAGTTCTGACAACCCTGTATTTCTGAAGGGGTGTTTGGCCTGTACCTGGAGGGAGTTTGGCCCTGACTAGGATGTCACACAGGTTTATAGAGTGGCGTACTATGAATACGTTTAGTTGCGATGCTTATAGGTATAGTAAAGTGTCCAACTCGTCAAAGTTGTCAAATTTAACACGAATGATGAGCACTCGCCTGATTTCGTTTATTAATTGAAAAGAAGTATTGTACGCACTGTATCCTTTCATTTTTTATATTAATAAATTTGTGGACAAACAATATACCAGACTGGTGTCAACAGGTATCCACTAGTTCAACAACAACAATATTTCTTTTGGAAGTGATTAGTGAGTCGTGGTGTTGGGATTCCAACCGCTTTCACTACACCGTAACCTTGACCGATGCACAGCCGGGCATGCCTTCACGATGTCATGCCGTGTCTGGATTATATTTAAAGTAATATTGCAACATTGATCCTTCTCAAAGAAAAACTGTTTTGTTTAGTAAATTTTGTTTATCATCTTCGTTGGGGTGATATTACACATAAAAAAATAAACCGTCATTAAAAATATTCGTTGAAATAGTTATGCCTGCTTTCAAGACAGGGTTACAGGCTTTAAATACTGAAGCCCCAAATTATTTGAATGTTCCATTGTTTGAATTGGAGACGCGAAGAAGAGGAGTCGTGAAATAACCAAGGACTATCTTAGCCACATATACATTTGCCTCTTTAAAGTTTATTTTTTAATTAAAGAAAATCATTTAACATAATACAAAATTGCCATTACAGATATCGTATCAGATACAGCCGTTGTTGACAAGTATTACTTAGACTTAATATGATCTGAATTGGCAGAGAATGCGAATTGATGTTCGTTTATTGCCTTTTTTAACAGGCTCGTCACATGTTGACAATTCTGGCCCTGGTTTTCAGTTTTAGTCTTTTGCTGATAAGAAACTGTTCATATTTTAAGGAAGGTTGCCATGGCTTGGCCAGCTATTTGCGACGTTTCGTATCTACTTCGACGTCTTAGTTGTTTGAACCAAAACTTCATTTTTTTTATGTGGCCTTCGAAGCCCATTATGGAGTAAGATTGACAACACAATTTCCTATTTATTGTTATTATTTGTTTTTTATTTGTAAGCTCTCAACTCAAACCTGAACTGAACCATTCTGAAACTTCCGCAGATTACACACAATAGTCACTGAACCAAATGTTGCATCAAAAAGATGGCAATTTATTATAGCCATTATCTGTCATGGCTGTACACTTCATTGCCTGCAAAAATAAACTGTCTAAGCATTTGAGCGAAAAATGTAATCTTGACGAATTATTCTCATTCAATTGTTAAGACAAGGTGTTTATTTTGCCCGCTAGGTATTCGCAAAATGTCGGGTAGCGATTATAATACTTTTGAAACTATACAAAAAGAGGAATTCGATTGGAATGCAGGTATGACTTTGACCGTGTCGCTCTCTCATTTTGCTGTTTTCGTTTTGCATCGATTCGTTTGTAGCTGACATTGTCGTTGTGTGACATGTTTCTTTAGAATTTTTACATCTGTTATAACAGAACAAACTCAATCTAATGACACTTTAGTCAACATAATGGTGTTTTGGGAATACAACCATCCCACTTGTTGAGGTCAGCATTTCTCGCCAAGTCAGGAACTAAATAACTGGACTAAGAACGGATATAACGACATCGCCCAGCCCCCTATATACATCTCTTTACAAAAGAAGTAAATGGAATGTACATTTTCTTGAATCTACCGTAAAATGAAACATGTTGTGATTACAGATTTAGCTTTTCAACTCCTCGCATATTTTTGTTGGTGCTAAATCCATTCAGTCAACTGACTTACACTCCCTGCCCACAAAAGAGAAAACTGAAGTAGGGCCTATACAACTATTTGTATAAGCGTTGTACATGGCCGAGTACGTGCTTTTTTGCTAAGTTAAGAATAATTCATTTGATATTATTAATTATGTAAATTCCTTTCTCATGATTTTAATTAAATTACTGTGCGAGCGAGCCTCTATAAACCGTTTGTGTAAGTGATTATAAACTCTGAAAGAAAACTATGTTTCTACTGATATCAAAATAACACGTTGTACATGCAAGACCGAGTAATTAGAACTAAAACATGACAAACAGATGTATATTTTGTTTAACCCTGTCCAAGGGTAAATTGGGGTACTCACTTTGTGAGAAAACAAAGCAGTCTATCTAATCACTATAATATTGTTCATTGTTGGTCCGTAGAAAACAGCTCCGTAGAAAAAAATCACTCCGCAGTTACATCATTGTTATTTTGATCATGACATCATCATCATCAGATGGTCAGCTCTTGTATTTCTGTTGAAAATTTAGAACAATTTGGCAATAACTGTATTTTTCGTGTTTTGAAAAACAAGTCTTTTCGGCAACCGGATATAGGGTGGGTGGGGCTACTTTGACCACAACGTAAACCCGAGACCAATCACTAAAATATGCCATTATTATCACTGACCAATCACGCGTATCTTTTTAAATTTGAAATTCTTATTATTTTTGGGCGTGTGTGCCAAATCATATTATTAGTATTTCTAGATCACTAGTGACCTTGATAGACAACAATGAATGGTCAGAAAATTCCCGGTAGCCTTACCATGAAAAAGTGATAAACCAACAGCTTTACATTCTTGTGGTTTAATGACGGTGAGCGTGATGGGAATACTTTAGAATATGTCCAAGTTGTCCAGGGGACCTGCGTCATTTAATCCTCCATACAAATTGCCATTTGTAGAAATACTTTCGTTTGAAGAAGGTGTTCAGTAAACTGTGTAGATTCAATTGTGGATTTATTTGCCCTTGGGGGAACATTTCCCAGGATAAAAATGTAGATGGTATTGACAGTTTGGCTGTAATTTACTCAATTTAGCCACAGGGTCGCATTGGGTCTGGTTAAGTTGCTTTGCTCTCACCTCTTAGGGTCATAGTGTAATTAATACAATGCGTCAACTCATACTCAGTCAAGTTGCAAACGCACAAATAATTCTTCTTGTTAAAATATTCTTGCAACTCGTACCTAACTCGTCCCCTATTAGGCCTAGGCCCCTATGTGCCGCGTATTGTTATTATAGGCTTTGGCTCCTCTACGGCTCTGGCTATATAGGCACTGTCCACCTGTTTGAAACACCGGACTGAATGTGTACGTGTTCAAAGTTATTGGTGAAGCCAATTAACAGCTTGTCACCAATTACAAGGCAAAGGTTAACTCATACCCAAGGTGACCGAAAGACTGATTTCGCAAACGTCACTTCCACCGTGGAAAATCTTAGTCTTTTGGAAAATTTTAAAAGACAGCCATGATATTCTTCATTTACAAATTTGCAATTTGCTTTTAAATGTACCCTGAAATGTGTACCAAAGCCCAATGACCATCCTCAGTCCTTGTACTCAAAGAAATGTCAATCAAAGTGTCCAACTTCTTGTTTAAAAAAAGGTATAAAAGACGCAGAAAAACAAAACTGAGAGCACGTTTTTCAATCGAATTAAACAATGCTTTATTCTGAAAATGATTGCTTGATTTGGGCAAAATGGCAACCGAAATGTCCAACTTTGATAACAACGCAGAGGTGCATTTTTTTGCATCAAGGCGTAAGGGAAAGTCGAAAGAGTAGTCGAGGCCCAACGTTAGAGTTGTGGAGATGTTTTATAGGATTTGTTGGTGGTGGGGAAACTATTGATTTAGAAATGCTATCACAAAGAAGTAACATAAGATCGACGACATAAATTTGAAAAACTATTGCTTATGCATTAAGTGTACGTTATGATATAAAACTCGTTTGTATTTAGTTTAATGCAATATTGTTGAGTTACAAGTGATGCTATATAATATATGCATTTTTTACCTCGGGGATTTTGCAATCGATGTTGCTTTGTCGAATGATGGACGGCCTCCCCTATGCATGGGGCGACCTGATACATTGTTTAGCTTTTATGTTTGCCTATATACCACGGGTCGTTCCAACTTCCAACTTCCGTTTTTGTTTATTTTGTTAGTATTTTATTTTGCCTTTACCATTTCGATTGTTTTAATCCTATAAAAATGTACAAACAAACACCATTGTTGCATTTGCGTGCCTTCATCTTCAGACCTAATGTCTTTCTCAGATTCAAACATTTTAAGGAGGGAGTCGTTAACCACAGTGTTTTATCGATTGCTCTCCTTTGCCTATCACATACCAAGTATCTTGTTAGGCTTGGTTTGAGTAATTATAAAACATGTCCAATGTCTTCAAGTACGTCTTTGCTGTTTTAAATGTTGCCGTAACCTTTTTTTTCGCATTCTAAAAGTTATACACAATTTCGATTAAAGCCAGACTAATATTAAATGGGTTATTTTTACCTTTGATCTTCTGTTGGGTTGGTAAAGTGAAGCACTGTTATCTCTGACCAGTCCTCTTGTTCAAATAAAAGAAAAACAAAAACGACGCTCCTTTTTCCGGTTCCTTTTTTTCTCTGAACAGCAAGGTGTTGTGATCTCTCCTTCCTACGCAGCTGTAATATTATTACACTTGATGGTCCAAGTTCACTCTTTTTATACCCTTAATGCTGTGCAACTTTCACTTCAGTAGACCCCAACAAAGAAAAAAATTCCCCTGGTGTATGAGCGTCAGCCGTCCTATTGAAATTGGTACTTCTTTTGTGTTGTGATGATGACGTATTCCAAATCGCTTTCACTTTTTTCCAGAAGGATCGTTTATATTTGCAGAAGAAAACTATTATGTCGACGGGGCTGGTTTTTATGTTTCAGCTGCCTAGCCGGACCGCACGTGCATCAGTGTTTGAGCTGACGTCACAATGCAAACAATTCGAACTATTTGAAATTTTTTGAATCAAAATTTCTATTGGAAAGGACCTTTTTGTGTTTACATTATATGAAGATGGTCAAGTCAATGGTTAACTATTTCCGATGCTTCAAATTTTTTTGCCAGAATTGATATATGTATATATGATTTTTTTCAAAGAAATAAATTGCACAGTTATTTTTTCATACCGCAAGTCTCAACTGGTTCAAACCAGTTTGAAACCAGTGGTTTTCGCTGTTTGTTTTCTCGTGAACAAAAAAAACCGGGAAAATAATAATCAAAATATTTACTTTTGCAATCAAAAGATGCCCCGACGTGGCCGAAATTTGACCATGTCTTCCCGTCCAAAAAGGAACATAAAAAGGACAAAACTCAGTATTAAGCGCGGTATACATTTATATTATTATTAAAACTAATTTCAAAACTTTATATTCAGCTCCGTAGCCAGCATAAAAGAAAATCCAAACATGGCTTCTGTGTATGAAGTTACCTTTGACCATCTTCATTAGCATAGTTGGTCACGTAACTGGAGGACAAGTTTGTGAAGATGTCAAAAAGACACACAGACACCACAATCAGAACCTTTCACCTCTAGGTCAGTCCCGTGAACATATTTAATCATTGTCACCTTCGATCATCCAGTACAACCTTAAACGCTTCCCCAGGTATAGTTCACACCTGTTGTTGCTACCTGATGGTCTCGGGTTTTTGTTGGTGTTTTTTTTAGGGGGTGGGGGGTCACATCATGCCGTTTTTAAAGCTTGTTTGGTCGTTTCGACGAATCAACAAACAAAACTTGATGCACGGACTTCCTTCCATATTTGGTAATAATTTTAACCACTCTGTATTCTTCTCGCTGACCCGTTCAACCAGACCGCTTTTTCATCAACAACTTTCCCAAGGCCGCATTGTGAGGGCCTAATAAACCATGCGTACGTGCATGTTTTGCCATCCCTAAAGAATTCAACAGCCATCAAAGCGGTTAGCGACTCGTTTCGGTAGGCCGAATTTAACCTTAATAGTCACCCCGGGTCATGTTTTAATTCACATGTTTTCTCAATTTTCTGTCAGATTCAATATCATTATTTTATTTATTTGTGAGTGGTTTAAACGTTTCAATTGCGTGGGCAGTGAGATAATTGGAATCCTATACATTTCTCCCTTGATGACGGCCAAGAAGTTACTAGTCGAACCGTCGAGTAATCCCAAGGCTCTTATCAGAATTAATCTTAGAGAAAGAATACAACGTGTCACCGCGAACCCTTAACAGGTCTATATTATACACATTAGCGACATCACAGCCTCGAACTTTATACCAATTGGCTGGCAAAAGTACAAACAGCTAACGCTCAACTTTCTAAGACATCATAACGCTTGTAGCGGTGCGTTTGGGCTCGGTTCAAACTAAAATGTCACTCCAAACGATAACAAGAAACTCTCAGAATTCAAAAAGGAACAAACTCATCGTCTTATAGGGCCCTGGATGACCGCATGTATAAGCCACTCACGCCATCGCATATTATTAGCACTTCGTTAATGTTATGATTATCAGCTCTATTTACCAAAAATCATGGCAAGCATTCCAAACGCATAAACTCTGTATACACAGAGCACAGTTTTCTGCACTAAATCCATACCACATGGGAATGTCCAAAAAGAGATGCAACCAGGAGAACATCTTAAACAATAAGTTACCAATGTAAAACAATCACCTGTAGATCAAAACTCACCTCAAGATATTGGGGCTATATGATGACCACGATTTTCCCACTCGGCTATAAGTTTTAGCACAAATCATCAATCCGGAATGCCTCCTGATCTTCGGTGAAACCCCCTTATAAAGCCTTAATTTTGTTGGTCACTGACGCTAGAACAATCACTGATTGGTTAATTTACGGTTTCACGGAATATTTATACAATGTGAGTTTGAAATATCGTTACTATTGGTCAGTTTATGAATGTCTTATATTCCTCACCTCCTGGAGTGGTGTGCATTAAGATTTCTCTGACAAAGTATCTTTTCCTTGTTCTCCTTGAATGTTCAACTTTCAAACTTGACCCACAACGTCACTGTTAAGGTCACGACTTGGGACTAGCAGTCCTTAATGGATACTAAACTTTTCCATGACCCATAGAATAATTGACCAGAAGGTTGTGGACAATCCCTGAAGACGATGGGGGATTTTCTTAGAATTTACCAAAACTAAATTTTCAGTTGACCTTTCTTAATAATTTGACAATAATATTGTTGTTACCCTTGTGTTTGGGAACATATGGACATACCTATTAACTTTGGTCATCAGTTTTGTGCGCTCATAGTGGTTGGAACCTTTTGTTATAGGAAAATTGGGTGAGGTTCTGCCAAATTTCTTCGAAAATCTAGAAGACAAAGATTCTATTTTGGAGGGTAATTCCTAATACTTGACATCACATTGTTTTACGTCAGTTTCCAAAGTTGGGCAAACTTTGGTTATTATACGGAAATCAGTAAACTGTAGCAAGGATCAGTTAAACGAAGAAAGGTGAATAAAAATATAAAAAACTTTTGTAAAATAGAATGTGCCTGTCCCGCGCATTTTTCGAAATGTGTAACCATTCAAAAATATTCTTTGGTTTTCGTGTGAAGTAAACAAAACTGCACACCAGTGGGTCGAATACGTTTGGAAAACCATACCGGTGTATCTAGTGGCCCTGAGAGCAGAGGTGTAAAGCTTACACACGGTGTCATAAACGTGGCTTACAAACCAATCACTCTCTCCCCTTTGGAATTGGAGGCCGGGGTTCTTTGGAGGGGCTTTGTCAAATGTAAGAGAAACTGTGTCAAGGTTTCTTCATACGAAAATTGAAAGTCTGGGTCAGTCGTTTAGAAGGATTGTTGTAAACAAAATGTCCGGGGAGTGGGGGGTACGCAAACTTTAAACAAAAAAGTGTTGTAAAGTGTTTTTACCCAAGGTGAAATGGCCGGGAGTGGACCCCATTTGCAAATAAATCGTGTGTGGCAATATCGGACTTAACAAAATACCGTTTTTAGTAGGTTTTGAGTTTCGTTCCCGGGGGCAGTGAGTTTTCGCGGTTGTTGCTTTACGATTGATTGAGTTTCTGTTTGTGTGTGGGCACAGTAACAATAATTGTAGGTCAATTTTAATAGATTGTATTGAGAAATATTGGATCAAAGGACAATTGATGATAGTTCAAGTCGTTTGATAAGAAGTGACACACGCATATAAACTATGTCGAAGTATTTGTTATCGCAACAGTGCCTTAATTCGGCACCCTGTGATATACACAACTATTTCATGATATTTTTTTATGAACAGGTATTGTGTGAAATCTGAGTTCATCAAACTACAACCAGCCTTCAACATGAACAACAACTCGTACATGTGGCCGAACAAATCGTCCTCTATCGAGACCGACATGAGGGGTCAGTGTAGAGGTCAACGTTGCCTGAACATCTGACGTCACACTTCAAGGCTCGTGAAATACGCCACAGATCTGCTGTCGTTTTGAGCCCACGTCCATAAACACGTTTGACCTCACATCATTGCTTATGGCTTTCATGGTCCTGGAGATTCGCAGTTAAACCCGACGTACATGTATATACACAAAGCGTTATCCTTGCGGTAAGGACGGGACCAGTCTAGGGTCAATGCTCTTGGAAAGCATTGATGTGCATGAACGTTGAGGGCCCTCTTCACAGTGCAGACGATGTGCCGTACGACGTCACCAAACCGACAAGCGAAGAGCTGAAAGTGCGCCCTCTTCTTTTAGTGCAGAAAACACCGAGCCCATTAAGCCCACGTCCTGAAATGTCAATCAGAAGAGAAACCAAAGTGGACCTTCATCCTTCCCCACCAAGGCCATGGTAAGTAGAATTTTCTTTTAAATCATTTAGATACCTTGGCGTGAAATAAGGGAACCCTGGCGTAAACAAATCACACCAAAAGGTTTCGGAACCCGTACAATACGAGCGCCCTGACTCCAGTCCTACACGCAATCAGACTCAAGGTGGCAAAATCTTACCCCATTAAAAGTGTATTTTGACAGCTACTTAAGAACACAACCATCTGTGTCATTGGTGGAACAGGTCACGTGATTGCATACATCAAGGATGCATTGCACGTTTATATCCTTGTCATTCTGGAAGTGCGCCCTCATAGGCTACACACAGTTGTTTTTGGAGAGGCTTGTCTGGCCTTGGTGGCAGCAGACCTACCTTATGAGCACATTATTCTAGGAATAGGTTACATCGGAATCGGAAAACAAACATTCTTTTTCGATCTAGGGTCCTTGAAATGGCCGGCACGGTTTAGCGATCGTTTCAAATACCCTTTTGTGTGTGGTGGTTTTGTTGTCTATACATGGAATGTCATTTCAAGTTTGAATATTTACGAATAAGGAAATAGAGTAGGCGACATGGTCCAACGGCCGTTTAAAACCTGCAGGATTGTGGCCGTACGATAAAGGACGCAGCTGCCACGACAACCAGCCAACAAATTACGATCCAGTCATTATTTGGACAGTGGCCAGTGGCCTAAAGCTATCTAGTTGCCTTTTGACTTTTGGACCAATCCTAAACCACTTAAAGCTTACGTCAGTTCAGTTTTATCTATAGACAAACCATCGGGTTTGTATGACCGGTGCCCGTCTCTCACCTGACGGATATAAGACAGTAGTGATATGGTTTATGTTCGGTCTTGCTCTAGTTGACATGAAGTTGTGTACTATCGCCCTCTGATGACGTCAATCTGTAACAGCGACCGCATGAAATATTGGGCCCTGCTATTACAGTCTCCATTTAATTGATGTTTGCTATTCAAACACTTCATTTCTGGGTCACATGGAATTATTTATAACGAGCACAAAGGAAACTGGGCTGATGTTCTACATACCACATAATTACTGTCAACAAAAGTATGGATGAGTATTGATGCTTATATACTATCTATTGAAATGTAACAATGATACAACGTATGTTTACATAAGGTAATTGTATACAAACCAGTCTTAAATAACAAGAGGTAACCGTAGACCCGTTGCCGCCATAGCGTATACAGAAATAATGATATTTAAATATTTAATCAAGTGATATTAGCGTAATACCATTACTTAATTATGTGTTATACCATGGTTTGATGCTTTTAGTTTCGCAATTATTATGGAAACCTAAACTGTAAAATACTTTTTTGAAATTATTAACTGCTTTTAAAATATTTAGAAAGGAAAGCCGAAGATTCAGCGTTCTCTCTATAGCTCTTTAAACAAACAGTACAATACATAGCAATTGAGAAAAGTACATAAAAAAACAGAGTGTACCACACAACACCAAAACAAACAAACAAACAAACAAACACCCTCCAAAGTGGTGAATTCAAATTGTATTTGAAAATACATTAATCATCAGATCTTCTGGTTACGGTGTGTTGCTTTTTGATTACGAGAAATATACAAATAAATATTATTAACACTAAACATTTTCTACCTCGCTAGGTTTAAGAGGTAAAACTGTCTCTGCATCGAAGAGAGAGTTTCTACCTAGCCATAATTTATTATACAGTTACAAATGTTTAACCGTATGATTCGCATGTTTTATCCATAATGGCGTACGCCTTTTAATTTGCCATTGCAATTATCAATATTTTAATTGAAAAAACTGCTATCGTGCAACAAATACATATTTCATACATTAAAACAATATTTGACTTAGATATTCAAAGTTGTCAGCATTGACGCACTCTCTATACCATAAATAAACATTTCATGAAATATCTTGACAGAGGTACTTGTGGAGTTTGAAGATAAATAAAAGACTGAAAAACCTTCATGAAATTTATACACAGTGCGAGAGCGTGGATTCGAGCAGGTTTCTTAAAACGTACCCAGGTTTGAAACCCAATTAGTGACACAAGAGATTGATTGACCACACAGTAGCCGTGTATCTTCGGGTATCGGTTTCGAACCCCTGAGCGAGAATCGATTCTGCTATAGACGAGAGAGCCACGCGCAACACTTTACTACTCGCATATCGGTTAGAACAAAAACCTTACGGGGAATTCAATGTATAATAGTCTTGCATAAAATGAGCATGGCGTTAAACCCAACCTGCAGTTCTTTCTTTTGAAGTTTCCAAGATCTTAGAGAGAAATCCACGTAATTGTTGTTTTTAACAACTGGACGGTAAAAATGCTTGTTATCTTACTTTGATAATATCGAAAGAGCCATCTAGACCATTTTTTGCGTTATTTAGCTTGAGCCTTTATTCCAGGGTATTCTACGATTTATACATTTGTGACGTGTATTTTTGGCTGAGCCATCTGAGTTTTGGGTTCGACTCCCTTTATGGTGTCACCGGTGTCCTGCAAGAAGACACTTATGTTTAATTCACTAAGAATGCTCGTTCTTGTGGGTGAGTTATCGGTGTGTTAGGTTCGAGTCCTGTTTGTGACAATTACGTCCTTGAGCAAGACATACATTTGTATTCCGTCACACAGACTGCTCGTCCTTGTGGAAACCAACGGAGTGTACGGGGTGAGAGTCTCGTACGTGATACTTGAATCTTTGTGCAAGACACATAATAGTTTGTCATCGCACAGAATGCTTGTCCTGATAAATGAGCCAATGTAGAATGGGGATTCCAGTCCCTTTCGTGACTCTTGAATTGTACAAGACACGCATTTGTTTCTTATCTCACAAACTGTTTGTTCTGAGGAATTAGCCAATGGAGTGTTGGGTTCGAGTCCTGTTCCGGACACTTGCGTTCTTGTGCAAGACAAATCATAACTTTTCATCACACAGAGCGCTCGTCCTGCATGGTGGCTATAGACAACGGAGTGCATTGGGTTCAAGTTCATTTCGTGTTGTATACGTCCTTGCTCTTGTGTTTGTTGAGGATAATATCATGGGTTTTTTTCTTCTCACGACTGGAGATGGCACTGAATATATCTTAACACACACAAGTAAAACAAACATTAATGAGATTAGTGTATTATGTGTAATAGAACTTAAACACTCCGGGGATTTCCGATTCACACTTCATCTACGAGTCTTTTGGGGGAAAACATCTTTGAATCGCTGGGACCTTGGAGGTATCCGGAACCAAGACAAGGGACAAGATATCAACAAACCTTGCCGGCAGCTTTTGTTTTTTTTACCCAGCTAGGGTTTTTGTTCTGTAACACTGCCAAGTCCATTCTTGAAAGAGAGAGAGAGAGAGGGGGGGGGGAGACTACGTTGCAACGCTTTTCCCGGTATCTCCTTTCTTGTAGTTACGTCCGGCCTTTGGGTAAAATCCAGTGAGTATGTGCGCTATACACAATAGACACTTTGCCTCCAGAGGCCAGAATCTCTGGCTTAATTATTTATTGATAACAACGCGCCGACCATTCGTAAATTTAATGACTCCCTTAGCCCACCGCGTGTTTCTTTTTGACAAACCAGCGGGAAAATAACTTTGTTGTCATCAACCTAGAAAACCACAGTCGGTGTCTCTACTCTGCGTGAGGTGATCCGGGGAATTTAATAAACACCAGAGCATTTGTGCTTGTTCCCTTCATTAACTGATTTCTTCAGGAAAATGGAAAGGGTGAATCTCAGAATTTTTAATAAACACAAAAAGCATGTAGGGATGTTGGCTAGCTAGCTCCCCCACTGCCCCCATGAATCAATTAAGATATGGAGAATGATCCACTCTATAGATGGAAGATGTAGTTCAATTATTGTCTGTAGCGGAGGCTTGGGGAGATTTGCATCCGGGCTTATTCACAACGTCCTCTTTGATCGGCAGCTTTCTGTGAAACGGGCCCATCGAGTGTAGCAGTGGGAATTCCGGACGAAACGAGGCCATCTCCTGATCACCTCTTTAAATTGACGGCTTGTGTGTGTGGTTCAAGGGTTAGTAATTACATGGAACGTACGTGTTGATGAGATTGTTCAATCCGAATGCTCTCTCTGTATACGTCAAGGAACCAGACTTCAAGTCCTATCACCTATTTCACAAAACACTTAACGTTATGTTAGGAAAAGCCCCCACACTGTCACATAAGTGTTTTTGTTGGGCGACGTGTCATCACATTTTACTTAGCAATTAAGATAAGTTCATTGGCTAAGTCGTCCTCGGAATAACTTGACTAGGTATGAGTGTTTGTTTGGACTGTATTGAGTAAAAACTATGAACAAATCTGAGAAAAAGGTGGGTTGAGGTGGTTCTTATTAGAAAATGTATAATTTGTAACCACTCCTTTTGAGGTAGTATAAACATTCTGAGAGTTATTTCACTTCGAAGTAATGTTATGGAAAAATAATTATGTAAGTGTTTATCCAAAAAAAATATTGATTTCGAGAAACGTTACTGCCAGAAACGTTTCTCTGATGCCAATGACCAATTATTCTTCCTGCTTGAACTAAACCGCTAAAGATTTTCGGCGACATCTCAAAAACGCTACAACCTTTGGAATTTGTATAGTTTGTTATATCTGCAGTTACATAGGATAACAAAAAATGAGGTGGTTACAAAATGGGTATACTTTCCTTAAAAATATTTACAATTATACTCGTTATTCTCTATCATACCTTTATCTTTTTGCAAATTGGGATATAGTTCTGTGTGCTTGCACACTGGGAAATAATTGTCTTGTTTCCTAACATAACTTCTATGATAAGTTGTCTGAATTTAATTGATATGGATGGAACATCTATAACGTGTGTCAGACTGAATATCATCAACACTCCTTTGTATGGAAAACAAAATGTGACGCCCTTCCTCAACACGAGTCATTCTAATAACATCTCAATTTGAGAAACGAGATCGATACCGCGTGTGTTTAGAAAATACCTGAGAATTATTTACCACCTTCCTGAGGTCTTGGGGCCATTAAAATATTGAGCCGAGCGAAGAGGAGATGTTGGATGTCCTCGGGATTTTATATAATGTTTTTTTTTATTTAACCTGTTTTATAGAGAGCTTGAGTTTTTTTAGAGAGGAATGATCGATATGAGAACATGGGAACACATGTTGTCGTGCTTCCGATGGACTTAAAGCAGACGCAGACCTAGGGGTTGGGGGGTTCCTAAAGGGGTTGGGATTGGGTAAAGTAAGCGTGTGTATCCGTTGACACTGATAACCTTAACACAAAGATATCACAGCCCAATTTCGTAAAGCTGTTAAGCAGAAGAAAACGAATTGCTTGACAAATGTATTTGCTAAGCATAAATTTAGTAGGGCACCAGACGCAGCAATGTAAACTTATATTATTTGGCTGGTAACCTTTTTCCGCTAAGCAATCTTTGTCTGTGCAAAGCAAGTGCTTTATCACTTTAGTCTTGAAACTAATGTATGGTATCATTGAATGGAGCAAAACAAATCTTAAAATGTAATATTTGAAAAGCTCAAGTCATGAATAATTCGAGAATGTTTTCCATTGGGCTAAACCACAAACGGCCGCGCTGCAATGTATACCTCTATCTATAAGCGGCACCTTTCAGAGATTGGTGTTTACTTGCATAACTGCATACGGCTGATATTATGCGGAACCGTCGACTTGTTCCATTTGAAATATTATTATACCAACATCGTCAGACGTTTACTCAAGTGTGTGTTTTGGGGCGAGTTCCAAATCGCCCAGACCGAATCTCATCACAAAGCAACAGACCTTTGGTGCTCAGTTTCGTCTGTGATGTTATTGTCAAAGTGTCATCAGGCGAAAAAGGCTGATATTAAATCCCTTGTTGTGCTTAGTTAACCAAGTATCGGCATGTCAAGCTCTCTGAAGGCATGCATTGTACAGCATTGATTACGTTGCACGTTGAATGGCTGTGGATGGCAGAACAGATTGATCAGCAGTGAGGTGGGCGGGACCAATGTTGCTCATCGCCTACACGTGATGATCACAGACAGACAACGTGATGATGTGGGGGAAACACATCCTATCCTGCACACGCGAAGACTCTTTCACCATTTACACACTGTAGATGGAACGGTGAGAGGCGGTGGTGAGTCAAACAACCAGACTATACCCATGGTGACTCCACAGCTGGTGATTTTAGAGTGGTGTTCGACTCTTGGTTGTTGGAATCGAAGGATTGATGGAAAGATAGGAAATGATTGCACGATGAAGTAGGCTTTTTATATACCACGCCATGCGAAGGGGAAGCAACACCAGGTGTCACAATTGGCGTGTTATGGAGGAAATGCACATACGGAAACCCCGTAGGATGAACCGGGTGGTCAAACTCTGATATTCTTCAAAAACATCGCGGTGTCCCTTTATTTGATTTCTGTTTTCCGATTCGTTTTACGATTCGGTGGGAAACCGATATGGACGAGTTTGAAATAGTTTGCACCTGCCGAGGATTATTTTGTTGTGGGGATATTATTTGACATTGATGTCAGCAAATGTCAACCATGGCAAATAGACAAAATGAACTGAAACACAAGCCACGGCACCTTTTACAGTGATTTATACAACCGGTAAAAACGGAAACGATCGCAAACAAGAACAATTTAGATGCACTAAGGTAGCCAGGAAAAGTCGTGTGAAAACACAATTCTTGTTTTCGCTGTTTTGCTGGCGAAACATGCAACTCCGCGCCTCGTATTCGCCAATTCTGAAGGCGTTGGTGTCCGGGGAGAGAAGTGGTGGTCTTTCAAACCACTCCATGCGAGGCAACGTAGGATATAATCTAGAAGAAGGGGACGTCGTGTCTGATGCGGCTACTACCGGTGGTGGGGGCTATAGCTTGGACGCTGGAAGCAATGACTCGTCCACTGTGGAGGTGGGCCCCCACCTCACCGTCGCAGAGACGGTAGCCATTGCTCTTGTACTTTCAACTTTGATCATTCTATCCATCGTCGGCAATGTATTGGTGTGTGTTGCTGTAGCCACCGAGGATAAACTCCGAAAGACGGGTAACTCATTCATCGTGTCGTTAGCGATGGCGGACCTTCTTGTGTCGATACTTGTCATGACGTTTGGCATGGCTAATGATCTGCTTGGTTATTGGGCTTTTGGTCCCGAGTTTTGCGATGTTTGGATCTCGTTTGACGTGATGTTTAGCACTGCGTCCATTCTGAATATATGCGCCATCAGTGTGGATCGGTATCTCCATATTAAGAAACCATTTGCTTATTATCGATGGATAACTAACAAACGCGCTGTGATTGCAATAGGTGTTGTTTGGATTATGTCTGCTTTGGTGTCATTTTTACCGATACAACTCGGCCTTCATAAGGGTTTTGGTGGACCGGCTGTTTCGCCAAGTACCCCAGCACCCGTCCCTGATGACGTACTGGTCGCAAGTAATGCCTACATCTGCATGCTGGATTTGAACCCGACGTATGCAGTGGTGTCCTCTACGATCAGTTTCTTTGTGCCGTGTGTGGTAATGATCGCCATCTACACCCGGATCTTCAGCGCGGTGAGGGAGCGGGTACGGAACGCCCGGATGGGCAGACTGGGTAAGATCGACAATCCGGACTCGTCCTGTCACGGCAACCAAGCTGCCTCGGACCACAAGGCAGCTGTGACACTCGGAATAATCATGGGGGTATTTTTAATCTGCTGGGTACCTTTTTTCTCCCTGAACATCATTACACCGTTGTGTGACAAGTGCGATCCCTCACCTGCTCTCCTCGCCACCCTAACGTGGCTAGGGTATCTCAACTCCACGCTCAACCCCATCATATACAGCATCTTTAATCGGGACTTCCGGGAGGCCTTTAAACGAATCCTCGGATTGAACTTCATCATGAGGAAGATCAGAGAAAGAAAGGCTGGCTTATTGAACTCCAACAGTCCTAGAAGCAGTATTGAAAGCAGCGTGGCGTACACCAATGGGAGGCGAGCAGCACCTACTCCCCAGATCGACCCGGAAACGCAGGTAGCTCCCGTGTCGAGCCTTCCCAGAGTGGATTACATCTTCGATAGAATCACATCATGCTGACAAGCCGTTTACTATTTACTGTACACTTAACATATGACAAAGTATTGAAGCTGGTGGTGGGAAGCATTATTTTGTATCAAGAGTATCTTTTTAGAGTAATGTTTTAGTTTTCTATGTAACAAGCGATGGGTGACTGGTATGCGTTGTTTGTCACGAGTGTGTAAGCAAAAGTGTAAACAGCAAAAATGTAAAGTGGCTTAGTATTTTTTGCGGGCTAGAAACGAATGATTTAGCATTACCAACAGCCTTTTTTAACAGCCATGAAGTATGTAAGATTTAAATTACAAATTGGTAAGTCTAAGAATACTTTGAAGACGTTGAGCCAAAATGAGTCAGGTTCTTGCAAACAAAGAATTTGCAAAATGTTTTGAAAATAACATTTATTTGGTTTGTTTTTAAAAAGGGCTTCAATGTTGAATTAAGTTTTGTCATTCACTCATTATCTAAAACATTGGGACCTTATGAAAGTGGAAACAAAATGCAAGTCTTTAACCTTCATTTAGATATCACTGTTTTGGTAAAAACGCTGCAAGGGTGCAAAAACACGTTTGATGAAAATGCCCTCTATGCTACTTTTGGTTGTATGACGAATTTTCCTTATAAATATGTCGAATACCTGCCAATTTACAAGACAGGGCCACCAACTCTCTCCCTTTTTCACCGGCAAATCATGATGGCCTCAATACGAGCATGCCTGAATTCAAATGCTCCTTTTCCTTCAAAACGCATTGGTGAAATGTTCACTTTGGTTGTATCCTGAGTTTTTTAATATTAAAAGCTGGTGTACATGTATATACACGAATGATCATTGATATACCACACATCTAAGATTGCTCAACCAGACCAGTGTTTTAAACAAACTGTACAATTATTTAATGATTACACCCGCAATTAGCGAAGATTAGTTATTCATTCATGAGTTTAAGCTGGTCAATTAATTCAACCGAATGCACGGTTTCGCGATTTCTAATTGATATTTTATATACTTAAACATCATTCATAAAACATCTCGGCACGAAAACACTAATTACCTCTGGAGTATCGCGTTGTATGTAGATGACAAACCGTTTTGACAGTATAATTCATCGGTGGTTAACTTATTTAATTAGATACATGGACTAATTAGTTAACGGATACACAGTGATCTAATAAGGCGGGGTGTCTTAATCGAAAAACATCCGACTCTTATCAAGACAAATTGCAAATGAATCTGACCTGATTGTTAGTGTCTTCGTTCGATGCATGCGTTGCATGTTTTTTTTTATAGTCGTAACTCAATTGCAAACCGCACTAATTGAAACAAAAAACAATAATGCAAATGTTGGGCTCTCTAATACCCACGCAATGTTGTGAATAAAATTGAGTCTCGCCTTGATCAATGTGAAAGCAATCAATAAGTAAACCATGAATGCCAAAACGCGATTTTAACAAAAAATTATAATGACAAAGGGTAATTTTTTAAGGAAAAAAATCCACATCACTGAAACAAAAATACACAGTTACTAATCCTGATGTTGTTGTTATTGTTATTATCATTTTTTTTTTAAATATAAATCTGTTGATAGTGAAATCCCTAAAAGATTTGAACTGTAACCATTGGGCCACAAAGTAGAAAGAATTGTAATAAATCTTGAGTTTAAGATGTGGGTTGGACCACAACTAGAACCTTATAGGGACTAATACGAGGCTTCGGTCTAAGATGAGGGTTCGAACCGGGGTCGACGGAGATGAAAGGCAGGGTATAAACCCCGAGGCCAACCTGAATGCCATTTAGCGACTACGGGACAAACAGAAGAAATAACTCTAATGTTTATGCATGGTTGTATTGTAAACACGCGGCTTTCTTATTGGGGTAAAAACACTTGTTTTCAAAGTCAACTGTCAAGTATGTTGGAAAAAAATTACAAAAAAAACCAATGATGTTGCTTATGAAATGTAATCCACTGTATTGACACATGAATCGAGATTGCTTCAAGCGTTTGGAGGAAAACAAATCTCAAAATGCTGCGTTCTTGTTGTTTGCTGTTAGAAGTATGGTAGTTATTAATCTGGAAATTTTGTGTAAAAAGTCAAGTGGAGTGGGAAATGACTATTTTTAATAGCAATGACTATTTTTAGTTTTTCGCTCATGTTAAAATGATGGCACGGCCAGCTGAGTATTGCGTTGATTACTCAATACCTAACATATTTTGTTTCCATTTTTTGTTGTCTTGTATTGGTTTTGAAAGAGCCATTGGGATTTTCTTGCAGAGGAACACCACTTGTCTCCCGGTGTTTCTTATAAAATAAGAAGCAAAAAAAAGATGCAATCTCAAAGATAACCATATTCCGAAAACAGATCAATAGGAATGAGGGTTATGAATTACCTTGCGACATACCGGTAACTAGTAGCAACGACACCCCGCTACGAAGCTTGTTTTCATCCAAACAACGACGACATACGTAAGTCCGTGTTGTGCTTGTATAATTGGACAAAATCGCAGACTAATTGCTGGTCATATTCTCTGCTTATCTCCACTTAAGATTTTGTCTCTTTTACAAAATGTATGACCAACTGAGATTTTCTTCTTCAAACACAAAAGGGGCTTTTGAATCTGATCTCATGTATAAGATTGTACGTGATGGGTTGTACAGCCGTCTTGAATAGATCTTGAACTGATTGTGCCATTCGCCAGTAGAAGTGGCTTTTTATTCTGATTTATAAAAGGCATCCTTACAAGCGTTATGATTCTCTTAAAATATAAAAGTCCAACAATTAAACATTTTGAACCGCCTTTAGCGCTCCGATTGGTCCTTGAGGGACACTTCAATCTAAAAACTATTCTGACATCTGATCAGTCGGAGGCAAATAATTGTGTTGACGGGTCTGGCTTTAATCCCTACTTAAGAGTACGTTTGCTGGGAAGTTATCACTCCCCATTACTTGAATTATTCATTGAGTAAATTAAAAGTGAATTGGTGTTTGTTGAGTAAACGAAGGTCCCGAATGGACCATGTGAAGGGTTCCCAGTGGCAGAGTCATGGGGGAGAGTGAACCGTTCTCAGGGTTGCACTGACCGGGGCCAAGTTGCGTAGAGCTGCTTAGCAACTTTCTGCTAAGCAATAGACCAGACACAGATTGTACTTGGTTCTTAGCATGCTAACCTTTTTTCCGGTGAGCATAATTTTGTATGTGCTAAGCTACATTATGCGCTTTGGAAAATTGGGCCATGGTGTTCGAGTCAGAGATGATTCCGGGTTTACTTGACCCCCGCCCCCCCCCCCCAAAAAAAAAAAAAAAAACCGAACGGAAATTGCTGGCTCTTAAACGGGCACTTTTCGTCAGGTCAGTCCCGGCCCGGAACGGTTTTGGAATAGACAAAAAAGTTGAGAGTTACTAGTTCACCTTTCCCATTTGTGTATTACAAGTCATGGACAACGTGCTTATTTAAAGGAGTAAAGCGAGTGTGTACGTAGGTTGAAACACTGAGTTTGCTATGCTTGAATGTTTCAGTTTGTGTTTCGAAATTTGTGGAAATGTGAGTGGTTGGTTTAACGGTATTGTACATTATTGATGATGATAATGATGATAAAAAACAATCAAACAAAAAAACTCCCCGGCGACAAAACAAACTGAAAATAGGGCAATTTATTGCAACTTCATATACCCATACTCATAATGATAAATTAGTTAGTTTTAAATATTAATGAACGTTTATTTTTGCCAAACAAATTCTTTGAAGACCACTCTTCAGTGGTCAGGAGCTCCGAAATACCGAAATATTATGCATAATACAACATGCACTAATGACGTTGTAGTCATGATCAGATGAATTATACCTGTAAATAACATGATTTTGAATACTGTGTACAGTCGGTGTCTTTTTATTTTATTTACTACATCATGGAGACAGAAGACAAGCAAGTCAACATTCTTCATACGTCAACCTTTTCACAAACCAATGATTGAGGGTGGGAGGGCATTAGTGAGCTTGATGTATGTATGAGGGATCGAGGGGACTGAGTGATCGGTGCCAGGAGGGCCAGTCTGAGGGTCCAATAGATGGCAGTAGAGCAAACGGTCTCCACGGGAGATCCAAGGAGAGGGTTGTACCACAAGGGTATTTGCGTGGATTGGAAGAATGTAAATGAAGAGGCATGAGGGAATGAATGTTGGACATCTCCAGATAGGGATGCGAATTATGTGAATTGGTGCGTTTCTTCCATGTACTGTTTGGCGTGTATATAGATGGAATGATAAGAATGATAAAGGAGAAATTAATGAGATAATAGGGGAAAGGGGTTGCTGCTGCAGGGTGCCTTTCCGAAATTCTGGGATCTGGTCCCAGTAGCCATGTTCAAAGTGTGACGTACAAAACTTAAATCTTAACCTTTACCGAAGCAGAGGCAAAAGGATTGCAAAACATTGACGTATGATTCCCTTTAAACATTCAAGGATGTGTTCAGGTGGTAGCGTTGAGAATGATGACAATTTAAAGAGTGGGTCTAAAAGCGTATAACCTGATTCGTAGAAATTGTATGCGAACCTGTCTGTGGCAGTTCTGCAGACGTGACCTAATGCGACTGTGTGTTTAAAGGTATTATTCAGGATTGGTAAAGATACAAACAAAATTCCGTCTGTAAAGCTGACTGATTATTAAATTCATATACCAGAATGTTTGTTCTTTGAAATAGTTCCCCTCTGAAATTAATTTGTATATGAAAACATCAAAAACACTCGAGCTGATTTCAGTTGTGACAATCAACATTGAGGACACACTGGAAATTGTGCATGATTTCCCACTTTTTTTCTCCTGACTCCCACAACGAGTTAAGGCCAAACTAAAACTGGGTTGTTCTTTCATGTGCTATGGTTGATAACGCAAAACATGAACACTGTCTGCTCCACCTATCATGTAGTAATAGTATAGCTTTGAAGAAGACTGCTAGGATGACAAAATGTTTAACTTGGTGGGTTTGTTGAGAACAGGAGTAATTGATGAACTGTGTGATTTTGTGTCTTCGTTCAAAACACAATAATGTATCAGAACTTTCTCCTTTAATCCCAGATGAAGTTATTAGCAGTCCGCTGTGGACATGTCCACTAACAAAACTGTTTGGATTAGCGGCCAGTTTCGATGGGGGAATTCTCAAAACACTTACTTCAGTTTGACGGAAGACTGCCGCACTTAAGAACAACACTGGTTTTAAACAGAGAATGAAAAGGCCTATTATGGTACAGTGAATGTGGGATGACGCGATATGACAAATGAGGGGAGAGGGATAAAAATGAGATGGAAACTGTGTCAATTGACTGCGAGGACAAATAGGGTGCACTCAAAGTGAAGAAGAATCAATAAGAGCCGTCATTACGAGGAAAAAGGAAGCAATGAATGGAGATGAATTGAGGGGGAAAGGTGCGATTAAGGGTGAATTAGGACGAGGATAACTGGAATGAGGACATCTTGGAAAAAGCAATAGGCAGTGAGTCGTGTTCGATTGTTTTGGGGGACAATTTTTTCCCGGTAGTTTAAAACTGGGAAATGACATGGATGAACATTTTTGTGAAGATTGTTGGGATAGAGTGGTGAGGAAAAGGAGTATACGTCGTGTACAATTCTAGAAACCAGCAAATAATATGTATAACTGAAGAGTATACGATTGGTGTCTTATATTTACGATTGTCATGTTCGTTCATGTTCACTGGGATGAAAAGAGGGCAGTTATAGATTGGTTAATAGGTGCCTGCTTCTAAGCAAAAGCTCTACTGATCTTATGGGATGTAAACAAATCAAAAAAACAATGCAGTACTGTGCCATTATCAAAATATCATTTACTTGTATCTAACTTTAACCCAGAACTGCGTGGCAGCTAATTGCCTCAAGCCATATAGAGCCATCTCATTTTATATGCCGCATTTCGCCCACACACCTTGTGTTATGTGCCGTGAATATTACTCGGGCATCCTCAATATTGAACATTTTAGTAAATATTTCACGTGCAAACACCGGAGCGGCATTTCACCAATGGGTTTAGGGTGTTAACTTGCCCTTGACAAAATCGGTCAGATGTGACAGATATTGTGAATGTTCCTAGTCACGAGAAAGTCCCGTGCCCCCCAATACATCCACTCAATCAACAATCCTGTCTCTCCCACTAATAGCTATGGCAACCGTTGCTAGGAATGTCGAGTATAGATACTTTGTGTTTTCTCTGATATTATTTGTTGCCTTTGAAGTTCCGTACAATAATGCCTACTTAGCCAAAATAAGCGGGAAACCAGTCTACTTGGTACAAGTGACATGGTATTTTGGCTGGTTACCCCTTTCTGCTCTGCAAACTTTGGTTGTGCAAGCTCCATGAAATTGGACCCTGGTATTAAAGAAGGATGTCCGTATAGTTGAATCTCCAGGGTGGGGGAGTCCGAATATGAAGCAGGTGAAATTGTTCACGTCTTATTAGGTTTTACCTAACGGCAGTCATCTTATTGTTCTCTCAAAAACCCGAACGAGACTCAGAAGGGCAAAATAGGTATGGCTCCCAGTCTATACTCTTATTGCTGTTGTGTTAATACGGGATTATGACGACGGTTATGAAAGTCATTTCATGACTTTTTGTTTCTTCTCTCATGCAAAACAAAACCAGAGAAAGCAAACTAAGTCTGGCTCCCTTTTTAAGCTGCACAGATAGACCGTTTTCTTATTACTGTTGGGTAAAAGGAACATGAGGGTGATGGATTGGTTTGGAAGTGGGATTTATTCATATTTGACTTGAGAATAGTTTGATACGATGTATACAAGGTTGTGTCGTTGAATGTATATAGAGAGTCTGGAGTTTGTTTGATACGATGGCCCTGAATGTACATCGCAAATATGTTGCGATTAACGATGTCCCTTCATGTCCAACATAGTAAGACTTGAAGACTGAGTGCTGGAATGTATAAGATGGCGGGAATACTAGAAAGGGATGAGACGAGTTTGACAAAGGAATGCTATGGTTACTTATGAGGGAGTGAGTTAGTGGGATTTGAACTATGGCCCTTTCGAAACCACGGCTTTGCTCCGTCCTATCGTCTGAAGCTATGAGTGCGTACGCAAAGCACGCACAATTTGTCAAAACAACCGCGGGGTCAAGCTGGCCTGAGCCGAATCTTGAACCGAAGACGTGTATTCGAAAAGACTGATGTAAAGAGAGGCAGTGGATAAAGAGTTTGTGATATGTTGGTCAGTTATATATAAGAGATTTAAAAAGGATGGATATATTGCAAGGGTAGATGAATTGAATTTAAGTAAAACTAAGAAAAACCAATCAACATGCTACACAATGCTACGGAAATATTTAGTGCGCAACGTTGCATTAGCAAAACATCGTTCGCCATTATGCGATCTGAAAGGAACTTTGGCCTTGCTGGAAGGAGTCGCACACTGAAATGCACTAACGGCTTAGATGAACCAAATTGACGAGAAAACCTTGTGAAATTAAAAATGTTGTCGATGAAATCGTTTTGTCGCTGTTCATGCCGGTCTTTAGTCGCGAACAATGTAAGTAGGTCAGATCAATCAATTGAACACACCCTTCGGCAGCCTTGCCCATCGGTTTGAGATCAGTTGAACGCATAAGTCTTTTTTAAACGGGTAGTCTCTAAAAGGGTGGGCGTTACATCTGTGGGTTAGTTGTCGTTAAAGGCAGTGGACAATATTGGTAACTACTCAAAATAATTATTAGCTTAAAACCTTACTTGGTAATGGAGAGCTGTTGATGGTATAAAACATTGTGAGAAACAGCTCTCTCTGAAGTAAAGTTCAGTTTTTAAGAAAGAAGCAATTTCTCACTTAAATATTTGAATTTGATTTCGAGATCTCAGAATTAGATTTTGAGGTCTCGAAATCAAGCATCTGAAAGCAAACAACCTTAGCAACAAAGGCGATTTTTCTTCCATTATTCTCTCGCAACTTCGACGACCAATCGAGCTCAAATTTTCACAGGTTTGTTATTTTATGCATATGTTGAGATACACCAAGTGAGAAGATTGGTTTTTGATAATTACCAATAGTATCCAGTGTCTTTAAAAGTGTGGGCGTTTCACATTAATGCCATATTATACAACAATAGTTGATGCTCATTGTTTGTACAGCTGAGGTTTATTATGGAAGGGATGGTGTTTGAAGGTGCCTTAAAGAGGTTGATGTTTTACCGCATGTTTGTGCTAGCCTATATTTCCTTAATCTGGTGAAGTAGGTCTAATGAGCAATGATGCATAACCTCGAAGATGTCAAATATAGAAGTCAAGTCTTGTAATATTAAAATTAAATGCGTGGAATTATTATATAATGGTGTGTTTACACCTTTAAAGACAAATCAGAGTAATTATTGTTATCGGGGGGGGGGGGGGGTGGATCATTTTATCTAGAACTCACATGGGTTATAAAGAGTGACAACACTAACCATAGAGTTACAGCATCAACGAAGCAGAGACAAGACAATGACTTGCTTTGAAAGGCTTTGTTTTTTGGAACCGTTCGATTGTTTTAACCTTATTTTAAATGTAGATGTATACAATAAAACTTACGTGTGAACATTTCATTTCAAAAGGTGGTCACGTTTTTTAGATATGGCCGAAAACTCGGAGTAGTTATGTCCACGCAGGAAGAATAATTCCCTAAAAGGAATACACATGTGACAAACGTTACTGAAATAACGGTTCTCAAATTTACCGAAACCTTTTTACATAACAATACTTCTAATTGAAATGTTTCTCAAAATGTTTATACTAGGCCTATCGAAAGCTGCTGAGGCTTCTAAGTCTTTGTTGCCAGTTATGTTGAAATTGATACCAAACGTAGACAATATAGCTCTCCTACAGGCAGACGTCAGACTTCATCCGTATTTTATAGGCTATTGAAGCCACGCGAAAGTTGTAAAAAAGCATGGCCATTTTTATACATATTTGATACCATGTAGGTCGTGTGTAAATCTCTGAAAACTGGTATCTTCAATTCCACAAAATGTTGATAGACCGTGTGAACTTTGTTAACAATTAGTGTGACCTTGTGCATTCTTTATGTATTCTGGCAGACAAGAAACTGTACTGCTTGGTCATAATATGGGAAAGTTTGCATTTTTTGTCATAATTTCCTCATATCCAAGAGTTATGATTTAAAGTAAAAGCTGGACAAGTTTTGAGATGTGCCCCTTTCATCATATCAAAAGTTGAATTAGAATTCGACAGTGCAATCTTCATAAAATATAAGACTTTTATGTTTTCTTCTTTAAGGCTGTGTACAAATCGTGCCTGCAGGAAGTCCAGGCTCTGTGGCTCTTTTGTAAACATGTGATGTCTCAGGTCACATCGTCTATACATTACGTTTTTTAAAAAAAGGTATCAAAGTTGTTTATATTTAACGATGGTGTTTCATACGGAATATTATCTCTAAAAACAATCTGTCTGTGTACTACCTCGGTTGGGGTATTTAGATTGATCATTGAATTGTTAATGGCTTTATTGGAACATTGGGTTGGCCTTGCTTCTGTTTATTGATGTAATGATGCTGAGGTTATTGGACAAAAGGAATACTATGTACATATGTACATACTTGTGTGGGGCCAAGGTGTGGTGTACACCATGTTCACTTATAAACTATGACTAGTACTCCAACATAAAAATATTTGAAAGACTTATAGTCGCTTGAAATAAAAAAGACAATTATTCATTGACTTAAGTTTGCCAACCTCTGTTCATTTTTAGGTGGTTGCCTTCCATTTGCGTAACAATATAAAAAACACTACTTGAGCTTAAAATAATGGCCTATAATTCATCCGCGGTACTGCTCCAGTTTGAAGTTTACAACCCCGTTATTGAACCTTGTAAAATGACCCCTTTGTTTATTTTACCAAAACTGGTGAAGGACTTGAAAAACTGAGCAAGGCCTGTGACATTTTGGGTAAGAATCATGGTCTTTTTTAACCCCATCCCCTGCGCCCACCCCTAAACAAAATGTTCCATATAGATTCGTTATACCAAACAACCAGGAAAACATCAAACAATTCACTTTCCATGTAAATTTTAATTCTTGGTTGATTAATATAAAAATACAATCTATCCAAAATTGAAACATCTCTACGTCTGCTTCCGCAATATATCTGTTTTACTCATTTTAATATTATGATGTAATTTGGGTCGCTGACAAAACAAAGTATTGAAAATTAAATGTAAAAGGACCTTTTAAAAAAAGACAAGGGGAAAATGATTTCAAAGATTCACCACCATGTCAAATCCGACTGTTTATCTATCTCAGTTTTCCAGTTGGTCGGACTAATCTAATTTGCCTTTCAACAAAAGGAATACATTTTGTAGGTCATCGATGACTGTAGTGAATGCTAAAGTGCTTATGCACAAAAATAAAATCCATTTGCTACAAAATAAATTTAAACCTGAAATTCGTTCAAAAAGAAATCGATGTTTTTCTAAATCAATGTTTCCATCTGTGTGCTGGTTTTTCCGTTTTCTTTTAGCCAATTTTCCCTTTTCTGATTGTAGAGTTATGTCTTATTTTCGTTTGTCAAAGGGTCGTTTATTTGTGTTCGCCTAAAATCGCAAGGGCGGACGGCCAATTTAAGGTGGGGTTGCATTGAACTGATTTTGGCTGTCGACCCAAATCAACTGTCACCAGGGGCACTTTGTCACATACATGGGGCAGAAACAGAGTTACTCCCCTTCGCAGTCCGATAGGATATGGGCATGGGTTATCCACATAGAAGCCTGGTTGGAGAGAAGCAATTATGGTTAGGTGCCTTGCTCAAGGGCACAAGTGTTTTACTGTTGAGATTTCGACAAAACAATGTGTTTCGTAGATTTTTCTTCAGCGTAAATATTGTATGTCTTTTTAGGCGGTCATCATGTAGAACGTGGTAAACTTGAAAATATTTTCGGCAAGTTTCATAAAAATCACTCGAGAACTTTGGCAAACACGGAGCCCCGCGGTCCCCGTAAGTCCAAAAAAGAAACCCAGTCCCGATAGGGTTAAAAGTGTGATTAAAATTGTGAAGATGTTTTCTAGATCAATACAGCTCGAAGAACCGGGTCACGATTTAAAAACAAAGAAAAAAATGAGCCTAAATACAAGGATATAAATTAAGTCTATAGTCAATTTAATTGTACACTCCAAATCGACATTTACGTGAGAGCAAGGCCTGAGTACCGCTGGCAAAACCGCATGCATTTCCTTCACTGTAAACACTCGATCGTTTAACAGGCGACAAACAAGGCCTAGGTACGTGCCCCATCTCAGCAAGCCATCAAATGATCTTCTCCTTCCCCTTCTTTTTTTCCATTTTTGATTTCCAATTTGGTTAGGTGAAACAACTTGCATACTCTAGCATCGTTTACGACCTCAGATCAAAGTAACGCTGTATTCATTCAGTGGTAAAATTAGTTACCACATACGGGGTGGGATAAAACAGTTGTCGCTTCCCGCCAAGCTATCTACTTAAGGTAGGGTGAAGCCGGTATAGGTATCGGGCACTCGTATAAAAATTGGATATTCATAATAGATTACTTCTGCATTGTTTCAAGGCCAGCATCGAATGAAATGCAAATTTATGTTTCTCTAATGACTTTGAGTCAAATTTACACAGGGCTTACCCGGTCTTTCATTTTAAATAAATAAGCAACTAAGCTAGATAACTTACTTTACAAAGACAATAAAACATTTCTAAAAAATGGTGGTTTTTTTGTTGGAGTTTCGAAGCAAAGCAGCCGCAACAGAACCGTGTATGACCGTTTCTTCTTGGTCATTTGATAATGTGAGTTGTTGGTTAGATTCCCACCGAAGTTGGTCAGTGCAGTGGACTATTTTATTTTCTCATACTAGGCATTCAGGATGGCTTTCAGTGGTTCCTCCTCTGCCTTTCACCTACGTGGCACCGGTTCGAATCCCGAACCAGATCCTGAGTGTTCAGTCCCTATTGGTTATTATTATTCCACTGACACCTAAAACTGAAACCTGTATACTCTTGTGATCTTCAGGCCCACTGATTACAATTCCAGTCAGATGTGTTCGGAGCCCCTTCTCTTAATTCATTTCGTGGTCAGGTTTTGAGTGCCATATCCTGTTCCAGTAACTAATGTATACATGTATTTACAGTGTTTTGTTTTATTTTATTTGGTATTGTTTACATCGTTTTTTGGGGGGGGGGGGGTTTTCCCTTGTCTTTTTATCGTTTATTCTGTTCATAATTTAATGTAGGCTTTTGCTTTTAAAATTTATTTTAAATATATTTTCACAGTCGTTCATGGTGGTCTGTTTCTGTTCCCTATTTTATTTTACTTAATCTTCAATGTATGCTTTAATTTTCTTTCCTAAGATGATTCTATTTTAATTGTTAACTTGTGTACATATCAGATTGTTTTTATATAGGCTATATGAATATTTCTTATTGTTTTTTGTTGTATCCTTTCCTGTAATTGGCGGCTCGTCCGCTGTTGGTTTGGTCAATAAATATAATAGGGACTCATGTTTTCATAACCAGAAAGATACAATAATGATGATCCATGTTATATAAATATTTGAAAGTAGGATTTGAAATGGTGGAAATACGATATGGAAAGGCTTGCGGTAACACCATGTAATGACTATCTCTAATGAGTTGGGGGTGGTTCTGAAAAGAACCGTTGGTTTCAACTCGACGTTTCGATCAGTATGATCTGATCGTCTTCTGGGGAAAAAGTAATTGCAGTTGAAGGCCGCTACCAGCACATGCTGAAATATATTAATGTTTCCGTTGTTTTGACACCAATAAGCTCATGCTATGATAAGCTTGAAGCATGCGGGCAAACACCCCATTAACAGGCATGTATATGCTTCGATTTTGGTTGTAAGTTCCTATGGTACCCTGGGGTAAGTGTCCAATTCTTCTGCAGCATTTCAAGTGCACTAGGCAATGACCAGGGGTCGTGTCAAAAAATGTGTTGTCATATCAACAGCTCTCCCGTGCTCTCGACCAGATCATTTTTGATGGCATTATTGTTTGGAGCAATTATACATACTATTTCATACCATTATTAAGCTCAGATGTTGTCTAGATTTTGGTGTAAATTGCTGTTCATACTTCGATATGAAAATGCTATTATATTAAACAAATTAATTATTAACATGTGCATATTTATTATTAATAATAGACCAAGTTTTGTTGTACATGTTGATATCACTTTATATTAAAATATTAAAATAAAGGGCTTGTTCTTCATTGAAGTGGTCAAATTCTGTCTCTTATTTATTATTAAACACCAAAGGGAGAGTGATCGATGTGTGAAATAAATACCAGTCTGAGTCTCTTGTCTAGTTTTTATTTATTTTTTAAATATTTTTTTATTGAAATTCCATAAACGTAAACAAGAAAATGCACAGCCTCCCGTCCTTGGAGAAAGAAGCGTTGAAATATGCATGCTACTCAACTTTGCGATGATTGTTGTACCTACGATTTTCATGGTTGTCTATATAATTTTGACCTAAAACTATTGTTTATTCACGGTTAAACCAGCATGGCTCTTTCAGTCTGTGAGAATTGACCCAGAGTCCGGGTTGAGGGCCTCACCCATTTCTGGGTCAGATTGACCCGGGAGTGAATTGAGTGAATTACAAACAATATGACCTTGCATTTTGGTTCTCTTTGCCTTTAAATTGCATGTTAGGGTGACAGGCCGCTAGAACCCTAGTTTTTCGTGAGAGCAATTACTGACTTATAAAAACAGTGAAGGCTGTCAAGATGTATTGGAGTGTAGCGTTAATCCAAGTCAACATGCCACATGATCGTTTCGTCCATCAAGATAGGCTCGCTTCGGAACCACGACTCCTGCTTAATAGGCTCCGGCTTACTTCAGCTTAGGCTCTGGCTGAGGCTGAGGTTTATGCTCCGGCTGAAGCTCCGGCCTAGGCTCCAGCTGTGCCATCGACCGAGGCTTCGGCTTTGGCTTTGGTTAAGGCAATGTATTAATATATGGCTTAGGCTATAGCTTGGCCTTTCCGTCCCTTTTCATCGCGCGATTTCAAACAGGCCGACGGTGCCTTAGCCAGAGCCAAAATTGACAACTATAAACATGTTTTTTCTGTTTTATATTGGTCAGGTTATGCTGTAAAAGTTTCGCACTATAATAACCAATTCAAATTAAAACACCCTAATCGACTAAACTGAACAGTCCCTAACATGGAAAATAGGGCACACGCTCATTTCCTCGAGTGTTCACCTGCAATGTCCCATTCAACCAACTCATGCAGGGCACATATTGGAACACTATTTGACATTCATCTCTGCGATCAATACGTATCGTTGATTTACAGAAAAAATTATATGTGTACACATTATTCACGAGGCTTGGCGCCAGTACTTCTCACTATTTAGCGTAATACACCCATTGGAAGTGCCATCTGACACAGTTGTGACTTTTCGATATTTGAGAATCTCCTTTCAGGGCAGCTTTCCGGGCCAGCCATCGCAAGGATTTTGCCAGCATGAAAACGATATTTCCGCGTCTAAAGACATCTCTGCCGTGATTTCTCCATACCTTCATATAAGTCGAGATTATCTGGTGAGCTTATTAAACTAGGGTACTTTCCCAATGCGTATCAGCAATCTAAGCGCCTACAGAGTTCCTCGGCCCCGTGATAAATTTAATAAATGCACGTCACCCCAGGCAGCGAAATCTCCGGAATGTCGCAGCTAAAGCCCTCAGTTGCTAGTTCATCTCTTGTTTAGGAATTGCCCTTTTTTTTCTTTTAAATATTTTTGGGTGCCTTCATTGAGAACTTAGTTCAAAAAATGAGGTACATACTTTGTTTCCTAAAACATCTCGACAATAGGGGAATTCGGAGGGCACACCATTGGTTAGATTGATCATGTCCATGTAGGTCTAACATGACGAAAGATTTGCAAACAACTTGCATAGTGTATTAAAGAAAAGGTTTGCTGCTGCAAACTCCTTCAAAAATACAGTACTCAAAATGATGTGGTTTGAGAAATGCGTAAAACAATTTGTTGTGATCATGTTAGTCCAAAACTCGATGTTTGAAAACATCAGTGTTTTCTCATGACTCTGATTACAGATTGAACTTAAACGTTCAGATAATATCAATTTTATGTATGGGTCACATATGGTTACCAAATAATATTGCCTCATCAAGCAGCCTTGATGTTCTAGCCAATGTGGTTCAAACTTCTTCTTTAATATTTAGAGGGTCATGGGTTCGATTCCAATCACAGTCGCCCTTGAGATGTTGGATAACCTTTACTGTACCACCTGATGACCCAGTATGTCCAATGCTTGACGCATCCCTAATTTAATGTTGGGACGATAACGTTATTAAAAGCCAACTGATGCAAGAAGCCCGTCTCTCATCTGTCAATGCCAAGTCGATCTTTTCCAAGACAAATTTAGTCAACACCACACAGGTATGGTTCCCTGACTTCAACTTCATAAAATACATCAATACTGGGAACACTCAGCCGGGTATCTTGACGTCAGTCTCTTCTCGGAACACAACGTGTGAGACTGCCCGATCCCACACAATTATTTCGGATCAGTGGCCTCGTGAAGTCGGAAACCCATCCATTCCTGTAGTTCCTTTCTTTGTGTATGTCCAGAAAAAAATGTAATAATATGAACGCATCGACCAGTCGGTCAATACACCAACACGTCAAATATTTCTCAATTAATGATGAGTGAGAACTAACGATCAAGAGGGAAGCACGTCATGTCGGGATGCCGCCTCCGACAACAACCTATAATGAAGGGAGGGCAAAAGGTTGCGCCATTCTCATTCTCAGTGTCCATGAGTTGGTGAAATTAGCTAAGAATTTTCACCCCGAGGACCATGAATAGCAGGAAAGTGACTGTGGGTATTTAGGTGTTGGGACCCCGTACAAGTAAAGAGTGACTCCGGTTAAACAACCCTTTTGCCTACCACTTCGCAGTGCTGCGGGGTATCTTGGCAGAGAATAGCGAGTCCAACGTCTCTTCATTAAAATGATTAACCCTTTTGCAATCCAGTAAATTAAACTCTAAGGCGGAGACTAGACCACTGCTGAAAGTGAGGGTTCATTAAGCTCCCCCTGTACTACCTTCAAGTCATGGGCTTCATCACTGCGTGGTTCGATCTAGGTCCCGTACTTCGGCTCCCCTCTTAGCAATGATAGACAGCAACAGATACGGGAACGTTATGTTATTCTTACCGGCTGATATCTGACGCTCGAGGTGGACTTTTGTTAAGATGATTTAATATGATGAAGTTAATTCCCGCAGGAGGCAATCTAAATTGACAAATATTATCAACATATATCTACCCTAGATGTTTATTAATAATAAAAAATGAAGGTATAGTAATAAAGACTATTCTTCGGGAGATATAAATTATTTTTATTTGACAGACTGCTCCGTAAATAAAAGCGCTGATCTATTTGTTAGTTTTAATAAAGACTGTGCATGTTATAAACTGATGTGTTTTGGCAATAATAACAAGGAATTCATTTTAGAATGGGTTGCACGTAGACTGATTTATTTTGTTGTTTATAATGTTCACCTCGGGATTAGAGTACTTATAAACAAAATTACAAGTGAGCTCAATTGGTCGTTGAAGTTGCGAGATAATAATGAAAGAAAAAACACCCTTGTCACACGAGGTTGTGAGCTTTCAGATGCTTGATTTCGAGAACACAAAATCTAAATCCGAGTTCTCGAAATGTCTCGAAAACTACTTTTCACTTCAGCCGGGAGCCGTTTCTCACAATGTTTTATACTATCAACCTCTCCCCAATTACTCGTTACGAAGTAAGGTTTTAATGCTAATAATTATTTTGAGTAGTTACCAATAGTATCCACTGCCTTTAAGTGCACCTAGTTAGCAAGTTAGATTCAATTTTTCTGTTCGATCTTCATTAAATCTCAGCACTCCGGGACGAGTAACTCCTTACATGGCAAGATGCCGTCGAATATTCTGACTTGTACTGACTCTTACCAATAAACTTGGTTTCCTTTATAGACATGCATCAAGCAGACTTGTTTCAGCTGTGTGCTAGGGGGATAGAAGATACACTCGGCAAGAACATACTCTGCAATTATTCCTCAATTATTGCGTACAAACCAAATAACATAAAGGGAGAATGAAATGCAGTAAGTTGCTTATGTCAACATGGAGTATATCAACAGCAAGCGGCTAGTTGTTCTAGGAATCTCAATCGGGCCAGTCATCAAAACAGTCTTTTAAACATCTGCTGGATGTTTGTTTGAGTTGCTCCATCATGTGGATTCGTGTGGTCTATACAGTGTTACTATTTCTATTATTGCAAATAACAAGCCAGTATGTACTAGCATATGTTTACTACTAATAGAGAGAACAATGTCCATTTTGAAGAAAAATGAGCAACAAATATTAACCATAATTGTCCCTCACTGAACGTTGTGTTTGGACAATGCAAATTGAGACCGAAATTGTTATCCTGTGTTATCTACAGACATATGCATGTCTGTGCCCTCTTTTTAAATGCATGTATTATGTAAACTTTAGCTATTTTTACTATGAGTGTGGCCAATGTCCATCCAGTATCCTCTGATATCTTAAATATGAATGATCATTAACCTTTTAGCCACTGGACCGCCCAGCCGACTATAGTGATACGCTGCAACATGCGGTAGCAGTAAACCTCGCTAGCTTAATTGAACGATCATTATTAGTTCTATCCGTCACAGTTGACTTGTAAAATGTCGACTCTAATGATGATGACAACAAAACGCTTATTTGTTAACCAAAATTTCGTCCACTTGATATTGTCGAGTACTAATGCTTTTGGCAATTAATCAGTATAAGTACTGACCCCGATAACAGGCTTAGAAAGCTGTTTTGCTCATATTTTAACCCGACAGAAAAATAATCGCCATTCAAATTACCGGTAGCCGTAAACGAGAGTCATATTTTGTTCCCATGGACTTATTAAAAATTTCTAAATATAATTACCGAACAAGACACAACAAGAAAAAAAAAAAAAAAAAAAAAGCGTTTGATATATTTTGAAACTTGAACCAGTAATTTCCTGCAAAGTTTTTAAAAACTAACTAAAACTTAATATACATTATCAGCAAACTCGGGCGGTGCAGGTTCTAGAGAATTTATATTAAAATATAATTATTTGTGTTGGTCTTATTTATTTATGTGCGTCAACGTTCAAGTACTATAGCATATTACATCCTCTTTATATTTACGGATGTTTAACTCGGTGCTTATCCAACCCTGTGGCAACAAATCACGTCCTATATTACTCGGATGGGATTCGAACCCACAACTTTCTTCAATCTAGAGCAGATGCCCAAACCAGAATAGTGCCGAGTGACAAGAGGTCGGTTCGAATCCTGGAATTAGCAATTACCGACTTGTACCTAACAATATGCATTTATTCGTAATAATTGAATGCTTATTTTATATTCTTTGAATATTCATTCACTAAATACTTGGTAAGAGTGTCTATCAGTTGAAGGAAGCATTATATCATTGTTACATATAAACCAAATTTAGATTTAAAATTACTATAATCTACCCAATACCTATGACATACTGCAGGGTAACTTTATTACAAAGACATGGAAGATAAGGTGAGCGACAAATCTTGAAACTAAACACTGTTGTTTTCATACTATCTCACACTTCCACGCTGCGCTCTATATTTTTGAGATTAAAATGTGTTTACCCCAAGCCGAGTTTAGCCTAACAGTTGATCTTCGGACCTGGACACTGCAGGCAACGCGAAGGACTCTGTCTTGATAAACTGTGTTCTTCCAATCGGCTACTCGCTAGAGTTTGATTGATCAAGACGTCGGTATCTTCTAATGTGACGTTCGCGATAAAAGTGCGATGTGGAAGTTAATTTGATTGCCACAGTTTTTTTTTCTGAGAGTGTCGATTTGTTGTGACTCATATCAGAGTGTATTTTTTATGAGCTAGGTCTGGGAGAGCACATCTTTTTTGATGACAGTTTTTGGACCTTTTGCCCTTCCCTGGACGGCCTGTGCTTGTTTTATTGTTTTGCTTTTTTTTTGTCCGGAGAATTAAAATAAAAATAAAATAAATAAAATACTCTTTCCGTTGGCGATTCAAGTCTGTGTATGTTGGAGAGAGATATACACTATACCCAGTGCAGTGTTGTGTTCATACTTCATGCGAAGGCAAATGCCGCGCAAATTTTGACGTCATAAATTCGCAACAGTTGAGTTTGCCTCAACCCCTGCGGAATATTCTCTGTGAAAAAGAGATATGACGCCAAATTCGCTTCACATTCGTAAGTAGTATGAACCGAGCTTAATACCAACCCAAACGAACATGACTTCGTAAACGACCAACACGTATGGCGCCTAATCTTGCCAAACTCACATGAAGTACAGCCGCAATGGATTCACGTCATACATTCCCACATTGTGTCTACGGCAAGCATTCTGCGTTTATGTTAAAGGCTCTCATGCAAAAACGGCCAACGTAACTATTTTTTCCAAGCCCCTAAATTATGTCGAACTGTCTAGGAAAAAGGAGTACATACACATTTAATGTTTATATCATACAAAAAACATGTACTATAGATTTAGTGACTCAATAAAAGTTATTCATTTCGATTAAAGCAGTAAACTGTTGACAAGTTTACGCACAATCATAGCGTTCGGCTTGCAAACTTCTTTGCCGGTAGTAGTGCAAATTTCGCAACGATTGTCGACAAAGTAACAGTTTATTTATATGTAATGTGGTTTTCAAAAACGCATGTCCAAAACTTATCAACTTTAAAACACACGAATTCATTTAGTTTCATACTCCAAAGAAACAATACAGTGTGTGCCGGCTTAACTTTGACATGAGAAATTAACCGGATGAACTAAAAAGCATGCATTTAATTGATTTGGAACTTACAACCTCAAGTCCAATGTTGCTTGTTCAAAGAATAAGAGACAAGAATACAAAGTTAAAGACATGGACACTACTAGAAATTGTCAAAGACCAGCCTTCACAGTTGGTGTATCTCAACATATGCATAAAATTTTAAATCTGTGAAAATTTGAGCTCCATCGGTCGTCGAAGTTGCGAGATAATAATGAAAGAAAAAAACACCCTTGTCACACGAAGTTATGTGCTTTCGGATGCTTTATTTCAAAACTTCAAATTCTAAATCTGAGGTCCCGAAATCAAATTCGTGGAAAATTAATTCTTTTTCGAAAACTGTCATTTCAGAGGAAGCCGTTTCTCACAATGTTTTATACCATCAACCTCTCCCTAATACTCGTCACCAAGTAAGGTTTTATGTTAATATTTATTTTTAGTATTTACCAATAGCGTCCACTCTCTTTAAAGGAACACGTTGCCTTGGATCGGACGAATTGGTCTATAAAAAGCGTTTAAAACCGTTTGTTATGAAATGCATATGGTTAGAAAGATGTTTTAAAAGTAGAATATAATGATCCACACAGGTATCACTCAAAACTGTACGGTTTTCTTTTTACGTCGCGAACTATCACGGTCGGCCATTTATGGGAGTCAAAATTTTGACTCCCATAAATGGCCGGCCGACCGTGTTATTGGACGAGCAACAATGAAAACCACGCAATTTCGAGGCATATTTGTGTAGATCATTGTATTCTACTTTTACACTATCTTTCCAACCATATGCATTTTATAACAAACGGTTACAAAACGCTTTTCAAAGACCAACTCGACCGATCCAAGGCAACGTGTTCCTTTAAAAGGATAAGAGAGAAGAATACGGGGTTATTTTCATATGCAAAGATGCACAATACTTTCATTGGTGAAACGATTAACGCAATGACCTTTCCTTTAAATGGTTGGTTATTACCAGATGTGCAAGTGCACAGCTCATTGCGTTCGTCAGTCCTTGAAAGATCTCGTCCTAGTGGCGTGAGTCGCTTGATGGAAATGGAACAAGGTCTATCATGTAAAAAAGCTGAAACAATTTCTGGCTGGCAGACTTTGGTATATGATTATGTCAGTCTATGTTTTTGACAAAGCTTTGATTTAGTCTTAGTCAAGTCAAATTGTACATTGTTTATAAGTCAAGTGGTGTTTGAAGCTGTGCTTGGTGTTGGAAATAAGACGTTACTATAAACAGTGAACTTGTTTATACAACCATGAATACAATAGTGTTGGCTCCGAGAGGAGGCGGTTTTGTCTCGACGTTTCGAACAGTACACTCTGCTCGTCTTCAGGAGAATAGACATTGTGTTTTGTGTTTTGTGTCCTAAAAAAGTACACAGACCCTTTAAGATAATTGGAGCTTTATACTAAGAGAAAATGCGCGTTGGGTGTCTTGTCATGTCAACACGCACGTGCTTTGAGAATTAACCTACGCGGTGTGCAACAAATACGACAACGCTATCTTGCTGATGGGTCATACAAAGTGTCTAAAGAGTGCTTCGAACTAGGCGTTCTGTCGTTGCCTTTAAAAGTACAAGTTTTCTTAAGGGCACTGGACACTATTGGTAATCACTCAAAACGATTGTTAGCATAACAAATTACTTGCTAACGATCAATGGAGAGCTGTTTATAGTATAACAAATTGTGAGAAACGGCTCCCTTTGAAGTAACGTAGTTTTTGAGAAAGAAATGATTTTCCACTTCACGCGCAAGGTCTCGTCTCGAAATCAAACATCTGTAAGCACATAACTTGTGCGACAAGTGTTTTTTTCTTCCATCATTATCTCGCAAATTTTCAAAGGTTTTTCAAAAGTGAGAATACTGGTCTTTGAAAATTGACAAAGGTTTTCAGTGCCTTTAAAATGGGTTTTGCTCCTTCATGCGAGATGTCTGTAAAAAAAATAATTCCAACTGCCTATGCGAGGCCTCAAAATGCAGAAACCCAGAGAAAAACACAAACTTTTTTTCGTTTAACAGTCGGATATGGCTGCTATTGATTTACCTCTGAAGTGGTTCCTGATCGCAATAACAAAACCCCGACTCGACCGCGTTTTTCCGGACGTCCAATCATCGGGTTCGCTCTGACGTAAATAATGATGACGTGGATAAATACGTGCTTTATCCACCGTAAGATTGAATTACGGAAACGAAAAGCTGCGTTGAAAACTGTGCTTTAAAACCAAAATGTGGGACCACGTCTGAGGATTTACCTATTAAATGTCGTGTTTTTCCCATTATGTTTGTATTGTATACGTATGCTTGAATAGCTGATGGAGTCTTTTATGAACCTACGGAACCAAAACGCGAGAATGAACCCATGTGGTTGTACACCACTTTTTCTAGGTTTTGGAGTCCTGTTTTTTTATTTGTTTAGAATCTATTTTTTTTATTTATTTTTGTGTAGCATTAATTATCAGACTGAAAACTTTTAAATTATTTGTACAAACAAATGTTAGCAACCAGTAAATGCACTTCATCTGAAACAATAGTCTTATAAAGTTCATACAGGAACTTAAATTATTCCTTCGGGAAGTGGAGCAAGGAAGTTTTAGGAGATTAAATGCATTCAGCAATTCCCATTTCACCCAACCTCAACACCCAGCAAAATTCGTTTCCACACTACTGGCGTGGTGAATACTCCCTAAATAATGCAATAACTTAATAACGGTAAAACAATTATTATTATTATGACGTTGTTATTCAGGCCATAAACGATATTACAAGAATTTGGGTTGCATACATTTTTCCGATTATTTATCGAGTTGAATCATTTTATTGAAACCTCACATCTCCGATTGCGTTTCTTACAGTCATTTTTGTTTCACCAGACGTAAATTGGCTTTTAATGGAATTGCAGCGTGGTTGACGGCACAAGGGGTGAAAAAAGTTCGCCCAGCTGAAACGACAAAGCCGGAGTGCTGGCATCCGTCGGTAAATAAACCATCGTGCCTCTCGACTGACGCTCCGTGGAACGCAACCCCCCCCCCTTCCGTCCCTCTCCTCCCAATTCAACTCGATTCGCTGCGTAAAGAACATCGTCTCTTGCCTCTTGTCACACGAAATAACAAGAGTCGGCCATCGATTTTGTTGCTGCTATAGGACGAGACTAGAGTTGAGGCGATTGTACACAAGTAATATAACATGTGTCATTTTTTCACTCTAGATTTTGTTCATGTCTCTCTGTCTGTCTGTCTGTCTGTCTGTCTGTCTGTTTGTTATTATGAGCCAATGAATTCCATAGAAATTGAAATGAAATAAAATCATTTTTAAGGAATGCGATGATTTTCCATAATTTTGTTTAAACAAATTAATATTTATCGCATCCTAAATATAATTCTAGCGAGCTAAGACAAATTTGGGTTAAACAGGCTTCCTCCTAGCATAACCCCATTGATTAGTCTAAGTTGGTTTTAGGCTGTTCTTTTAATAAAGTATTGTATTATAACAGATGATCTTGACTTGGACAGTTTTAAGACTGAAGCTGCATTGTTTAACCTTGTTCAGAATAACACTGGCTGATGTCTGTTTGGTTTATAGAAAATTTGCAAATATAGAAATGTCCTTGACAGATAGAAGACATACAGAGTTATAGATCGAGGTCGACCTTTATGGCCTTAGACTTCACACGTGTCACACCTGACATTTTATGATACATTCCGTGAAAGCTCTCGTGACAGAAAAACAATTAGTAAATTTTTGAATTCAGATCAGAAGTGTGGAATGTTAGCCACCCATGATCGGGAAAGATTATCCTTCAGTGAACATTTTTGGTAACTTTTGCTGGTTACATCCACAAAATTAATCCATAATGTAATTGTTTTGTACATATTGTTTAAAAAGGATTGACTAAGCCTAGAACATTGCCGGAGCGAGAGCTAAACAGATGCTTGAGCCGGAACCGGAGCAGATATCAGAGTCGAAAACCATAACCGGAGCTGGAACCAATTCTTCCAACAGAACCTCATCACGGTAAGGCCATCTTGCTTTTCTGCCATTGAAATCAATGTGACCAAACTGAGGCTGGAAGGAAAAAAACAGTCAGGCTCCTTGTTAGAATAATGACAAACATTAGTCATGATTGATATGGTTAGAAGGGGACCAAACAAACATTCGGCAACATAGTGTGTTACCTCATGCAATCACAGTTAAAAAATACTGGATAATGTTCACAACGTTGGGAACATTCTCCAGTCGACAGCCCGAAGCGGTCGGAAGTGGATAAATAACGATAATGAATAGAACGATCTTCAAAATCCCACCCCAGGTTCGCGCGGGCTTTAAATTAATACCTGTACAATGCGGACACGACATTTACAAAAATGTAGAACACCCTACAACTATACAATGTGCGAGGAAATGAGTTCAAATCCGGGACCCATTTATATTAAATAGAATGAAACAAAGAACCTGCTCGGTGAGATATGCAAATGGTCTGCTAGCCGGAGGTACAGAAATACTGGGTTAAAAAGACACAGCCTGAGAGGCGGTAACCCGATTTCTGAGTATTTCTGTGGGTCTTTTTTGTGCAGCACATTTAAACGGGTCTCGTTTAATGGCGTGCAAAACAAAATGCTGCCTGAAGATGCCTGTATGGGTCTGGAGCTACTGCTATCGTGTATTATAGCTTCAAGTATCTCTTAGACATGAGCAAGGAGTGGAGGCCAAAGATTATTCACTCGATGTTCTATTTTTTTCCATATCCATCCGTTGAGGAAGCAGTACTTGGAAAATGAACAATGCTACATGTTTGATACATGAAGGTTGTTACTGTTAATTGGCTTTACATCCTGGTCTTGCGTCTAAACTACAAAGCAGACCGGCATATGTGAAACGAATTACAGCTTCTGCTCTATAAGGGCAAGGCTCTGGCTAATAAAGTTTGCTTTCTAGTTTGAATGAGTTATGTGGACTGGAAATCCGGGCTGAGGATCAAAGATGGCTTCATACCGTGATTATGTGGATAGATGCTCAGGGGCTGGCTTATTAACTTGTCTGGGCAATAGGAGACTTTCCAACGCTAGGCGGCAGCAGACATACCGGGTAAATTTCCATTGTTTACGTAGTTCTGAACATGCGCATAATTCTGAGAACAATGGATTTACCCGGTAAGTCTGCTGCCCTCTATCGTCCCAGAAAGTCTCCCATTGGCAGAGTGTTTTAAAAATGAAGGTTAAAGGGAAGGTACACGTTTGGTTATTACTCAAAACAAATATTACTTTAAAAACTGACTTGGTAACAAGCATTTGAGAGCTGTTGGTAGTATAAACCATTGTGCGTAACGACTCCCTATGAAGTAACGTAGTTTTTGAGAAAGAGGTAATTTCTCACTAACATAATAAAAGACTTCTGGCTAGAACTCTTTTATTCTTATCTGAAAGCACACAATTTCGTCCTACAAGGGTGTTTTTCTTTCATCATTTTCTCGCAACTTCGATGACCAATTAAGCCCAAATCTTCACAGGCTTGTTGATTTATGGTTATGATGGGTTACACAAAGTAAAACAATAACCAAACGTGTACCTTCCCTTTAAAGGGGCTTGCTAATAGAGATACAAACAGAAGCACAGTTGCCATAGTACAAACATTTGGCCTTAACTAAACTATTCTTAGCTACGTATGGCTTCTGACTGGAACCGTCCATAAGAGATGATCACAACTTAGGGAGACCGCCACCATTTGGGCTAGATGGCAGTTGGGCGCGGGCAAGCTCAAACTTTACACAATCAGTTTTCCATGTGAATTTATTCGTTTGGACTGCATATAGGTTATACTAACGTGCTAGCCTGATTTAACATGTCGGAGAAGATCGCTCTTTAGTCTCGTCTGGAATCCCACCTCGGACGGGACCTCGCTTGTGGATTTGTTTTCAGTCTGTACTTGCAAGGATTGAGCATAAATTCACTGCCACACACACCGTGGCGAACCCCTTCTCTTGACGATAAGTAGGTACTGTGGTATTTTACGTGCATTAATAATTTTAATAACAGCACACGGGACCTACGGCTTTGCGTCCCATCCGAAGGACGGAGCAAAATCAAACGTTGTGTTTACCTGTGATTTCCCTTAATAACCTTTCACCGTCACCAACTAATCCGCACTCAATAAATTATTCACTGGTCTATTAAAGGTGTTCCTTGAGAGTATTGAACTCTTGGCATCTACACGGCAAGTCAAAATACCACCACCACGTTTTGACCGCCAAGAGAAGAAGATGTTTAAAATGCCACTCACCGCAAATACATTGATAGACCAGCGTGTGGCTGCATTATTCATAGCACACTGGTAGGGGTTGACTGAAATAGAGCTGTATTTATTAGTGTTTTCTTTTGGTCGGAGGCTGAGTATCCATGATCTCCTAATCTCGGCCATCTGATATCACACTTTACACAATTTAATAATGTTTTCCCAGGGGAATGCGCTCCAACGATTTTATTTATAATGTTTTTTTAAGTCGTTGAATCGTACGGCTGAAACGGATAGCTCGGCTGCATGCCTCAAAAATTGTAGTTTTGTGACTGGAAGGGACCACGAAACTGGCTGGTAAAACGTGTGGGAGTGTAAATAAAGCCAATACTATATTATAATGGCTGCGGATATCTGGATTTTTTCCCCATTCAAACCTATGTAACAAAATCGAGGCTGGAAGAAAACACTGCCATGTTCCTTTGTGTACAATGAATATCAGCATTTTTTTATACTGTTATTGGATACAGGGACCAAAATTTAGGCAGCGTCAGCGTGGTCTGTATTTTATGAAATTTGTTCAGTTTTGTTTTCTCACAGACTTGTGTTTATTATAACGGGGTAAAAGCAAGGCTACTTATCTTGATGTCGCCATCTTTGGTGGTGTGTCGTGGCCCGTAACATCATAATAAATTTATGATTGTTTGAGTCACCAGAGTGTTGGTTCAAATTCCGGTCATGAAACTTGTGTCCTGGAGCGAGGTCCTTAACCTTATTTGCTTCTCTCCACCCAGGTGTGAAAAGGGGAACAGAAGGACTAAACGCGGCATTGTGTTAGATGTACGCACTATAATATAGGCAGCTTGAGGCTGTTTGCTTGCTAGGCAGTTGACACAATTTGTGGGCTGGTTTAATTAGTATGATGAACAGGGAAAATAATGTAAGAACGCCGCCTTGATCTAGCTTCTAAGACGTGAGCTCTATTATAAGAACACACTTTCACTTTATCTTTGACTTTTTCCGTGTATATTAAGGTCAATAGCGACACCATAACCTATCACACGGGAGAAGCTAGACTGTTGTTGGTTATACTTGTGTTCGCGATGGGACTGTATACGTTTACGACGTCGATGTACGATACTGAAATTGGGTATCACGTCAGAAGATAGTTGGTGAAGGGGGGGTGCATTCTACTTTTTTTCCGGTCTGCTAGAAATGGTTTGATTTTTATGTTGACATATTGGAAGCTACTATGATAAGCTGTATATCCGTAAAACCTCTTACATCGAATAATCTTTATTCGTGGTTTGGGTGTTTTTATGTTGGTTTATGTTCCAGTCCTTGCGCGTTACTTTAAGAACATCTGAAACTGCCTTCCTGATTTGTGGTGTAAAGTTTCTTGTTACGCCATTCTGTCCCGATGTGTACGACCATGTATTTATTTCCATATATTTCCCTCTTTATGGGTCTGTCAACCCAAACCAGAGACCATAAAAAATATGCCTCCTCAAACCACCCACCCTGTACCTCCACTCCACAAGAGGACTATAAATGGAGATCATGGACCATTTTTTAAACCACGTACTTTTATTTGAAGTTGACTCCGGACAGAAGTTCTGATTCGTATATACGTGAGAGTAATTCTATTAGAGATACAGTGCACAATCACTCTGACCTTTCCATCTCAGGCGTCAGACGTGAACAGCTCTTCTACGCTGGTGCATTGAAAGGAAAAAAATGGCGCGGCGTCAAATTATTGCAATTGTTGTCTCTCCTTTTTCTTACTTTGAGAACTGCTAGTCTTAATAGGCCTTGGATAGTGAATGGTTGACCCCCCCCCCCCCCCTTTACGGTTTGTCTACATGTGATGGATGGTCAAAGTGAATTTAGGCCGCGGGGCAAAGTGTAACCGAGAATTATCAGCATATGCAAAGAAAAATGCTTTCAATTATAGAAACATTAGGGAGAACATTAAATAGACCTGCCTGACAGTAAAACATCACAATGTTATTGACCCTTCTTGCAATCTGGAGTGCTTGGTGACGAGGTTGATGTATTGATTGTGTGACTTGTGACCCACATCTTTACCAGCTGGGTGGCGTAGGAGGTTGGCAGGCATACATTCACGAAATGACATTTTTGGATCAATTCCACAATTGTATGGCACTGAACACTATTGGTAACTGTCAAAGACCAGTCTTCTCGCTTGATGTATCTCAACATATGCATACAAAACAAAACTGTGAAAATTTGAGCTCATTCGGTCATCGAAGTTGCGACATAATAATGAAAGAAAAAACACCCTTGTCAAACGAAGTTGTGTGCTTTCAGATGCTTGATTTCGAGACCTCAAATTCTAAGTCTGAGGTCTCGAAATCAAATTCGTGGAAAATTGCTTTTTTTTTTCTTGAAAACTATACGTCACTTCAGAGGGAGCCGTTTCTCACAACCTCTCCGTAGGACTCGTTACCAAGTAAGGTTTTATAATAATTATTATTTTGAGTTATTACCAATAGTGTCCACTGCCTTTAAGACTCCAAAATGAGATATAACTTGATCAGTGTTGATGATGTTTACATTCCTGACTTAATTTATCTTCTCTTGTTCCCGAACCTTACACCAAAAAATAGAGTAATTTGTACAGTAGAATGAAATAATTTCTGAGTCATATTGAAGTAGAAAAAGCACAGTGTATATGTCTTATTTATTTATGTAAATTAGTGTGAGGTGAAAAATGAACGTCAACTTACGAAACAGTTCTGGTATGGTTGACTGTATTAATTGTTCATATTTTACAAGTTATTGATCTGACGTACACAGTCAAGCTACTGATGTAGGCCAGCGTATCTGTGCATCGCTGATCGATACTGTCTGCCCGCAAATATTATTTTGAGTGAGCATGTCGTTTTTTTTGTTTAATGCACTGGACACTATTGGTAAATACTCAAAATAATTGTTAGCATGAAAACTTACTTAGCAACGAGCAATGAATAGCTGTCGATAGTACAACACTTTGTGAGAAACGGCTCCATCTGGAGTAACGTAGTTTTTTAGAAAGAAGTAATTTCTCACTAAAATATTTGAATTGAATTCTAGACCTCAGCTGAGGTCGCAAATTCAAGGCGTCTGAAAGCACACAACTTGTGCAACAAGGCTGTTTTCATATTCTCTCGCAACTTCGATGACCAATTGAGTTAAAATTTGCACAGGTTTGTTATTTTATGCATAATGTTGAGATACACTGAGTGAGATGACTGGTCTTTGACGATTACCAACGGTGTTCAATGCCTTTCGGGTGGTCGGCTTGACGTAGTGGTACCTATCCTCTTAAGGGTTTTATAGTTTCCAAGCCCTCCATCTCAATAGGACCCTGGTTCGATTCACACCGGGGGCTCAATAGGACCCTGGTTCGATTCACACCAGGGGCACTATGTGGATTGGCGTTTCAGTCCCTACCTGTCTGCATTGGTTTTCCCCTAGTTTCTTTTGGATTTGGGATTGAAACTTCAGTCTAACAACGGGGACGAAATGAGGAGTTGATAAAGAATGTAGCCAGTTAAGCTAATTAAGCTTACAATTTTTGAGAGTCTTATGGAAAACAAATACCAGTGTGTATAAGTTGTCGAGCTTCGCACAGACGGGGGGGGGGGGTACATCGAGTTTGAGATAACAATTCTGTTATTAACTCATTGTTAATAGATGTCTATTAACTTTTGCATACACAGCTCACATTAACCCTTCTACGTGTTGTCTTGAATGCTTTGGCGTCTTCCCCCCTTCTCCCCTCACTTTTTTCCTTTATCGTGATTGATCGTATTTCTTCGCCGTGCTTGATATGATCTGGATTAGAATATGATCGGGGGAGGTCTTAGTACCGCGTTCACAAAGAGGAAAGAAGTCCACGGGTGAAGTTAATTCGGCCCTCAAGCGTGTCAGGCAAGCCGTTGCCCCGCCAGGGCAATGTGCTGACTATCCCCGCATCACGCGCTCCCCTTCATCGGTCGAAGCTCCCGTTCCGGACTTATATATTCGACCTTTCGGCGACTCCGGTTTACACAACACCCTTAATCCAAGAAAAACCAGATAAATTCACAAGATATGAATTTTCTTATTTTGTTGGCCATCGGCTGGAGTCCCAAATCACCAGGTGAACATATAACACCCTCAGTCTAAAAAGTTATAAAACTAACAACAGTATGTACCTGTACAAACAAGATAGATGGTTATCTCAACCGGGGAAAAACTCTTACTCTGTTTAGGAAAAAGTGAGCGTGCCTTTTTATCGTGAATATCGGGATGTCTTGTGCTAGTTTCTTCGAAAAGACGTGCGGGCGATCTTCAGAGACTGAAATTAGAATAGGCTTATCGTGATCTTTTCCGTAGCAGGAATTTGCAAACGTTTATTCTTAGCATGGTGGTTTTAAAGGATGCTCCACATGGATGGAAGTGTTTGCGAATGATTTTGCAAACGTTTGATCTGAGCATGGTGGTTTTAAAGGAAGATGGACCTTTGCCATCTTGGCCCCATTTTCAAATTGATCATGATGCTCACCGGAATAGGAATTACTGGTGAGTGCGTTCTCGTGGTAATGTCTACTAATTTGATTTATGTGTATGTTTGTGTTAAAGACACTGGACACTATTGGTAATTGTCAAAGACCAGTCTTCTCACTTGGTGTATCTCAACATATGCATATAATAACAAACCTGTGACAATTTGAGCTCAATCGGTCATCGAAGTTGCGAGATAATAATGAAAGAAAAATTACACCTTGTCACACGAAGTTGTGTGCTTTCAGATGCTTGATTTCTAGACCTCAAATTCTAAATTTGAGGTCAAATTCGCGGAAAATTACTTCTTTCTCGAAAACTAAGTCACTTCGGAGGAAGCCGTTTCTCACAATGTTTTATACTATCAACCTCTCCCCATTACTCGTTACCATGTAAGGTTTTATGATAATAATGATTAATTACCCGTAAATGCTTAAACCTAATCTGCTTTCCGTTTAAAAGAAAATTAACAAAACTTCTTAGCGAATCATGATTATGACTCCAAAAATGCTCGCCAGCTGGTCTCTAACTCTGGTCAGAACCCACTATAATTAATTAACAACCCCTCCACGTGAGATTCTTTTCTAGAAGCAATCCACGTATTCAGGGGTCCCTCGCAAAGAGGGGGCAATCAATGGACTTGTGAGTGATAAGTGTTTTACCCTCTCGTCATGTGTATAGGGTTACATCGCACAGGTGTACACGCGGGGGTTGTTTTCCAGGAGCCCCACGAGGCACGGAACACCCCCCGTGTGATAGGAGGCACCGCGGGGGATAAAACCTCGTGGTCGACCCCCTCGGGCAAGTTGCATGATTCGTTGGGGGCTTTGGGGAAGGAGGGAAACCGAGCTGCCGGTGGTTCAGCATTTGCATATGATTATAGTTGGAGAGGCGATTGTGGTTTAGACCCGATAGCGACACGTGGTCAAGCTAGTATGGGGATTATGGATATTTACTTATAACTTAAAGGGTTTTTCGATATGTTGGTATAACCTAGGAGCATATCATACTTAAGTGGTTTCATAAGTTGATATAACCATGCCTTCGTTTTACCCTATGGTACAACTATAGCAAGATCTCGTTTGAAGGGGTTTCGAAATAAGTTGAAGTAACTAGCAACGTGCGCTTTCAATGAATTGTTAAAGGAAATGTACACGGTTGGTCATTGTCAAAGACCAGTGTTCTCACTTGGTGTATCCCATCATAAGCATAAATTACAAGCCTGTGAAAATTTGGGCTCAACCGGTCATCGAAGTTGCGAGAAAATGATGCAAAAAAAAAACGCCCTTTGTTTGACGAATTTGTGTGCTTTCAGATAGGAATAAAAGAGTTCTAGCTAGAAGTCTTTTATTATTTTAGTGAGAAATTACCTCTTTCTCAAAAACTACGTTACTTCAGAGGGAGTCATTTCCCACAATGTTTTGAACTTTCAACAGCTCTCCAATGCTCGTTACCAAGTACGTTTTTAAGTTAATATTTGTTTTGAGTAACTACCAAACGTGTATCTTCCCTTAGGTTATTTTGGTTTTCCTATAATATATTTGTTTTATTGTTTGGGAACAGTCTCTAACTTCAAACATGTTTTTCTCCACCTACCTTTTGGTAACAAGCTGAGGCAGGGTAGACAATATAACAGCCTTATTTGTGATATAGTTGTACACCAAGTTGACTAAGTTTCATCCCTGCACACAGGAGTACAGAATGTGACAGACGTGTAAAGAGATCGTGATTTGTTTTGGGGCAGAGAGCTGTCATTGCCTCGCGGGCTTGTTCATGGCAGCGCTGACGTCATGGATGACCTTGTTGGAATCGTCAATTGTGAACGAGGTTGAAAGAGTCACCCTCAAAGTAACTTCTCTCCGCCCTGATGTACAAAAGGTAAGAAACAGCTGGTTGCTTTGTTTTTATGACTACCAAAATGGCATCTTTGTGTGCATTTACTTTTAACCCGTTTTTAACAGCAGTGTAGTAATGCATTATTCAAACGCAAGTCATCGATTACAGGTTATTTACCTGTTTTAATATACCTTTTTAATTCGCTGCTAAATTCAAAGCATAACTAGCATATGCCAAACAAGTGCGCTAGAAAACCCAGTCGATATGATTATATTATTTGTAAATCCTTCAACTTGGCGATCTTACTCTGCACAAGGTCTGCAAGAGACAACGGAGTGTGAAGAAGAAAAAAAGATTGAAGAGGAGAAGGAAAAAACAGGTGAGAGAGTGAGAAACCGGACTGCATTTCCGCTCTGCGCCGTCCGTATCGCGTGTACAACGGCGGGCTCCATCGATTGCACGTAGCACGATTAGAATTTACCGCACAATGCCCGATCCATTTCTAAACCAGTGGCAGTCCGGAAAACGGGTCAGTGACAAAATTGGGCCAACTTGAAATTCAGCTGGGTAGTAGAAAGGCAGGGATCAATAGCAGTGGAGTTTAGAGTGGTGTGCCTCGGGTTTGGTATGAAAATGCCACCAAAAGGAGGCGAAGGAAAGGTAAAAATAAAACGCAGAACACAACAACCTTAAATAATTATTGGTTTATTGTTTTGAGGGTGAAATGAGAGCTCTTGCCTATGAATATTTACAACAACAAATGAACTAAACAAGATTTAGTTCTTATGCATGTTTAATTGCATCGGGTATAAAGCATTTTCATTTTGGTTTTACCCATATTCACCGATGTGGTTTAGCACATTTTTACTTTCCCGAGTTCTGTGGGGAAAAAAATCACAGGCATATAACTCGGGTTGGATTCTAACCCACGACCACTGTAATTCTAGAGCAGTGTCTTACCAACTGGAATACCGAGATTGCCCAGTACCAAGACGCAGTTCGAATCCTATGTTTGAGCAGCGGGTACTACAACGATTTTATATGAGGACTAATTTCAGTTACAGTTTATAAACAGATTTATTTCTGTAGGGTCAGACACTATAATCAGTGATATGCCCGCATCTGTGGTGCGTATTGTATTATTTCCATTCATACCTCAAGTTCGTGCATAAATTGACATTTCTGCATTTCCGTGAAATTGACAATGTTCGTAATGAAACATTCCTAAGCCTAACCGTAGAATCGCAGTCACAACAGTTCCTTTGTAGTCATCAAAGAATAACGGGGTCATACAAAGTCCCTTTCCCAATCAATGTCTGGTATATTAAATCTCAGCACGCACAAAATCAGAGCAAAATAAAAGATACTACTTCAAACATGCGGTGAAAAAATAGGCAATTTGTTGTTTAACAAAATTGTGAAGAAATTAAAGCGGTTGTAAACGACATTGCTAAAATAAAATGCGCCGTGCTGAATGCTACGTGAAATGTGAATGGTGTATTTGTAATGCCCAGCTAGATATTTCAACTATTCAAGAAAGGAACGAGATAGAACAAATTTAAAAAGCTGGGCGGTTTTGTGCATTGGACTTAGTTCTTGTGGTTAAATCATTGAGATATGGGTTCGAATCCCAGCCATGACACTTATGTCCTTGAGTAAGACACTTAACTATAATTGCTTCTCTTCACCCGGGTAAATGTGTATCTGAATGGCATGGTTCTTGTGATTGATCTAGCTTTGGCAGCTCAGGCTTTGTAATCCCAAATGTATTTATTTACATATTTTTTTCTGTAATGGAAAGGGCCTTTATTATTACAGATCATATTCGAAGGCATCGCGCCAAATCATCAAGATTACGAAAAATAAGTTGACTGAAAACCAATCTGAAGTATAAGTGGTGGCGCTCTTGATTACGATTGCGGGATTTAATTTGTTCAGGCGGCACTTTTAAATGAGGCTCATATATATTTTTTAGACTTTTCAATATATTTGTTAACGGATATGTTCACTTCGTCCGCCTGTTGGACAGATTACAACTGTATTTCACATTCAATGGAAATAGGTTTTTTTTTTTGTACTGCATTGTTTTAAGTTTCCAAAAATAGATAATCTTATCATAGAAAGGAATATTGATAACAACTTTATGCGTAATCGTTTCTTACTCGGGAGGCTAAAACTCTCAACATGTTATTCGAGATCGCGCCAGAAAAAAAAAATCTCTAAAGTGGTCCAAATCTCCACAGGCATATCTCACCATTTCTTATACTCGTCCAATTGTCGATCATCCGTAAAGGCAGATCGCCCGTTTGCCCGTTACACCTCCCCGGCAACATTAGCCGGGAAGGATGTTTAGATTGGCAGTAAATGTGACATCTTAGTCGGCTAATAGCCCGCTAGGAACGGGCAATGGGCACCGCTATGTTGATTGTCAATTGCAGAGAGCGAGGTCTAGCGAGTCGAGCTCCATGAAACGCAAGGCGTCAATCGTACTCGGGCTTCCATAACTGACGTATGAAAGTCATCGCTCGATGACATTTTCAACTGTTTGATAACCTTATAACTGGTTTTAAAGGAGTGTCACAAACCTTTAATATAAATAGTGGTCGTGCTCCCTGCCATCAATAGTAATAGTCGATAATGATTCTGTTATTAGAAAAGAGTGGGATAGTATTGATTATGACTCTCATGTGTGTCAGTTTGTTCTCATTTTAGTTCAATGACAGGTGGGTTAAGTATTTGGTGAGAGGGTGGTTGAAGGTAATTGATACAACTTCAATTTAAAATCTTGAAATCTCTCCTTTTATCAGCGATTTACCATAACCATCTGATCAGTTTAGCTCTTCTACGTTATAGTGGTCTCCATAATTTGTCGCCTTCGCCAGATTTGGGTTGTCAGTTTGAACAGAAATCTAATCTAATCTGTGTCCGAATGACCTGGAAATCGGTCAACACGGAGCAGAATCCTTTTTTGAAAAAAAATCGGGTCAGCCTGACCCGGATAGGGTTGAGGCCCACATGAGGCTCAGAAGCCGGATCATTTCTGAACTGGGAATTTTAAGAGTGTACCCTTACGGCTATTTTAAAGTTTCCGGTCAGCCTGACCTGATATGGGTCAAGGTCGTGGACCGGGTCAAGTAGTGTACTTTCATGTTGCCAACACTCTTTACGATCAATGGGCAGTTGCCTGAGTAGGAAGGTCTGAGAGCACAGGGAAAGGTGAAGTTGACAATGTGTTTTATTTGTTGTTCTTAGTAGTTGAACTCCAACGAGAGAACTTTCCCTTAGTTGATATCAATGATACAAATGTGTCGGTCATTCGAGTCTGTTTGTTGGCCTAATTGACGAAGAAGAAACCTGTCCAGTCCTCCAGGGCGAAAGCCCAGCTCGGGTGTCAAAGTTCAAAATCAACTGCTATTAAATTAGTCTTTTGAAACCGGCACATCTACTCCGGACTCCAGGGAAATTGCACGGCGAGCGCAGGGGTCTGTAACTCGGCGAAATTAAACCACGGTTCCGCTATAGTTGGAGTAACAGGGTCCCCGGCAGTTCTCGTGTGACAGATTGACAATCGGTACGCCGGACGTTTTGGAGAGAAACAGTAGACTTGTTGCCGAAGTTTGAATGATTCCCTTGTGAAATCGTCATCATTCTGTTCTCCTTCGTCTTGTTGAATAACAGAAGGATGCCCCTTGCAGAGTTCTCTGATGGGCAGATGTAGGTCTAAACATGTGCAGTCATTTTAGAGAGACGCTGTGGCCATGGTTTTGGTTCTTTGTTTTAATTGTAGTGCTCACCTGCTCCATTACTTTCTTTCAAAAAAATAGAAAACTGAAGATTCTTGTTGGCACCATAGAAACTGTGAACTCCGTACACTGAATAGGCATTTTATATTTTGGAAGTAATATTTAGTTATTTTGAAATCTTTAAATTTACCGATAGTCTTCAATATCTGTTGGCAGGTATATTTTTATAGGAAGTACGTTTGTAGCTTTAACACCGAACTGTGAGCTTTGTAGGCTAAATTAATAACTGTCCATGACGCGGACCTAGATGGTGTCCATGAGTAGTTCCCTAATTGGTACGTTCTACCATCGAACTGGTGGCGTTTTGTATGTACGGGGTTAAAGCCTTTTGGCCTAGGCAAAGCTGGCGGTGGTGTCGTGGCCCCAGGGCCCCCTAGGCCCCGGTGCGTCTGATGCCACGAGCTTTGGATAACCTTGTACTAACATGCTGTCTCCACGTTAAATGAGTCTACAGGACATGTTTAATATCATAAACGGGAAGGTTTCTGTGCTGAGGGTCGCCATGTGGCTCTACCGCTGAGATGTCTTTAGCCTGGATATCTGACGTCACACTTTGAGGACAGTGTGAGGTCACCCTCTCTTTAGTGAGCTGCGTTTCTGCTTTCTTTATATCTTTGATCTTTCAGTTGGTGTCAGACAGTGCAAATTTATAGATAAAGTTTATACCGAACCACCTTAAATAACCATGCGTAAGTGTCCATAGGCGTGTTCAATAATTTCGACCACGGCCATTGACATCATAAAAAAACTATAGCAAATAATCGAATGCGAACTTTTGTTTTAGATGATCAATAACCTTTATATAGGTTATGCATGTCCCAATGCGCATGAACGGTGGGCAAAGCATTCTGGGTGAAATCCGAGTCCAAGCAACACCGGCAACTATCTTCGATCTTGTGTTTGTACCGCAAAATTCAAGTCTCTTCTCAAAACTTATCTTTCGCACAGGTTTTCAATGACTAATTTTGTTGTGTCTGTTTTTCTTTGTGTTTTGTTTTGTTTTTGTTTTGTTTTTGGTTGTTCTGCGCCTTGAACACCCAGCAGGGTGGATATGTGCGCATTACAAGTCTTGTTATTATTATTATGGCGTGCTGGATTTTAAATAATACAACTATGGGTGCGTTTGATTAGCTTCCCTGGGGTCGACCCCGGTCTGCCCCCGGTACGTTCGAAAAGCTTTGACGTCATTCAAGGGGCTCACCCGGGTCTGCCCCAAGTGCCCTGCTTGTGGAGTGGGTCACTTTAGGTTGGTCCCAGGTGCATGACGTCACCACGAGAGAGTGAATGATCATTCGTTTAGCTCTTGTCAGGGGCGCACCCGAGTGAGCATGGTGGGGTCGACCCAAGGTAATTACCAATATTGTCCACTGCCTTTAAACTGTGCGCACGGTTTCCCAAGATGTGGATGTCATTGGCCCTTGTGCATGAAAACGAATATATAAAAAAAAACTAGCACACAGGTTCAAGGCCCTGCTTGCCGCAGAATTACACTAGTAGTCCAAGTTTGAAATTATTAACGAAGTATGGCCTAATGAATGTCACTGAACGTCATGGTAATTTGACTGGCAACGAACTCAGCAACAGCTGCTCCAATGACAAGCAATGGCGTCTGGCAGCTGTTGACTGAAACCTAGAGTCCAAAACAATCTTAGGACTTAGTTGCATCTTTTAATTATGTAAGACAATGGGTGCGTATTGATTATGACTCCAATCAATAAAGACAGTTTGTTGGCATTGTAGTGTTTGTTTACTGTGGCTTCCGCTTTAAAGCCATTGGACCCTTTTGGTAAACAGTATTGTCCACGGCCCACACTTCGTGTATCACAACTTCTATATAAAATAACAAACCTGTAGAAATTTAAGCTCAATCGGTCATCGGAGTCGGGAGAAAATAACGGGAAAATTCCCGATATCGTGAATTGATATTGTTTTACTGTTTCTCAAGAAGTAAAGCATTTCATGGAATAATATTTCAAGAGAAGTCTTTCACCATTACCTTCTGTAAACCCTGTAAGTTATTTGTAAATCTGTGAACTTTAATTTTGTTTTCTGTACCGAAAGGGTCCAATGGATTTAAAGAATGCGGAAACATTGGTGGATGTCTTAGACCAATATTTGAACCTTATGTGACCCAAGTGAAGTAAACAAGCACGTGGTCATCCGAGTCAAGTGAAAATGGTAAAACGAAACGGTTGTTTAGAAAAATAAAAAATAAAGATTGTTGAAGCTGCCTTAAAGCATCTGGATGACAGTGCAGTGACACAGCTTAATCATTTTATATTTGTTAATTAGGTGAAAGTTTTTTCTGATAACCCACAATACTATGAGCGAACTATCAGAATTGAAATTAAATGTTGGTCTATGTGCGATTGCCTTACAAATATTGTGTATAATTAAATAAGACTTCTAACCAAGAAAACTAACCTAAGAGGTGAGTTAAAAAACACATTTTAGTCAATCAGCCGCATTAATCACGGGAGGCAATAAACTGAAATAACACACGGCACGACTTGTAATTAGTAAAAACAATAAAACGCGAGAGAAAATTGCGTTCGGCTAAACAAACGGTCTGATCCCATTGCCCGTGCCATTTGCATGAGTAGACCTAAAACAAGCGGCAATTTAGTCGAATGGGTGGAAGGCACCGCGTTTGAAAGGCACCGCTAACGTATAATCCAATCCAGAACAAATGAAGCGAAGAACCTGATATAATGAAGAAGTCCCAAGACGCAGTCAAAGAAATACATGCTCCCTTGGGGACGGGAGTGGGAAAAAAAAAACCTACAAATGTTCACGCTACTGGTAAAGTAGGCGGGAAATTATGGGAGAAACCCTAATCCAATTTGGTGTTGTACGTTGTGTAAGTTTTCATCGGCAGGTTTGATATACCGCCCTCTATAGTGACTACTGGCTTCCACAAAGTGTTATTCAAACCTCTGATCACTTGAAGACAAAGCTCACGTAACAATCGAGGAAAAATGGGTAGTTCTAACATGAAAGCTCAATGGTTATCAGGATCATACTGCCAGTACCAATCCACAAGAGAACAATTTCCACCTGAGATCAACTATACTTAGTATTTCGATTGCTTGACAAACTAAACTAACTTGATGTCCCAGGCGCGTGAATAAAAGCCGGTTACCTGCCTCCCAAAGCGCGGGACGTGTCTGCCAGGTTTGATAAACTATAGTTGGTTGGTTAGATGATGTCTTTCCTTTCGTTAAACAAAAGCCCAACGGTTCGAGTCCAATGTTGACCCCTATAGCCTTGAGGTTACCATACAGTCAACATTCGAATTCGGGCCATTGCCAAAGGGTCCATTGCAAGTTATGTTTGTTTTTCTTTAAAATAATGACCCCACATTGATGTAACGAATGGGTACACCGTATTTAAACTGTGCTTTTAATATTATTCATGACAAATTTACAAGCGAATACAAGCAGCATTATACAATAGTTACGTTCCCGTCACTGATATTAGTACTGATATATTAGTACTATAAAGTATACAAAAGTATCACATAAGTCAAATTCCTTTAAAAAAAAGTGTTGGGAGTATATATCTATTTGCAAAAATCAAGTCGTTAAAATAGCATGAGCAAACTGATGGCACATAGACCAAAGAGAGCCGAACCTCTCCCCAAGAAGTTTTTTTTTTTTGATAAAACAACGCTGCAAATTATGCGACGAAACAATTGTGTGCTTTGTGTATTTATTGAAATAAGGGAATAAATGTGTGGTGAAGATGTTTTCAACTAGTGGTATAAATCCGCCGAGGCATGGTTCTTTATAATTTTACCGAGACGAAGTCACCTCCATGTATCAACACTTTTTACTCGTCATTATCAAAGGTTTAAACACCCCACGTGACGCGCTCTCCACCGAAAGGAATAGCGAAACTGTCTTAGGTATTTGAATTGTTTCTTAGGTTGACAAGCCACAGCTCTTGTCATCGGCGTTTCGGAACGATAGTAGTACTACTGTACAAGGAACATAATGGACAAACGTGTATGAGTTGCACAAAGCTGGATGAAAATATTTTGCGAGCGTGAATCTTTCGTGGCTTGGGTTCCGTGGCCCGCTTACTGGTCTACAAAATAATTGTTCAGTTCCCAGACGCTTCCTAATGCGATTGAAGCGTTTTATGCTAAGAAGACGCTGTTGATTTAGACTACCAGCTTACGTAACCAAATTACGTCGGGGCTCTACTTGAAACGTTCTGATCAGCGTGTAACGATTTGTCGTGAATGGAGTGCATGACCGGGCAATTATTTTAACTGTTCAATGTACCACAAGGAAACTAACTGGTCAATTATAAATCGCTTTGGCACCCGGAGGCAAAAGCACATTTTAAATCATTTTAGAAAACACAATTTTGTTTAACAAATTTGCACGGCACGCCAATTGTACATTTCATTTCAGCACGACTATAATAATTCACATATTCAGCTTTTTTACAATTAATTTAAACGAAGTGTAAAATTATTTAAGTTCATTACGCATATAAAATGTACACGTTGAAGATTCAACCTTTAAACCACCCTGCCTAAAATACAACCTTAGATTAATGTATAAAATCCGCTTATGCTAAGAACTACGTTAACAATAGAAATTCACCTGATAAGTCTGCTACAACCTGATAAGTAAACTGTTGTCTCGTTTACAGAACCGGTACCAAATACACAGCAACTTTCCCTACTCTACTACACTTTACTTCCAATGTTGATCTAGTATGGAAGCGATTGAAGACTGACTTTCATTAAAAGTCATAAAAACAGCCTTGTGTGCAACTATACCACGTAACACCACAACTCACTCGATTTGATTCAAATTAAAAACATTTGTCGCTTAGTATCATTCGAATCGCATCAAAATTTCACCAAAGAAGTCAAGGGCCGTAACATTGTTTCAGATCAGGCTGAAACAAAATGTTAAACAATGATACCACGTTTGATCCACAGTCAAGTTGTAATTGTGTTAGTTAACAAACTGCTTCTGATGACGCCCTTGAAAAAAACCTTGCACTTTATTAATAAACTGAAGTTTACATTTATTAAACCCTGTGCGTGTATAACGCAAACCACTGCATAACATTGATATATACACCTTATAAAATACGATATTAAATTCGGATATAAAGGTCTCTATCTATTGGGAAAATTGGTGCATCACAAAACTGAATTTGATCTTGTGGTCTCTCTAAAAGAACTTGAAAAAGCAGCATTTCAAATGTATATGTTGCTTCTGCCATGGGTTATCTGTAATGACACAATGCACGAAAACACTGAAGTTAACTGCTTGCTACTAAATAAAACTATATTACAACTTTGTTTAACTTGTCTGATGCGGCAGAATCTTCGGAATGACAGAAAGAAAATCAAAACGACCCACAAGTATTGTTTACATTAGAAATAGTCACTTGTGGCGCAATAACTAAACTATTTATAATATGTTTTAATGGTGTTACAGGCCTGTGCTAAAATGCGAAAACGCTGGCATAATTTTGAGGAAACATTTTACCCGTCGTCGTCACAAAAGTATATAATTGTCCAACTGATTAGTGTGATTGAACGGTTAACAAGGTGTTAATGTATGAACTGTGCCACTATTCTCGCATTGACGTTTTGTGTTTGTGCTTGTGATGTACGCCGTCCAGAATGTAAACGTTTAAAAGTGCTTACCTGTGCAACAAGCTGATGTTCCCTACTCATTGTTCACAGGAACTTTGTTTACGGGATCAAAAAGTTGGTCTTCGTCGTACAAAAGACCTGCAAATATAAAACCAAATTTAAGAAGGTTACAAGTGGCCCATACTCACAAATTTATATACTTTTAAAAACATGGAGGTTGAGATCAATATTCTCTCTCCTTACTAGTGAAGATAACTTTTCTGGTAATAGAATCAATGATGCCTCGTAAGTGAGCTTTAATCACTGTAGCTCCCAAGCCCGAGAAAACCTGTAAACAAGGGCGCTGGCTATGTGAGCCAGAAATACCGTGGTTACCCAACTCTTTTACGATAAATGTTCTGCCGTCTATTTCACAAAACTCTTCCTAACTTAAGACTAATCTTAGGACTTAGGACGAGTGCCAACCCTGCACTGTAGCATGCAGTCCTGAGTTAGGACGAGTTACTCGAGTCCTAACTCTTTGTGAAATCGACGGCTGTGTTATTTTGCTTGTACTACCAATGCTGGCTCGATACATTAATGTCCCATTCGAGGGACAAAGCGATTATGGTGAAGGTATCTTGCTCAAGGACAGAAGTGTCAAGACTAGACCGGGACTCGAATCCACACTCTGCTGATCAGACACACCCAAGCATAAGTCTAGCACTTGGCGCCAAGACACGGCAAACGCTCACAGGGTGTCCAACATAAAAACCTGAAGTTATAATGTATGCGTTTTGAATACGATTACAATATTTACCTGCTACACAAGCTGTCATAAACAGAGCAATCATTGCAGCTAAGAAGGCCCTGAGACACAGCTTAGCAATCTCTGACTTACGATGAGGTACTAGCGGTATCAACCCACCCATCATTACACCAATGCTACCGAGGTTGGCGAACCCACACAGGGCATATGTGGCAATCACTTCGGATCGACGCTGTAAAAAAACCAAGGATCTAACTTATGTATTTTTGATAGAACCGAGACGTATTATTCTGAAGAGACTGGGTTAACATTATTAGAACGAGAATGTTTGAAATGATAGAGGGCAGCAGACAGGCAAGGTAATACCTCAATTTATTATTGACATAGTTCTTAATTAGCATGGGCAGCAGTAGCCCTGGCGGCCTTACACTTTCGTATTATACTACAGTGACTGTATAATGTGTGCAGCATGCACAGAGGAAGAGTCCTATTACAGGCTAGGGCAGCAGAAGAACTGCACAAGGCACTGACGAAGCTTTCAAGTGGCTTTACTGAACTGGACTTTAATTTATAACGGGATTATTACATGTACTTATTTATATTGTGCCAAACGAACATAGAGGTAGCATGGCTATAATATCGCACAGGCTTGCAAAGTCTGCTGCCACCTAGCGCCGAGTACATACCGTCAATTGGCCATTAGCGACATACGCCCCCATTGCCTGGTAGGCCACGATCTCATTCAGAAACGCTTTAATCCCGATGAGCTCCGCCACTACCATGCAATCTTTCGCTTCCACTCCCAGCAGCCATGCGAGGGGGTACAGCAGATACCGACATATCAACTGCAAATGGGAATAATGTGGTATCAAGACATTAGATAATATATAGAAAGGTTCTGCGTTAACACCATGTCTAATGAGTTGGGGTGGTTCTGAAAAGAACCGTTGGTTTCAACTCGACGTTTCGATCAGTATGCTCTGATCGGTATGATCTGATCGTCTTCTGGAGAAAGCTTTCTCCAAAAGACGATCAGGGCATACTGATCGAAACGTCGAGTTGAAACCAACGTTTTTTTTTTCAGAACCACCCCAACTCATTAGAGATAGTACATGGTGTTACCGCAAAACCTTTCTATATCGTATTTCCACCATGAAAACCTTCAAATCCTACATTAGATAATGTTGTAGGCTACTGTGAAGAAATGGACAAAAGTTTCGTACAGTCTGTCATAATTAAAGATAAAAAAGCAGTGAGATGGTTGTATTTAGCTAGAATGTGAAATGGCGTGGTGTCGAAAGAGCCTTATGTGATTATCTAACGTTCTTAATAAGGGGGTTGGCTCTGTAAAATCTTCCCCGTTCCGTTAACTCTGTGAACCATGGTTCTTGTCCCACCTAGAATGGAATTTGATTACAAGTCCTAACCTCATACGTGTTAGGGTTTGGGTTTCAGCTTTTGTATTCTTGGGGACGACTTAGTTGTTGGGAGGTAGTGCCTTCTGCTTAGTGCCTTCTGCTCTACCAGCCAGGCTTCTGATGGATGATACACAATCCCTACATCCGTATGGACTGTTTTAAACCCCATGAGTAGGTGGCAACGGCCTTCAGGCCTAGTATTTCTGGCGACATGCTTAAAATTGTTAATGTAAATACTGAAGTTCGCATAGAGTCTGTTCTGTATGAATTAAACTTAGTACCTATCACTATATTTGTAAATGTTCATGTTAGTCCGTTGTGTTTTTATTTGTCTGGACATGCCAACCACAAGCTTTGGCTTTTCAGGTTATGCCCCCATTTCCAATTCTCCTCAATGCTGTTCTTTGTTTTACTGTTACTTTGGTTGTCTGTTAGAGTGGAAATAAATGTCTTGAAATGAAATGAAAATGAAATGAAAAATAACAAAGTTAAAAGAGTCGAGCAATAATTACCTGAAAGCTAAGTTCTTCAATATTAACTAGACTCCCTAGCCATTCCAGTACAGCGTTGACGAATGCCAGTACGCTGATAATGGCTAGGATATTGGCCAAGATATAACCACAGATCTTTAACCCGTCAGTTGCACCGACATACATAGCTTCCAGTGCATTGCTCTCCGGACTGCAATATAACGAGGAAACATGTTTGTTAGTTGAATATTGTTATTTGGTGTGCGGTAACACGATGTAGGAGTAGTTCTCATTCAATTCAAACGTAGTTCCAACTTCCACATACCTTGCAGGAAAATACTGTATGTTAAAGCGCATTGAGCGCTCTATAAGAAGTCACAATTATTATTGTGTGTATCTACTTGCCAGGTAGATTTTGTTCTTAACCGAACTGTCTTGCCAAATATTCTACTACCGCAGAGTAGATTTTCGGAGTTGGGGAGACTTCTCAGTTCTGAAAAGAACTGTCCTGCTTCTTAACTACTACCTGGGTAGTCTTGGTTCAAGACTCTCCTGGATTTGTCACAACAGGGCGCGCTATCACCCCCAACGCGCTATCAACCACGAACCGCTATCACCCGAGAACCGCTATCACAGGAGAGTCTTGGCACATTCGTTAAATCTCCCCCCCCCCCAAAAAAAGGGGCGGGCTCTGCGGGAAACCTACGCACGCGCATTATGTTTCCCCCCGATTTTTGGGGGAGATTTAACGAATGTGCCAAGACTCTCCTGTGATAGCAGTTCGTGGTTGATAGCGCGTTGGGGGTGATAGCGTGCTTTCTTGTTACAAATCCAGGAGAGTCCTGAACCAAGACTACTACCTGGGCGGAAGGGTAGGTAATCGGCTGGGACTGCTGCTACTTTAGCTTTTAGTGGGTCGTTATTAACTTGACTGCCGCGGAGTGAGTTCTTAATTAGTCTCAATGTTCCCACCAGCTTGCTCTATAGTTGGTGACTGGTAGTGGAATTCCAGGGTTCAATTGGTTAGAACTATTCTTAACGAACGCACGCTTTGGACGCCTGGACTGAGGCACTGTTCGCCGTCTGAGGCGTCTTCGTCTCCGGTAAAAACATCTTGGCCGTCACCAAAGCGGCAGGTGCCGACATGAAGGACGCCGCCAAGAGGTGAGGTGCGCTTATATTGAACGAGATGAATATCGCCAATACGCTTCCGGCGATAGTGGCGAACCCCCCGACGATGACTGCGTGCATCTCCGACTTGGTCATCTCGTTTAAGTAAGGTTTGATGGCAAGGGGAGCCACAGTCTGAAAAAGAACAGAATGTGTTAAACTGTCGTCAGAAAAATACACCAAGTAGAAGACATCCCGACAGAGTATTTAGAAATGTTGTTTTAATTGTGTATGCCTCGCAGACAATGTTGTTCAAAACTAAGACGTTTCTGTTGTCTGTTCATTATTTTAAAGGTCCGTATTAATCTTACCATTCCAACGAATATATTTGAGGCCGTGGCAAAGGACTCGGCCCCTGACGTCCCCATAGTGAAATGCATAATGATGGCTAAGGCTTCAATAAGCACCTGCATGACCTTCCAATAGTACAGTAGTGCAAAGACTGCACTGGTGAAGATAATGACTGGTAACACCTGCAAGACAAGTATAAAGATAGCTGGTCAGGGGTTACAAGTGACTGGTTAGGTGGGTATACAGTTAACCGGTCAGGAGGGGGGGGGGGCTCACATGTATTTGGTCAGGGGTTGAAACTGCTCACGACAGGTAACTGGTCTGGGGAACACAGGTAGCCGATCAGGAGCTAGTCAGGTGGTTACAGGTAACTGGTCTGGGTTAACTAGTTTCGGTAATACAGAAAACTCGTAAGGGGGAATATACAGGTAAATGGGTAACACCAGTTGGGAGTTGCAGGTCACCGGTCAGGGGTTACAGGTAACGGGTCGAGGGTTAGAGGTAACTAGACT